>NC_052500.1:29136840-29484500 GCF_016617805.1 Bactrocera tryoni
TTCGCAACCAGTATTCACCTGATCTGGCGCCATGCGCCTTCTGGCTGTTCACCAAGTTCAAAACACCGCTCCGGGGACACCATTTTTATACGATAGAGGAGATTCAAGCCGCAGCGAAGACGGAATTGAAGGCCATCCCGGAAAGTGACTACAACCAGTGTTTCGAAGATTGGAAAATCCGTTGGCATAAGTGCATTGCATCTGGAGGGTATTACTTTGAAGGGGATGAAATTGATTTGGAAGAATAAATAAAGAATTTTCAAAATAAATACAATGTCACCTTATTTTTTGGGCACAGTAGTATATTTAGCTCAATAACTGTTCCGCTTAGTTTTAGGTGTTACAAACAACCGTTAGGTGAACAAAACTGTAATACTCTGTAGCAAAATGTTGCGAGGGTATAAAAATCTAATTGCTTGTTGCAATTTTTTATTGTTTGCAAACCCAGGTGCGCCGCCTTAACCACCTTAAACTAGAAGAGAGAAACGTAAAACGTAAAAAATCATCACGTGTCTACCTCCGACTCAACACATTTGACCTTTGGCTTTTGCCAGGCAGGCAATCGCAAAACGAAATTGACTGGAGCGAACAAAGTGCACGAGTAAGTTGGAAATATCAATGTACAGTTACCTACATACTTTATATATTCGAGCATATAGCTGTGTATGGCTTCCAGGTGACCAGCAATCAAGCTGGAACTTTAATTGCGAGTGTCTGCGGGCGAACCTTCCCAACCGACAGACGCCTTATCGTAGGCCCTCTACCGCCGCATTCCCAAACCGGTTTGTTTATTGGACCTGTGTACCTGTAAGTGTGTATGAATATAACGCGAAATCTCCTTGGCTGGTACCTTCGTTAGTGGGCTTTGTCGACATTGTTGCGAAATTTAGCTTTTTTCTTTTTGCCGCTCGCTGCTTGTCTTCTATTGTTTCTCTGTACAGTTTTGCTTCTTTTTCTATTTCTTGGCGTATCTGATCAATTTCCTCGTAATTGCTTGTGGGTGTTTGGGTTTGGTCGCCATTCTGACGAAAGCACTTCGTTTCAGGGTTTTTTTCTGTTTTTTTTTCTTTTGCCAATTTCTTTCCATCAATTTGGTGTTTTCTAGACCTTTTTGTGTTCTATTTTTTACTTCATTTGTATCACTTCATGAATTGCCACTAATTGACGTAAAATTGTTTGAGTGAGTGCAAACAATTCACCCTCTGAATGTCTTCTTTAATGACATATAAATGTTTGCACTTTCACTTTGCACTTGTTTTTGTTTTACTTATTGATGAAATACTCTTCTGCAAAGTATTAACGAAGCTATAAATCACATAAGACTATTTGAGGGTTTGGGACACCAAAATTGTGTTAGAGAGCGAACCATACCCAATTCCTACTCTTGCTTCTTCGCCATGCGCCCTGGCTATGTGAGGAACTCTTGTGTAAGATGCGGTAGCCAACACGTGTGGAACCTAGGGTCACGGCTATAAGAGAGGAAACTCCAGCGGAGCCGCGCCAACATATTCGGTTTAAGGGTCCGCTGAAGTCTAATTGCAGCATCTGTTCATCAGAGGTTCGAACGTCGGTCTTGAAACAAACGGCTCGCTCTATTACTGTGTAAAAAATATTACACTGCTTGCCTTGCGAGATTGTGAGCTGGGTTCGGAACCCGCCGCATAAAATCCCAATGAAAAGGAAACAACAGCTTCGAATGAAAGAAATTTTGACGACGACCACAGCAAACGTAATCAGTTGATGTCCTCGTAAAAGTAAAGGCGGACACTACCGCCGTCCAAGAAATGCGATTGACTGGACAAGAACGGAGACGAGTAAGTCCTTGGAATATTTACTAAAACGGCCGTATAAAGGAGCTCAAATTCTGTTTGGCATTTGGATGAAAGACTCAGTCGTCTAGTCTTGTTATGGACCGAATTCAGCCATTTTGGGCGTCAAATTGCACACCTTAAATACACTTTGTGGGCAAAGTTCTATTTGGATAACGTCGATGGCTCTTGGTTTATACACTGTAAAGTGAGAGAATGAAACTTGTTTGTAGTATTTTCCCAGTGCCACGCTCATTGTTCTATACTTGCACCAACTTCCATGAGACCCTTCCGCAGCAATTAAGGTGTAAAATTTAATGGTTTGAGTTTGCTTATTAGATTATTACAATTTTAGCAGTATAGAAAGAATGGATGTGGTTCATAAGTTATGCCCGTTTAAGCTATTAGAGGAAAACACCACTTTTTAAAGCTTTTATTGCGGCCCCACACCGATGTACAGGGTCCGGCACTCGAAGTGTAATAACTGGTAGCATCGCAAAACGCCATGGAGGTGGTCATCAAAAGACTGCAATGTTACGTGAGATGGTTTGGAAAGTGAAGAGGCGACTTGAGCGAAATCCACGACGAAGTGCCATCAAATGGCTAAAGAACTGAAAATATCCGACCGCAGCATCCGACGCATATTGGAAAATGAGCTCAAGGTCAAGCCTTACAAGTTCCAAAAGGCTCATGATTTCACACCGAAGCAGCAACAAGTAAGACTTGAGAGAGCGATGCAGTTGCTTCGCTTGGCCGAAAGCGGTCAAATTCCGAAAATTGTGTTTTCTGACGAAAAAATTTTTCGAATTGAGCAATTCGTAAACTGTAAAAACGATAGTGTTTACTTGACCAACCGTTCATACGAGAATCCAAGTAATCGGTTGGCCACCAGGAGGAAGCACCCGCCACAAATAATGGTATGGTTGGGCGCTCTCTTTCATCGAGCCTGGCGTCAAAGTAAATGCGACATATTATCGGGAAAGTGTTCTGGATCCTGCTTTCAAGCCGTGGGCAAACAAACATTTCACTCGCAAACCACGGACGTTTCAACAAGATTCAGCACCGTCTCACAAAGGGCGAGTGAACCAGGAATGACTGAAAACCAACGTTCTGAACTTCATTGCGACCACACAATGACTCTCGAATTCACCAGATGCGAATCCAATGGATTATTCTCTGTGAGCCATTTTGGAGAGCAAGGTCCGAAGTTAAAAATACACCAGTTTTGAGATGCTGAAGAAAGCCATTGTCTGTGAGTGGGCCAAAATACCGGCAAGTCATACACAATCGCAGCCTGCGATTCCTTTTTTTGACCGTCTCAAGGCCATAGTTAAGGCAAAAGGTGGTCATATCGAGCAAAAATGAATTGGTCCTTAATTTATGATTATTTTCACACACTTCGAGCCCCGGATCTTGTACAGCTGTATGTACCAAGTTTCATCCAAATATCGCAATTGTTACGCGTGTTAACGCTTGAACAGACTGGGAGTCTCATGGAATTCAACTCGCCTTCTTGAATGTTTTCTCGATGTCTGATTAGCAGACAACTGCCAGTTAAGTTCTGGTTAACTTAACCAAGGCTTCTTCCTGCGGTAAAGATGGCTCTAAGCAGACATTGGAGAAACGGCTCTAAGTGCATAAAGCTAATATACTATGTAGCAACATGTTGCAAGCGTATAATAAATCAATTCATACAGCCGGCTTGCCGTATAAGAATTAGCGTTGCCTGACTCAGCCGGGAAGAATGTAAATTGCGATAAAACTTTTATTCGAAGTACGTACTTATTTTTTATTACCGAGAGAAAACCCTGTGTGCAGCTAAAAATGCCTTCAGAAAAACAAATGCTTATCTTTTAGCGAAGTAACTGAACGACATTGGGCGTTGAGCATAATCACCACTTGTATGTACACACATACGAATATGTACATACATACATAAGTATATATGGTATATAAAAGTATAATCACGCATGTAAACACGTATTGTGTACGTATCTTTTTGAGCATAAAAGTCACAAACTTGGTGCATAAATATGTATGCACATTTAATAAGCAATAAAGTGTAAATATTTAAGCAAACATTCAGATATTAGCAAGTATCGGGTGATTTTTAAGAGCTTGATAACTTTTTTAAAAAAAAACGCATAAAATTTGCAAAATCTCATCGGTTCTTTATTTGAAACGTTAGATTGGTTCATGACATTTACTTTTTGAAGATAATTTCATTTAAATGTTGACCGCGGCTGCGTCTCAGGTGGTCCATTCGGAAAGTCCAATTTTGGGCAACTTTTTCGAGCATTTCGGCCGGAATAGCCCGAATTTCTTCGGAAATGTTGTCTTCCAAAGCTGGAATAGTTGCTGGCTTATTTCTGTAGACTTTAGACTTGACGTAGCCCCCACAAAAAATAGTCTAAAGGCGTTAAATCGCATGATCTTGGTGGCCAACTTACGGGTCCATTTCTTGAGATGAATTGTTCTCCGAAGTTTTCCCTCAAAATGGCCATAGAATCGCGAGCTGTGTGGCATGTAAGCGCCATCTTGTTGAAACCACATGAGTCAACATTTAAATGAAATTATCTTCAAAAAGTAAATGTCATGAACCAATCTAACGTTTCAAATAAAGAACCGATGAGATTTTGCAAATTTTATGCGTTTTTTTAAAAAAAGTTATCAAGCTCTTAAAAAATCACCCGATCATGAGGCATCAACTAGTCAGGAAATATATCAGTTTTCAGCTAAACACTCAAACAAGTTGAATTCCACTTGTTGGAAAAAAATATTACCATTATCTTATAGCAAGAATTTGTAATAAATTATTTAACAAATGCTCTATCTCTTGGCTCCACAATTCAACTAGATTTTTTTATAATATAACAATTAGTATGAACTACGCGTCGTTTTGTGAGGCTCTAAAAGTGAATTCTTCGATTTTTGCTACAGGTATGTCTGAATTTATTGAACAAAGAAGTGCGATAATGCGCCATCTCTTACTGCATTGGTTATTCGTGATCATTTCGCCACATTTTCAACTAACACCGTGCCGCAACCACCGCATTCGCCTGATTTACCTTCGTGTAGCTTCTGGCTATTCAGCAAATTCACATGACCACTCCTAGGACACCGTTTTGACTCAATTGAGGATATAAAATCTGAATCGAAGAAGACTCTGATGACCATCACGACGGGGGATTTTTCCAAGTGCTATGATGAAAATTCATTGGCATAAGTGTATTGTAGCGGGAGGAGACAACTTTGAAGGGAATGAAATGGACAAAATTCACCTTTTAATTTGATCACAGATACTCGTATAACTTACAAGCCTTATGTACCTGAAGGTACTTCCCTGCCTTTTATCTTTGCAAATTGTAAGAGTATGAAATTTATGTTGTTGCAGCATTATTTAAGCCACAGTTTGAGCAGTAGTTTCGACAAACGATCGCTAGTTGGTGACTTTATATTTGAAAACTTGGGTGATCACTTGTTAACCGCTAGAGCATTCTTATCAGTGTAAGTAGTTAATAATAGGTTGTCAAAAAAATCTTGCGGTATTTTCGCTAGTTGACGCTGGAAGCGCGTAATTCTAGTTTTATTCGTCGCATCGGGTCATCCTATACCTTTTTGGAAAGCTCATTTCACGCGCTAATACTTTTTGTATGAAATTGTCGTTTCTTTTAAGTCGTTCGTGAGTTATAGCGTCGCAAACATGGAGCAAAATAAAGAGAAAATACGGTATATTTTACAGTACTACTACGATAAAGGCAAAAATGCATCTCAAGCCGCCAATAAAATTTGTGAAGTTTATGGACCCGATACAGTTTCCATTTCCACTGCACAACGATGGTTTCAACTTTTTCGTTCTGGTGTAGAGGTGGTCGAAGATGCGCCACGCTCCGGAAGGCCTGTCGTCGAAAATTGCGAATTCGAATTGCTGCATTGGTCGAAAGAGACCGGCATAGTAGCAGCCGTAGCATCGGTCAAGAGCTGGGCATGAGTCATCAAAAATTCATTTCAATTTCAATAAAAAAAAATTCGATAAAAATACCGCAAGACTTTTTTTAAACCCGAACGAGATATATTAAGTTAGCCACGTTGTTTGTATCAACTGAAGGAAACGGCGGAGCTCTTTTTATACCCATATGACTATATATAGCGGGTGATTCAAGTATAGGAACTTTTTTCAATAGACTTTTTTGACAGATCACGCGTGAGTCGTGTCAAGCTATCATGTTATTTTTGTTCAATGTTATATGGCATTTCTTCATAGAAAGACTTACGCCTGATCAGCGTTTACAAATCGTTCAACTTTATTACGAAAATTTATGTTGTGTAAAGAATGTTTTTCGAGCGTTTCGCTCAACGTGTAGTCAACATAATCGGTTTACTTAGCGAACTATTCGCAACATCATCCCCCATCTTGAGATCCAACATTCATTATTGGATAATATTCGACCGAATAGACCTCACCCAGCACCCAGTGAAGAAAATAAAGCAGCTGTAGCTGAGAGTATACACGAAGACCGTGGAGAGTCGATTCGGCGCCGTTCGCAGCAACTCGGACTGTCGTTTGAAATGACTTGGCGTGTTCTATTTCGAAATCTTAAATTGAGCTTGCGCAAGAACTGAAGTCTATCGACCTTTGAAAGCGGCAGCGCTTCGCTCTATGGGCTCTTGAAAAGTGTCAAGAAGAAATTTTGTTCAACGATGGGTTTTTTGTTCTGGCTCAATGGGTATAGTATAAATAAGCAAAATAGCCACATTTAAGACGAAGAGCAAACTATAGAGATTCAAGAGCTGCCATTTCATCCCGAAAAAACAACGGTTTGGGTTGGTTTGTGGGCCTGTAGAATCATCGGTCCATATTTCTTCAAAAATGACACCAGTGAGGACGTAGCCGTCAATGGCGACTGTTATCGCACCAGAATAACCGACTATTTGATGTCTGAAATTGAAGCACGTGATCTCAGCGACATTTGATTTCAAGAGGACTGCGCTACTTCCCACAAATCGCATCAATCACTGGATTTATTGAGAGAACACTTCGGTGAGCAGATATTTTCACGTTTTGGGCTGTTCGATTGGCCACTAAGATCGTGTGATATCACACCGTTATACTTTTTTCTGTGAGGATATGTAAAGTTTAAAGCCTATGCGGACACTCTCGCTTCGATTTAGCCCTTAAAGCAATACATCACGGGTTTGACCCGTCGAAATGCTCGAACGAGTCACCGAAAATTGGACTCAATGGATGGACCATCTGAGACTTAGTCGCGGCCATCATTTAAAAAAGATAATCTTGAAAAAATAAATCCCAAATAATGTTCTTTCGAATGATAATAAACATCCCCCATTAAATTTGAAGTATGTATCTGTGTTTCTGCTTTAAAAAGGTAGGAAACCTCGAAATGGATCGCCCTTTACAACTGTGAAGGCACATGCCTTGCCTGCCTTGACAACAGTTGTCACTCGTAAGATACTTGTAAGTACATATCTATCTACATCATCTTATAGACATTTATTGACTTGTTTTTTATTGTTCATCAGATAAGTTGAAGGTAATTAATCTACTATATTTACACATATTGTAAACAAGTGTGACAATCCAGCCGTTTGACAAGAAGTTAATGAGAACGTAAAGTATCCTAAAAGCTTATGTAAGAAACTATCGATGATACTATCAATAGAATGCATTAATTAGGGATATTGTAGTATATTCTCATAATACTTCTTTGTGTGTGATAATTATATTTGAATCGGTCGCTTTATGGGCATTATTAGGAATTCTTAACGCAACCAATCCGAATTGGCGCACGAAAAAATACCAAACTTAATAGAGCTTATTTTTAAAGTCGAAGAAAACGCAGTATATTAATATCAAAGTCAAAAAATACCTAAATATAGAATACATACACATATTATATAATATATTATAAATAAAATATGCGTGTTTGTTACCGCCAGCAACAGTTCCTGCACACTTAAGTATGTTGTCAACACAATATTCCTTAGCAAAATTCGCTAAAATTAACATGCCACAATTTCGGAGAATACCTGGCGTCTATAGTATGTTAAGAAGTAATACAGTTAGTTACATATAAGCAATGGGCACTTGTTTGGAGCAGGTGTGCTGGCAATTTGGTGTTGATTGGTGGGCGAGTGGCGCACATGTGGAAGAAAACTCAAACAAGAAGACAAACTGTAAGACAAGGTGCCACAAAGTACAACAAGTAAAATATGTAGCCATGTGCAGATCTAAATACAAGTACGTACCGGAAGGAGGAAAGCGGAAGCGTTAGTTAAAGCGCCGATGACGCACTAACTAAGCAACTGGTGCCAAACTGGAGCAGAATGGATCAGTTCAAATTCACATGTTGCTCAGTTGCAATTTGTATGAGAAGGGGCTTGTGTTGGTTTCATAAATTTCAATTCCTAGCATCTCGGTGGTATATCTGAATGTGTAAGCTCCTCAGTGTTTTAGCGCGGGACAATCAAGAAGGAAGTGTTGAGATGTTTTCACCTCGTCTTCTTCCATACAGCCTCTGCAGCTGATACATCGACAAGATCGATTCACAACCTTAAAGCGTTGACGCCGATAAGGCAATGGTCGGTTAGTACGCCCGCAACTAGGTAGAGAATAAGTTTATAGAGGACAAAGAGCTCACTGGATCTCTTATGAACGATCTTGGGCCAAAAGGATCCTGTGCCAGCAGTAGAACACACTGGGATAGTGGAGCATCGACTTGTTCCCATTCTACTAATAGTGAGACCAGGGTACAATTTCTTGCTAGCTCATCACCTTTACATTTTCCTGCAATTCTGCTATGACCTGGCATCTATACCAATCTTTTCACAATAGGACTCGATACCAATAAAAACGCAGGAAAGCATTCCTTAGAAGTCCTGAGTGCACAAAATCTATACTGAACTGAACAAAAACGGCTAATGGAGTGAAAGCTGGAATCTATTGCTCGGAGCTGGATCTCAGGCGACCTTTCCAGCTTCTGAAGTATTTTCGAGGCGGAAGTCTTTGCAGTTGGAAAACCGGCCGAGAGCGCAGAAAACGAAGGAAACAACATAAATATATATGTCGAAAGCCAGGCGGCAATTAAGGCAATAATCTCACATCTCATTGCGGCAGAGAATTTCCTTAGAAGCAGGGACGCAGTAAATGTAGCGGTTACCGAAAAGCATATATACTGGGTTCCGGGCCACACAGGAATTCTGGGAATCGAAAAAGCTGGTAGAACTGCCAAAAGTGCCAACCATTTGACTACCGATCAAGTACAGCAAATACGGAAGTCACTAAAACGATATACATATCCATAATGAAATTTCCGAAAGGACTAATGAGTGGATCAGTGCGAGATGGAATGTCTTAAGTACATGCTGTATCACCCAAGATCATTTATTACAGCTTCTTAGGAAAATTTGCGTACTTTTTACTCACGCGGTCTCGAAACACCCCGGACCGGTGTTAGTCTCTTGAGAATCACAAACGAGCTGGATGGGCATAAGTAATGACGATACTTGCAGAAAGTGCAGAGTGTGCGGGGTGCTGGAACAACCCTTTTCCTAAGTTCAACACCATCTAAAACTCGTCTTAAGTATCTGGGAGCTTCGGAGGTCGAGGGACTAGATGAAGCATCGAACTTGAATATCAAGTCGCTTTTGAAGTTCGCATAAAGCGTTGACGTCCTTTTAGAGTATCAATTACACTTTCAGTTTAAGGGTCAGTAGGGTAATCCGGCCTGTTTTATGACACTTCTTTTCATAGAAAATTTTATTCCACAATAAAACTTTTTTCACATATCTTGAGGTTTTTTTTTATTTTTTTTTACGAGGAGGAAGCATCGAAAGCGTGGACCCCATGTCAGTGTGGAACTTTAATCCGAACTAAACCTCCTACCGTCCTGTACCGTTCCCCCCGGTACCCCCGTCAAGTATTACGTCGGGAGGATGGTTGAGTGACACTCATGCGTACGTAATGGTCAATCGTGGAGTGTATAAACAAATTTTTTCGAAATTTTTTGATGACACGATTTCTCATGTTTGGATCATCTGAAACACAAAACCCAAAAACTCAATTTATGCTTAAAAAGTACATGAATGGTTATCGTCCCTACTGGAATTATAAAAAAATATTTATAAATAAAAAAGTAATTAACTTTTTTTTTTAATTTTCTCCATGTTTTTTTACATAAATTTTGTCATAACATTGTCAATACATTATAAAAATATAGGGACGATAGCCAGGCATTTTGCGAACATTTTAAGAAAAATCGGTTGAGTAGTTCGGCCGGAATCATGTCCGTCAGTTTAAAAAAGTGTGGTTTGAGAAAAACGCGTTTAAAGCTTGAGGTGTGCACTCCGAGCGCTCCGAACGTCGAGCGGCATTGTTATTTTTGGGCCTTTTTCGAAACCTTCCAATGGTAAAGTGGGTTTCTACATAAATTCTTAGAGTATAAGGGAACAGAAAATGCAAAAAACAAAAAAAAAAAAATTGAAAAAATATTACCCTACTCTACTGTGTTTGTAAACTCTGGAGAACACACTTTAAAGATTCAACTCTCTTGTCTTCTTGCATTAAAATAGTTCGAAAACCCATAACCCCTTCTGTAGTAGACAGAAGCATTCAACTAGCTCAATTTACTGCCGGGTATAATCATGTATTTGCGTATGTGTGTGCGCATGTAGGTGTTTTATCTCGAGGCACTTGTTTCAACTGAAAATTGCACCAATCCAAGGCAAACTTTTTTATCTTATTTACGAAACTTTTACACTTTATCCAAACACCGGAAGTGGAAAAAGTAATTTGCAACACAAAAATAGGAACAACAGTCGACAGCTTGCATAAAATTACAAAGTATTTCACGAGAAAGATTTAAAAACAACAAATAAGCCTTTCCAGATCAAACTTTTCAGTGATTTAAGCCCAGTCAAGCATTTAAATACGTACCTACCTCTTAACTTTCTGGGGAGTATGTGGTAATTTTCTAAATGTTATAATTTGGGCAATATTTGCATGTCATTTTCATATATGTATGTATGTAAGTACAGAGATCATTAAATATGATTGTGTTAGGAAAACATGTAACAATTTATAATAACGGATGTTTTTCGAAAACAAAATACATTAAATCGACAAAGTTTGTCGATGAATTTTAAATTTGGTGAGCTTTCCTAATAAACATACTGCTTATTTTTTCCGAAACCAATTATTTTTATTTTGTCTTTTCATAAATTCAAACTACTTGCTCTGATAGCGGCCTACTTCTTGGCGCCGTAACACCGTCACAGTCTTTTCTGATTTCATTACAGATTCAATGTACTTATTTACTTGCTCTGAAATGTATGCTTTCTCAGATAAGTAAGCAATCACAGGGATAGTAAAACAATCTGCACATAAGCGTACACACATACATAGTATATCATCTGCAAATATATGGCTTGTATGCGTGTAAAGCAAATCTGTTAAAAATATTTTAGTACGAAGCACAAATAACTAGTGAAGACGCCGTTATCGCAGATGTTTCCGCTTCATTGATGCAACTCCCACGAAGATAAGCAAAACTAAAACAACAACCATCTCAATACAAAAAATAAATAAATAAAATATTTTCGGCACGAAAATCGGCAGCGATTTTAATATGCTCTTGCTGGTAGCAGACCTTAATGAACACATTTCCCATATTTGCGAATATGTGCTGTGTATGCGCATCCGCCGGGAAGTCTGTCTATCTGTGTCAATATGTAAATTTAATAGTTCGAAAACAAAGTAAAGCCAAGATATGTAGATGGGTGTATAATTATGAGAAAATCAGTTTACGGAAGCGGCTGCGTGCAGACAAAATAATATAGAAATTAATTATGCACAGATACAAATAGAAATGTACGCATGTAAAATTGTATGCATATACTATACTTATATAAGAGAATACTTTGGTGCACCCAGGCAGCATTCGCAGTAACCAGCCTCACTTGTATCGAGTTATCACTCATAATTACTCCTATGACAATTAAAATGAATATACGTCAACATATAAAAATAAATATATGACTCTCAGTGACGAATATAGTTTATCATTGTATGATTAGGGTGAACCTTAAGCAAGTAGGTGAAAAATAATTACGTACTTAGCATGATTTTGTTTTAGTATAAAGTTTTAGTATTAGTATAAGCATACAGGGAGCATGGAGTCATGTGGAGAAGTTCACGCAAATGAAGAAAATTCTCTGAGCGCTATTCACTTGGGAGTGGTCAGAAACGATTATTTTACATACGGCTGAAACATGTGATTTTCCGTTCTTAAACCAAATATCCCCTGGGTAGCCAAAATATATCCGTTTGAAAGCGAGCTAAAGTGAGAAGGCGAAACATCGCTCCCCAGGGTTGTGAGCTGGGTTTGGGACCCGCTACATAAAAAAACACTCCAATTGAAAAGTATAAAACAGCCTCGGATGAGAGATCACAAATTTTGACATCCCCACAAAACTAATGCGGCTGTGTAAACTGACTTTAAGCAATACCAAAAACTCCGTAAAACCAGCATTAACACCAACAACCTTAGCTTCGAAATTCAACCAAGAATATTTCTTGCCAACCGGTGCTACTTCGAACTGAGTAAACAATTGAACAGTAAAATGCTCACTCAACGAACAAAGAACAAGATCTACAAGTCCCTCATCATACCCGTCCTGCTATATGGTGCAGAGACATGGATATCTGCGAAAGATTTATACTCGATGGAATGATTAGCGGTACAAGGTTTACGACGACGTTGACATAATTCAGCGCGTTAAGAGGCAGGAGTCCTTCCTCCTCCAACTCTGAAAGTATTCTAGCCGCCGCGCGAAGCAGTGGAAGAGGAAGACCTCCACTGCGTTGGAAAGACCAGGTAGAGCAGAACCTGGCTACACTGGGAATCTCCAATTGGCACCAAACAGCGAAGGAAGAACGACTGACGCGCAGTTGGAAATTCGGCTATAACTGCCCTAGTGCTGACTACGCCAATAAAAATGAAGAAGATATAAGCATAGAGAAAAGCCGTTTTATGCTAAAAGTAAAAAAAATGTATTATTTGAAAGTTTCAGTTAAGCCTACATTTCGATTTCAATGTTTCCCAGATTTCAGTTCATGCTAGCCTGAGTTTATTTGGATTATAAGTGACAAACCTCTCTATAACAAGTGCCGAAACAGAGGCATTGTTATATGTTCTCGATATTCTTTCAGTAGAATAATTAGAGTTTACCCAATGAAAATTTGTGTTTATTCAGGTTCCAACCAAAACTTATTCCTACCGAATTAAAATTAGTCCTGAATGTATGTATTTATGTACATGTTATATTGATCTATCCGGAACAGGTTATACTATTAGACTTGCACTAAATTTGTACAACCCAGAAGGAAATGTCGGAGACTCCATAGAGTGTATAATACTCTTTGGTCAATATGTATGTATACAAATGATCAGCGTAACGAGTTCAATTTAGCCGTAATCTTTTAGTTTTTGAGATAACGTTCTGGAATTTAGCATATGCCGTTTTATTCGCAAGAAGCTACTCATTTGTCAGAACTCAGGTCCTTATAAGAAACCTTTTTACATAACAAGGTACTTTTACAAAATTTTACACAGATTATTGTTATATCCGAATAAATCTTTCAGGTCAGACATCCATACCATATAGCTGCCTCAAAAAGTGATCGCTCAAACTCAAGTCCTTCTATGGAAATCTTTTTGATTTGATGAGATATCTTCACTAAGGAATAGATTATTATCCAAGGCATGAGTACAATCTCCGAAGAATTCAGTTTGAATCACTATAGCTTATAGCTATCATTCAAGTTGCTTTATCAAAACTAGGATAAATATATTTTTGTACCCTTTTGTGATATAATAAATAGTTATAACTTCGATATAGCCGGCTTACTTGTTTCTAAGAAAATTTAACTTACTTGTATTTACTATCAGAAACACCAGTGATTTCTTCAAATTAAGTGTTAAGTTCTTTCAGACAATCCTTTACACGGCTTAAAGGTTATAAGAGCAAAATCTTACTAAATTCAAAAGTTAATCTAATCACTAACGTTAATCACTTGCCATGGCCTAGTTTGAACATTATATTACTCTATAAACATTACAAACTATTTTCATTATTAATTTGAAGGGCAAATGATGGTTAGTGGGTTAAGCACAAATAAAAGCGATATACATGTAAATAACAACAAGTTGTTTCTATTAATTGTTCATTGTCCAAAATATGCTCAGAAAGTTTAAAAGTCTAAAAGCCCTCACCTTTTTAATCAAATACCAAAACAAACATTAGTAAAAGCTCGAGGAAGTAACTAATAAAAGTACCAAGAATAGAGTTCTGGTTGAGGGATAAACAATACTTTAAAACGCGTTAGATGTTTCCTATAGACTGTATTTACTTTATAAGACAATCACGCACATTTTTCCAAAATTGTAAATATGTCTTTTGCTCTCCGTTGAAAAATATGCGGATGCAAACCGAACACTTTTCTCAAAATCCGCCATATTATGGTTTAAAACGGTCTCAATTTTTGAGAACGCCTTGGAACCGACTTATTGCGACCTTCGGCAACACTTGCCTGAACGGCAGCAATACTTTCATTACTTCGAGCAGTTCTTTGTCTAATTGCTACTGGAACATTATGTAAAGAAAACATACTTTCGAAATTTTCAATGACTCGACGAGTAGCGAGCACTGTTGGACGATTATTACGACCATAAAATGGCGAAAGCGCACGAAAAATTGCCGTTGGAGAACGATTATTTTGATAATAAAATTGAATAATTTGTAAATGTTGTTCCTTCGTTTATATTTCCATGATGAAATTGTAAACAGAATACGAAGAAACAAAAAATTGCATAACACGACATGTTGAAAATGGCCGAAACGACACTCAAAAATCATATCATTCCTTGGAAAACTCGGTAAATTATGGCCTTTTCAGTTTGGATTTCGTATAAGAGGTGATTTACAAAACAAATTTGGAAAGCGCTATATTCATGAATGAAAATCGAATTCCTCGAAAGTTTTCCATAGGAGGGCCTAGAATTACATCAAAACTTGTTGATTCCAGCATTATAAATATTTCCAATTCAAATAGGTTTTATTCCGCGCCGAAAATTAAGGCTCTGGCGGAAGGGAAAAGGACACCGCCTTTCCCCATGAGATATTATACACTTGTGCAACGGTTTTTCCAATCTTCGAAGCACTTCAAAAAATCATTTTTTTTATCTTCTTCAGCTCCTCCTTCGATGCCGCCTTTATCTCGTCAAGAGAAGTGTAACGTCGTCTTTTCATGGGCCTCTTCAGTTTAGGGAACAAGACAAAGTCACAGGGGGCCAGATCTTGGGAATACGGTGGCTGCGGCATCATTAGTGTGTTGCTTTTGGCCAAAAAGTCGCGCACAAGCAACGATGTGTGAGCAGGGGCGTTATCGTAGTGCAAAAACCAATTTTTGTTCTTCCACAAATCCGGGCGTTTCTGGGGGATTGCTTCGCGCAAATTGCGCATAACTTGCAGGTAATATTCCTTATTGACCGTTCTTCTTTGTGATTAAGAACTAATGATGCACCACGCCCCTGTTGTATGAATTAAAGAAAACTGTCAGCAAACTATCGCGATACTTTTTGAACACAGAAATGTGTAAAAGGTATTATCTTTGGCGGCCGTAGCGCATGGCGAAGCTATCACAAAATAACGGTGGTCATTCCGGTTACTAATTACATGTTCACTTAATTTTGATTCTACTTTTTTATTACTTTTTATTGTTATTAACATAATATAGTTTAAATGCTAACTTATAAGTGGAAATTAATTTAATAAAAGCTATGATAAAGGCAAAATTAACTCTACAAAGCTTTCTATTACAAATGTTCACTTAATTTTGATTGCAACTGTATCTATTAAAGAAAGAGACATGTGCTCAATGACAAATAAATTGTGCAATAAATTTCAAAATTGCAATTACTAAAGTAGCAGCCTGTCAATCAAATCATTAATTATCTCATAAGCACTCCCAGAAACTTAAGTTGTACTTCAACAAATTACGAAATGTAAAGCGATTTCAACTTGCAGAACTTCAAAATTTTTGGGTATTTAATTTCAAGCGAAATGTGCGTGGGGAGAATTAAGAGATAAACGGGGTTCTTAATGTTTTAATGACAGGAGAAGACTAAAGAAACTTATTTTTAGTTGGTGTTTATTTCTTTCAGCTCAACAATTGTTTAGAATTATGGTATAATTATGGAGTTTTATGACTTCCCTACACATTTTCGAAATGTCAGCGGCTGTTCACTTGCCCAAACGACTATTTAAAGTGCTTTGTGGGACAAATGATGCCAAATTCGTGAGCTTTGTCTAATGTTGAAGTGCCCAATGGCAACCACTCTGTCTGTAAACTCAGTGAACTTGACCTCAAACATACGCGTACATACTTGTAAAATTTTTTGAGTACTTTGTATAAACAGACACATATGTATATGACATACATATGCATACATACAGATATACAGATATATACATATATGTCCGAGTTCCTATGCGTTCGTTAAGTGAGAATTAGTTTCGCTAGTCTTTTCATATACTTCTTTTGACTTCTTTTGAAGCTTACGTATTTGTTGTATCCAACTGCAACGGTATCTGCCGCCAATATATTTTTATGTATTCTACAAATGTAACTGAACCATTTTGTAACTGTCAATATTAACTCACTATTATGCCCACCAGTTTTTCGTGACGCATTTCCGCTCCGACAGACACGTTTCCACTAAAGCTGCACAAAACCACTTGACTCACTGTGTCACACACTTTTCAACGCAAACACATGTTTTTCACATAACTATACTATATTGTATATAGACATATGTAGTATATAGTCATATTTCAGTTTGTACAAATATCTCTACTGTCTGCCTGCCTCACTGAACTAGTTCTTTTTACGTTTTTTAAGCGGCTTATGCGCTATTCTTTGCGCTGTCATTTGGAGGCTTCTGTCTGTCGCGTCTTTTATCGATACCCACTGTTCAATATATGAGCTCTTACACTCATGCACTTGTGTTGGCAACTTGCGTTGACCTGTGCCACATAATGACCCAATTCATGTTGAATGCATTCAGCTGGATGCCGACTTTGAAGTCCGCCGTCGACAGAGGTCATTCCCGCCGCGTTCAAGTTATTTGTACAGCAGTTATGAATATATAAAGAAATATACAATATAAATATATAAGTATATATACGTAAATAAGTGCAAAAGCATTCAGCAAAAGCGCCAACTACAGTGTTATTGAAGTGAAGTGAAAGAGAAATTGGATTAAGTGCTTTTGTGTCCTCTATGGATTCAGCGCCGTAAGCTTGTACCGCCCAGTGACCCGTCGAAAAATTTTTGTGTGGCATTTACTTTTGATAAGGCATGTTTTCGTGAGCTTATAAATGTTGACACATACATCCAGATTTCATCGCCGGACTTAAGATTCGTGGGTGCTTGAGAATTTATTGCAGTAGTGTGCGATAAAAAATAAAGTAGAGCGAAGAATTTGCATGAGGCCGACGGGAGAACTGAACAATATCGGAATAAATTGTTCGTTGTATTGAATATTCGTTTCGAATTAAGTGAGGACGTGTTCTTATGCATTTACTATCGAGTGGTCAAGTATACTTCAGCAAGAGTTAAGAGGAAACGCAGAAGAATAAGTCCTCGCTTAATTTCCTTGCGATATTCCCCACATTGAACAATACATATAGTATTTATGTATAACCAACCGACAACCAGGGGAATGATAGCTTTCACAATTTGAAAAGTGTCAAATAGTAGAGTCTCCATTATTTCTGTAAGTTTGCATTGGTTCTTCTGAGTTAAGTATTGCGATGTAAAAAAGGAGTTTTATAAGAAGTACACGACGAAAGATTTCCATTTTCAAACGTTCCGATTTCTTTTCAGTAGTTTAATTTAATGTTTCTTAGGTTATTCTATAGACAATTATTACCGGTCAATGCATGCATTGTATAGATCTCTCGAAAAAGAATGAGTGATCTGGAACTATTGTGAAAGCGAATATGATGTTTGAAAAGTTATTCGGACGGACCTCGTAACGCATATCAGCCAGAAGTGTCTTGGAAAGCAGGGTAGCAGTGGAAAGTGTTGTCAAGGCAAGTAAATTCACTTCTACTGGGAGTCAGGTCACAAAGGCATAGAGGGCAATCAAATACTGGACGAGATTGTCAAAAATGGTGTATGGCCAGGGGCGGATCCATAGAAAGCTGCGGAGAGTTCCCCACCCAAAAGTTAAAAGTAATACATTATTTCCATCATAAATGGCGCTCCGCGAAAAAAGGGAAAAAGAAGATTTACAAGTACTAAATTATAGAGTTCTCCCCCAAAATTCTACTCTGGCTCCGCCCCTGTGTATGGCTAACACCAGAAAACGTAATCAACATTGTCTTTACGACGATCTAGACAGAAGCATGTTAAAGAATATCAAACACCGATTGAACGAGCTACCTGGATGCAAAACTGTTAAAGTCATGTGCAAAACGACAGATCGGAAGTACACAAAATTCCTATTGGCACTCCATAGAAGAGACTATGGGAACATGATCGCATTACTAACTGGTCACTGTCTGTTGGCGACACACGGCCGCAGAACGAGGCTGACAGATCGAAAAGACTGCAAAAAATGTTTAGAGCAAGTCACCAGAGAAACAGTGGAGCATCTCTTATGCACTAATTCCACATTATCAAGATTACGCTGTAAGCATCTGAGGACCCTACTGTATGATATACTTATAGAGGTATCGATAGTGAGGCCACAGAATCTGTTGAAATTCGCATCAAGCGCAAGCATTCTAAAGGACGACTACTTCTCATGGACTAAAACTGTTCTATGCGTGGCTCATTGGGCTATCAGACTAACCTAACCTATTCGAGACGAATGCAACAACGTCGATTTAGCTCTTAAATCTTTGCTACCTCCGAGTGGTAACTTTCTTGTAAAGAGAATCTTAGAAAAAGCTGAAATTTTATAACGAGCTTTCTCGGAGAGTACACGCAGGTGCTTAGCGAAAAGTTTTTGTATAAGCATTTCACAATTTCTCCATACCGTGATGTTCACAACGGAACTGCCAAATTAAATAGCAAAATTATATAATATTTTTCATATTTTTTATTTTTGAGAATAACTAAGCTCTTACATAAATCATGTGATCAAATATGAACCGGACTGATAAAAAAAAATACATTCTCTGTAAATTAATAATTTTTACAAACTTTTCATAAGCCGTGGCCGTTATGACCGTCGTACTTTCCACGAATTTTGTTTTTTTTTCGGTTTTGTGTCAATTTTTGTATTGCTATTGGTTAGCTTCGAGAACTTTTTTTAACCATGTCTCCTCCACTAATAATCTCGCTGTGTTGTGAAGCATTTCTTTTCAACTCGACATCATTTTTGCAATAGATTCGAGTTTTTTGGTACGAGTTTAGCATTCACACGATTCATATCCAATATATTAACCAAAACATATTGCCTCGATCCATTGGAGATGTGAGATGCTGATATACGTAGATTTTTAAGCGCTATTTCTTTAATTTTTTCGATATGATCGTCATTAACAGAGGTGGATAATCGAATCGCATGAGGCGGGTTTTCAATGACTTCAAGACCTTCTCTGAATACTTTGTGCCTTTCAAATACATGTGTTCGTGATGAAGTAGGCTCCCCAAAACACTTCTGCAACATTTTCTGAAGAAGCTGATATTGATCCACTATAGTATACACCTACTATACAAACAGGTCGATCAAACTCAAGTCCTTGCATGGATGACTTTTTGATTTGACATGGTATCTTCACGAAATTAGCATGGATTACTATTCAAGCCATCGATACAATACAAATACCAGTTTCCAGTTCGGAATACTAATTGATATTGCTGTTATATTAGTGGATCCGGCCACGCGTTGTGGTGGTTTACTTTTCACATTATTATTTATATAATAATCTATTCAATACAGTGAAAATTTTATTACGAACAACGATTTTGTCGGTATACTATAAGTATCCAAGGGATTATACTTGAGGTTTAATTTTGAATATGTTCATAATCAAATCGTACAAATAAATTTCATTGGAAAAAATAACGAATTTAAGGCTACTTTCTCAATGTCTGGTTAACAGCCTTTCCGACTAGTTAATGGAGCTGTCCGCTTAGTAGAGCGTCCATTTAATAGAGGTTTCACTGTATTTTTTATTTATGATTTTTTTTACTATTCTATCTTCTAAGTTGGTTGGAACCGGTCACAGTGTGCTAAATTTTGCTAAAATCGGTTCAGTAGTTTAGGAGTCCATCGAGGACAAACACCGCGACACGTACTTTTTACATATAAAGATAAATGAAATTAATATCTGTTGTTATATATACCCATATTCAACCTTTAAATTGGAGATATAAGTATGTTTAAGAACAAAATTAATTTGAAACTTAAATAAAGTAACTCGATAACTATTTCAAAGATTTCCACCTTACGCACATAGATAGACAATTATTTTACGGTAAAGTACGACCAGCACATAGCATAAGCTATCAAAGCTTTCAATGCAATCAACTCTAGCGGTGATTTTCAATTTTCCTTCAATTTACACACTTCTTACGTTCGCACTTAAGCAAGCTCATAACTAACTCTGCACGCCTTGTAAGCAAGTGGGTGTGTATGTTTGGACGTTCGGGCGCGTTTGATGGCCTCTTCGAGTTATAGAAACGCCCGCACGCATGCTTACTCACACGCGGTATTCCACAGGCGACGACAAGCACGATAACGGTGTTGACACCGGCGACTTTGATAGGTATGCAAGCTATGCTATCTTAAGACTTAAGTAAACTTTGTTATCTTTCGTGTGGCCCAAATACTTCACTTTATTCATTGAGGCAATGTTTGATGTTATATGTAAGTGAGCGGAGGTATGTACATATGTATGTGTGTGGTACATACTCTGTAATCAACTGATAAGCGTTGGAGGGCCACAATGAAGCATGCGAGCGGCTAGTTTTGTAAAACAAGAAAGAATGCAGTGGAAATTCATATGTATCACAAGGGGTTATGAGGAGTAACGGCGCCAAGCAGGAAATGAAAACCTTTCAGTACGAATGTACTATGGATTTGCAGCTATCATATCTTGAAATGAAATAACCAAACAAAAAAATATTCAAAAACCCTTGCTTAAAACAACAACACAGCAATTGAGCTTTATTCCATACAGAAAGAGGTTTATGCTTGATTGCGAGTAAATAAAGTGTGTAAACCTAAAAAATTGCTTCGAATTATTATCCCAATATCACTTATTTCTTATTTCTTAAAACCCAAGAGACAAGTGAAAAATAAAGTCCAATTTGTGAGCCGCACACTTTGAGTACTTTCGTTCAGTTTTTCCATTTACTTCGAATAAACTTCATGCGGTTCACTGCCAGACGTTTGCTGGTGGTACTTCCCGGCCACTTTGGCATGTGGTGAACCAACCTCAAATTGCGGCAAATAATCAAAATATATTACGGTAAAAAAGGCAGTAAAAAATCAACCAAAAAGTTCACTGATGAAAGGGACAAAAGCGTATGAGCCGAAAGCAATCTAATGAACCAGAGCAATGTTAGTTAATAACGTTTCAGATGAGTTGCTCTTAGGCAGACGTACCAAATAAATGGCCTGCAACAAAAGCAACAACACTCCATAAGGTACAATACTCGTTTAGCACTCAATATAGAACTTCAGTAAAAAACAAAATATGTTTGTATGTACACTGTTGTGCAAAAAGTTTCGCTGTGTAAAATTCTTCAGTTGAAAATAAGCGAAAAGTAAAAAACGACAACAACATAGTTAAATAGCTAAATGGAAACATAGCACTTTAGGCAGAACGAAATTTATGTGCCATCAATGTGTGGCAGGCAATTCAATAACCGAGCACAGCAACTCATCGCCGTCAACGAGTTTGCTGATTGCAACGCCGTTCTAACATTCTTTCGGTATTTGGTAAATAAAAGATACGCGCGGCTACACGGTTATCGCACAGTTAACATCTCATACAGCATTCCGAGATAAAGCAGAACACCATATTTCGCCATTTGCCGAAGAAATGCTTTTCTGCAAGACTTGTTTGTACTTTATAACATTTCAGGTTTTTGGCATTGTGATATTTTCAAGGAATTTTATTTATGCAGCTTGCTCTTCGCCCAGTTCATTTTGCCTTCTTCATTAGAATCTGCAAGACACTTGATAATCATAATATTTTCAGCTTTTTCGGTTGTTCTGAACCGGTTTTGCACAAGCGGCGCACAATGCCTAGCAATTTCAAGTTACTTCGCACGCAATTGCTTGCTGTTTGAACTTAAAGTGCCTTGTTAAGAAAATGGAAACTTTTCGGAGTAGATGTTCTTATACATATTATATTAAGAATACAAAATGACCTTAAAATTATTACAAGAAAAAAGAAGGAAGTACATGAATATGAAGTGAACTAGATCTAATACGTTTAAGTACAGCTTACATACAAATAAATATAGATCACGAAAATTACTCGTTCATAACTGAAAGATCGCAGCCTAACAGAACCGAAACTATTAGGCTTTTAAAAAATTTTTAGTAGAAATGGTTGTTTCAGACCAAAATGGATCTTCACGAACTTGTCGCTCAGCTTTTGAGTTATCCATTTGCGATCATCTTTCCAGCAAAGCTGCTCATTTGATGTAACCGTCGATATTGTATCTTTTTAACATACTTTAAGCTGCCATGCAAATTGAACGTTCAAAATCAAGACCTTGTATGGAAAACTTTTTTATTTAAGAAGATAACTTCACAGAATTTGGCAAAGGTACAATGTCCGCAAAAATTTTTCAGAGATCCAACAAGATCACAAGATAATTCATGAAATTTTACATGGATTATTTGCCAAAGCATAGTTTGGGTTAGGTTAATCTGGTAGGCCAATAAGCAACGCATAGACCAGTTTGTTGCTTTGCAATACCAGATGGAGTTCACTTGCTAAGTCCAAGACTCGTTTAGGATACCTGCGGTTGTCGCAAATTTTTCAGACTCTGCGGCTTCACTATGAATACCTCCTACAGGTGTGGGGACCTCAGATGCCTACAGCGTAGCCTTGCCAATTCGAGTTAAGTGCACTAGAGATGCCCCGCACTAAGAATTTCCTGCAGCGACCAGTTAATATTCCCATAATGTTCTCACAGTCTCCTCTATCGAGTGGCAATAGGAATTTTATGTACTTCCGATCTACCATTTCGCACATGATGTTTGCAGGTTTGCAACCTGGTAGATCGTTCCATCGGGTTCTGATTTTCTCCACCGTGCTTCTGTCCAAATCGTCGTATAGACAATGAATGGGTTTCCCGTTTCATGGGTTTCATGTTTTCTTGGAAATCTCGTCCCCTATTTCATTTCTCTCAATGCCTTTGTGGCCTGGCGCTCAGTAGAAGTGAAGTTGCTTACTTCTGGCAACACTTCGCACTTCAACTGCTGCCCAGCTTTCCAAGACACTTCTGGCCGATATGCGATACGAGGTTACTGCCTTGATTACTGCTTTCGCGGCTTTCGCAATAGCAAAGATCTTAGCTTGCAATATACTGTACTTAAAAAGTTGCCTTATGCCTAATTTCGGAAAAGTTATGTATTCCAAAGATAGTTTTGAGATTGTCTCAGAACAAATTGTTGAGATCGGATAACTATTGTTTATAGCTACCATACAAACTGACCGATGAAAATCAGAATAAAGATCTTTTTATACCCTGCTCTATGCTATATAAATGCACCTGTGAAGCGTACCACCACTTCGGGGCATCCGAAGTTAACGTGTTGTCATTATCTAATTGACTCAATCAATTCTCTCGATCGCTATCGACCCTTTACTTCCACTTTTGTAAATATTCCTTTAATTTAGGTACTTTTTAGCTATTTTCTTACAGTTTGTGAACAAATTCACAAACTAAATCAAAAATAATAGTAAGTGATATAATGACAGCATCGTCCTGTTACTTTTTTGGAGTTCATTTGACAGAAGTATTGTTGGAGGATATGTTCATTGTTTAACTATAAAAGTTTGACTTTTTTTTCTATCTTTATGTGATTAACAAAAGTACTATGTACATTTGCACATGCTTGTATTGGAGCTTTCGTCTCCAGCGAGTTCATTTTCTAGTGAAAGTTTTCTTAAGATCATTTGCCTTTGGCATTTTATGTTTCCTGTTGAAGCTCCACAGTATTTCTTCTAATGAGCAAAACGGATACAAAATATGTATTTACATACACTATATATGTACATTATTAAGTATTCGCTACTTCGCTGCAAAATTAAGTCATTAACCCCAATCGTCTGCTTAAGCAAGAAGATCAACTTCTGAAAGAAGTAATTTACGAACACATGTGTTTTGGTATATTATGTATGTATATATGTACATATGTGAATAGAGAACTGTATATAATAGGACTGATTAATAATTTTAATCACATTCGACTTAAAGCTGAGCTCCAACAAAGGTTTTGAACAACAAAGTCATTATTATTATTTCAAATTAATCATACTAATTCGATAGAGTATCGGTATTAAGCGGCAATGAAGTGTTGCCAAATCTTAGACAACTTGTATTCTGCAGCAAGGTTGCATAACTGAACCGAAGAAGCTACACTTTAATCGAGACCTTAAAAACTCAAAAAGTCTTAATTGAATAAATATAGTTTTGAGTACTAAAATACTTCAAAATATGAGAAGAGCACGTACCAAGAAATGTATCAATAGGTTTTAATTAAGAATTATAATACAATACTAGAGGACCCGCCCATGTTTAACTCTGGCTGATACATAGGTAGTACTACTAATACCATCTATATGAATTCTATTAGTTAGATTATAATTATTAGTTAAGGAACAATCGAATTTTTGGGGAAGCAACAAAAATGAATCAAAAAGCATTTTGTGCGTTAAGAAAGAATTGGTTTTTGGGGTAAAAATACTATTGAATTTGGGCTGTGCAACAGTGAAATCAATCGAGTCCAATCGATTGTCAGCCTGGTGGACTGCATATTAAGAAACGGTTCTCAAGCGTGGATATACAAAAAAATCGGCTGGCAAAGTTATGGCATCAGTCTTGCAATGCTTCGAAAAGATTTCTCTATATCTCAATATTTAGTAGACCTTTTTATCAACATTTCGGTTATGCCGCTATATTTTTATGCCAGATCTTTTGCAATTTTAAATTGCCTGTCAAGATACCCCTTCCAATAGTTAGCAGGTATGAAAAAAATGTTATAACTACCCATAGATGTTTTGAATCACCCAATTTATTACCTAAGAACGAACAACTCTGTCCACGTTATGAAAACTTGTCTACAGATGTCGCCTTTTACTTTGGCATCGTTTTGTTTATTGCACGTTTACGCCAATTTAAGGTTTGAATATTGGATACTGCGATGGTAGCGCAGTCTATCGGCCAAACATTCCAAAATTAGCAATTGATTAAAAATGAAAAATTAATTTAAAAACACCATTTTCCAGTAGACCAAATTGTGAATCTAAACCATTCTCGAATCTCTTTGAACACACACAAAAAATTTCATCAAAATCGGTCCAGCCGTTTAGGAGCAGTTCAACTACAAACACACGGTCAGAAGATTTATATATATAAAGATTAGGTGAACAATATTAGGTAAAAAAGTCCATTTAGCTGCTTCTCCAGTTAATTTAATTTTATGCCGAATGTGTATGTGATGTATGTGTATATGTGATTTTAAATTCAAGCAATTTTTGTAGGATTAACTTACCAAGTTGAAGAAAAAGTAAAACGGCCGTTGGTCGGTTGTATTTGATTGATTTCGTTCGTGCAGTTATGGAAATGTAATCTGGAATATAAAGTAAGTAAAATATATTATATGTTTATCAAATATATAATCGGTTTGAGGGCTGCATTAAAAAAAACGCAATGCTTATTTACAGTTTTTGAGTTTCTAATGCTTATTTAACCGGATTTTTTCCGTGCAAAAACTTGATTTTGATTCTGCAGTTTGTATGGCAGCCATATGTTATAGAGGGCCGATATCGGCCGTTCCGACAAGTGAGCAGTTTTTTAAGTAGAAAAGGATGTGTGCAAAATTTCAGATCGATATCTTAAAAATTGAGTGAGGAGTTCACATATATACATACATATGTACATACATACATACGTTATTGGTATAAAAAGAATAATTTTTATTCCTCATCTTCATCAACATAAGCTCACATGATTTTGCTCACAATTACTGTGAAGACAGTTAATTCTTCAATACAGCAAATTAACAGCGCTAAATTTCAAAATCGAAAATTAACAGCTCGTCAACAGTGTCTAAACATACTTAAAGCACTTTGTCCATAATATCACAATAAAAACTCTGTTTCAATAAGATTTCATTCGCAAATCGATAACAGTTGCAATAAACTACTCTTCTGCTAGCGGTTCCAACGGAAAACGAACGGTAGTTAAGCGATAAAAAGCAATATTCATAAAGTCAAAAAGTTAATTTTTTCCCACAACAATATTGAATGAGATTTGTTATTCACGAATGTAGTATGTACATATGTACGTATGAATGTGATATGGAGGTTGCATATGTACATATATACTTATATACATACGTCTTTCAAATCTTTTCTTACACAATCACTAATTTATACAAATTTATTTTCTTTATTCAATTGAAAAATTATACAAATCGTCAAAAATACAATAAAAGCGAAACACAGTCAAAACAGACAGACCAGCAAACAAGCAGGGTTATGTAGAGATGAAAAATTACAAATACAGTGCTAAACACCAGACAACAATTGCTAGAAATTCCTAATACTTGACCGCACCTCAATAGAAATGGGAAAAGTTGGGAGTAAGAGAAAAATGGAGAAGAAAAATTAACAGCGGCAACTCCAGAGAAAAGATGTTACAAATAACTTTCTTTGTACGAAAGGTCAATGTGTATATATGTATGTCCAAGAGGCCCTTATGGGTATATAAGCTTATGCGTTTAACGCTTATGTAACAATTGAGACTGTTGTTGGGAATCTTAAAAAGCTTAGGCCAACGTGAACCAGCATTTTTGGTTGAGTACACACTCACAAAGTTCAGAAAAAACTGACTTTTTGACACGTACATACATATAAATATATACATACATATGGTATTAAAATACATTTTTCCTTTCTTATTTTATATAGTTGTCAGCCGCTACAACCGAGAAGTCACGCTTCATTAATCAAATCTTCGTGCAAATGTCAAGTAACTCATATACTACATTGAGAGAAGTAAACGTGTTGCTCCTACCTACTTACATACATACACACATATGTATGTATGTATATAAGAAATGTATGGAATTCTATATATAAATATATATACATAGTTTCCAGACTTTCTTCAAGATGCAAGCCTGTCCCCCAAAAGGCATGCAATCGCGCATACAAATGAAGCTATCACCAGAAGGGAGAGATAATAATGAGGTGTCGACAAGTAGGGCGGCTGCTGCTGAATACTCTCATCAGAATAAAATGACCAAAGAAAGAAGATTTTGGCTTTTTGGCGACGGCAATATCTATAAATTTGACAGGTATCACAACCTATTTGCCGCTCGCAGTTTGTAGCGCGTTACGCACGTGTGATACGTTAATTCGGAAGTCGACACTCAGCAACAAAGTAATGCACAAAGAAACAAAGTACCAGTCTCCAACTCATAAATCACATAGAGCACATTTGAAGTTCAGCTTTTCCTGCTTTTTCTTTTTATGCGTAATTGACATGTCACAAGAATGCTGTGACAATACTCGTATAGCTTTGCACACCTAGCGGTGATGTAGGTGCATACAAAGGAACGCATAACTTACGGAACCGTCATCTGAATCAGGCCTGCCATTTTATTCCTCCATTCCAATTCACCAGCAAAATATGTCAAGTGGTGGGCGCTTAGTGAGGCTTTAACTGACTAGTGAATGAAATTAGTGGCACTTCAAGTCTTTGAGCACATTATATGATGCAATATGATAGATATAGAAGCCCGAAGGGGGCCGTCGCCCCGGGCGCAACGTCTTGGGGGCGGCAAAATGATCTTCGCTGTTTTTTAAAACTCCAATTCGGGCAAAAATTCCTGAAAATTGTGTCAAAAGTGTACAAGATATAGGGCGAAAATGGTTTTTTTTTATGGCTTTTAATAAGATGTCTTGTAAATTTACTATCAATTTCATCAAAAACGGGATTGTGAGAATTTTGGAACTTCAGAATTTGCGTGGCTTTCCTAAATTTTATATACTTAATATCGAAGATATTTGGGTAGGTGGATAAAGGGGGGCGGCAGAACATCCTTGGCCCCGGGCGCCCGAAGTTGTAGCTAGGCCACTGCCCAGCAGTAGAGTACTATACTCTAGTGGATAATGCGCAACCTCAGAGACGTCGTGCAATGCGCACTGAAGACGCTATTGCTGCTGTGGAGCAAAGTATCGCAAAAGACCCGAATGAGTCCCGATTTTCATAAGATTTTTTTTTTTCAGCGATGAACCTCACTTTTAATTGAATAGGTAGTGCTGGTAATATACAAGCCATTGTTAAGAAGCCGATACATTCACTGTTTGTATGCTCTATGGACAGAGGAAATCAAACGACCTATTCATACAAAAATGGAGCCGGCCGTCATGTTGGAGTCAATGAAGAACGCTATCGAGCTATGAATAACGACTTTTTCGTGCCTGAATTGCAAAATGTTGATGCGGACCACCTTTGATTCCAAATAGATGACGCTATATGACTTAAAACTAACGAAACACTAAATATTTTGAAGGAAACTTTTACTGAGCGCATTATCTCGCGTTGAGGACCTGTCCCTTACCTCTTAATTCATGTGATTTAACACCGCTGAACTGTTTTTTTGTGGGATTATATGAAACGGCTTGTCTACGCATATCACCGCGAGCTAATTGACAACTTGGAAAGAAACATACGGACCCTTTTGCTGCAAAAAGTGGTCCAAAACTAACGCTATTGAGGATGGAAAAGATGTTGAGGTAGGTAAGAGTATTACCACTTTGGTGTCAGTTAGCGCTTGATGCATTATCGTCGAATTTCTATAAACTTGCTATTTCGTTTCATCTTTGCTCTCGAACCGCTTTTTGCTTTCGATGAAACCAACTTATGTCCGCTATGCTTCTTGTGGAAAGTCATTCAAGGTTTGGTGCCTGAAGTGTTCCAAATATTCTGTGTCTGGATTGTGCTAGAGCGGGCCGCTGCGGCAAATGTTGTTTAAGGGCAGACCCATTTTTAGTGCGTATTCTTCAAACGGTCGGTGTCCCGTTATAGTTGCTGTAAGCAAGAAACTACTATTCCTGGTCCTATGCAGTGAATTTTTGGTTCCAGTCTTAGCATATTTGGGTCATATTTGCTGCGTTATCTTGCAGTTGGTTATTGATTTCCAACTGCACTAAGCTACTTGTTCCTAATGAGTATAAAGATCTCTTTTGTTCATACCCAGCGGACATGACTCCGCTTCGGATATATGTATCTAAAGAAACTCATAGTTTGACCAACTCATCTGCTTTTTAATGAAAATATTTCTGTTACCGGTAACCCAAATTAAGGACACGTGGAGTTGATTCGCCAGTGAGCTTAAAGCCTTTCTGCAATTGCTAACTATACTGGAAGGATCGAAGAACCTTTTAGTGTTTTTAGAGGACCGAATGCAAATGGGACTGTTTGACACGAATTTTGAAATCTCAGGCAAGTACAAATTGCACAGTGATAGCTACCATAATCTGCTACGGGGAGGGCACAATAGACTATAGGTCACAGTGAAAACCTCAATTTACATATGTATCTATCTGTATATCTATAATCTGGTCCTTAACGCATTAGTCAATATTTCCAAGCTACCTTATTTCCACGCAGGGCTCAGAAGTATAAACGTATGTCTATAAGTAGTTTCGCAAAAACTAAGCCCAGCCATAAGTTCCGCTAATCAGTAATCCCGTTGCGGTTCACAAACGTACACAGGCATAAGTGTATATGTAATTTATAATGTTGGAATTTAAATATAAAAAGTAAAATATGTGCCTGCATATGTGTGCGTAAATTCGCACGACTTGCATAACTGGCAAAACGCTTTAGTGCTTCCTGCCGCAGCATCCATTGCGGTGACTGACGCAACGGCAAATGTGAACTGTTTCAGCGCGCCACCAATGGGTGGGCATATGCATGTGTGCGCATGGAAGTAATTCAGATTTATGAAGCGCGATTACCGTTAGAAAAAACCAGGAAAATTATACGGTCGGCGCAGTTTAAGCCCTTTCACTTTCTAGCGGCGCAGCGAGTAAATATTTTTATAAAAGATGACAGTTTCAAGGAAACGGCTGTGGGGAATGGGGATTGTGTAATATGCAAACTTTTTCACTTAATTAGTTGCCAGAGGAAATGCGCGGCAACCAGTCCAACTAGAGCAAAATAAATATATAATATTCATACACATTGTAGGCTCTACTCGCCCGCCATCGCTTTTCATTCAAGAAAAGTCACCAAAAGCGTTTGTTGCATTGCGGCCCAGCGCACTAGCTGGCTTAGTCGGCTGAAAAAGGATGAAACTCGCGGGAATTTCGTTTTTATTTAAAACACTAACCGAGCAACTAGCAAGCATTTGAGAACCGGGTGATAGGCGCGGCGCAACCACAATCGAGAAACAATATGCCGGAAAACGTAGAAACGGGAAATATTGTGGCAACGTTTTGGCGTAATGAAAAACGTAACGTAAAAAGGAAAATGCAATTTAACTGACAGACTTAATGAATGCGCACAAATGGTGCCACCAAAGCAGCCCTGCACCAGAGGCAGCAGGGTAGCACCCAAAGCGGAAAGTTAGAAATTGAAAATTAAAACATTTCCAGTGAAACTTCACTTAAATAACCGCTAAGCTGGAAGTGTAAATGAGAATGAAAATGAAATTTGCCCCAATTCCACCCAAAGTGTGGTACGAAATAAATGCAACAAATAAATGATAAGGCAGCTAGATAATGCGTTAGGGCCGCATAAAGCCGCTGCGCCCCGGGTGCGGCCAACCTAATGCTTCGGTTGCCGAAAGCGGTAGAAATTCTATATATTTCGGCTGTTGCACAGAGGGTGGAATGCAAATTATTCCGGTGAATTGGGTCAACTTCAGCGCTTACAACGTGTCCACATAATACATTTTGCATGCTCAGCGCGATTTACATAAGCAAACATGTTTACGCGTCTATAATATTCATATATATACCGATTACATATGTACACAGTTGGCCATAGGTAGCAGGTCGCACGTTTATGCCTTATACAGTGGCATGCTTGGTGTTATTATGGGCTGTCACACACCTCCGCATTCCAACAACAAGCATCATTTACGGTAGGCTTGCAGTTGACAGCTTGTAGCTTCAGGAAGCACAATTTCGAATGTTAATAAAATTTACACACTCCAATTCTGCACACACATACACCCACAAACATTTGTGCATATGAACTCAATTGCGCACACTCATACACTCGCACTTCTAGTGTGTCACATGGCTAAGCGTGCGCTTTTTTGTTGTCTTGTTGTCTCCTCGACCTGCTCGCTGCCACGCATGTAGGACATTGGTTGGATTTGCTAAGCGGTGAAGTTGAGCTGGATTTTGTGGTTATGTAAAGCGCTGTAGGCGTACGTGTCCAGGCATTATGCTACCTAAATTCTGATTACAGGGAGATAAATTTATGATTTACTTAAGCATATAATGAAAATTAAAAAATTATCCAAGAAAAAAATAGAAACGCTAACTTTGGTTGTATCGAGGCTAGAATAGGAATAAAGAAATTTCATAAAGGAAAATAAACAAATTTTCTTCAGAAATGAAGAAGTTTTCATAAAAGAACTCCACTTTGATCGTTCAGTTTGTAAGGCAGCTGTATGCTGTAGTGGTTCGATCAGAAGAACTTTTTCAGACATTATAGTGTTCTTTCGTACAATAATTCTTGCAAATTTCGTAAAGATATCTCGCCAAATGAAAAAATGTCTATACGAGCACTTCAATTCAATTGTTCAGTTATGGCAGCTATATGCTATTGTGGTCCGATATCAACACTTCCGACAAATGAGATACTACTTAGACAGAAAAGGTTGTGTGCAAAATTTCAGAGCGATATCTCAAATTGCAAACAAGACAACAAGGCTAAAGCGACTCGGCGCGTGATGGTGATCTTTTATATACATACATAAATATTTTAAAGAATCTCCGACATTTCCTTCTTGATTCTACAAACTTCGTGGCAAACTTAATACACCCTGTTCACATATACATTGCAGCATGATTTACTGTCTCATAATTTAATAAAAGGACGCAGATTTGGTGTAATATGCTGCGAGGAGAGAGTTACATCGAGAAATCGCAATCCTACTTATCCCAACTTTACCCTGACATACCTAACATTCCTATACCCTATCCAGAATCCGCACAAACAATAACTACTTATTTTCATTTCTACTCAAACCGAGATATCTCACTAATTTTTCTAAGATCTAACCCCGTTTTTCATGGATCTACTGTCAGTTGACTTTAATAACAACATTTTGGTTGAACTTTTGAAATTGAGTATTATCGAATCAACTGAATCCGCCAAAAAAAATCAGTTGAAGTGTTGGCAAACTTCCCGGTCATCATGGCTCTACCATCAGATGACTGCTATAAAATTAGAGAACCTCTATTTCGCGTTTCAACTCAACTGCTTTTTGGTTGAAGTTGAATATTCGCTATTATCGACATTAATATGAAAAAAACGATTGAAGCCTTGTGAAACTTCTTGTTCATCATGGCTCTACGGTCAGATAACTTCCATAAAATTAAAAAAAACAAAAACCTATTTTCAACACAATTGCATTTTGGTTTGATTTGATATTCGACATAAACTCAATCCGTACAAAAATAGTTTGAAACGTTGTCAAATTTGCCGTAGATCATAGGTCTACCATTAGATGTCCCCTATAAAGGTTTTCATCTCTACTGCATTTTGGTTGAAGTTTTGAAATTCCTTATCGATAATATCATTAAATTGTCAACAAAACTTTGACTTACTTGATAGTTGGAAGTTTGAATGGAGTTGAGTGATCACAAAGGCTTTTTCTTTTGCGTCCCAAATTGTTTGTCAACTTGATATACTAAATCAAAACTAATCTCCATTTTAATAATTCTTAGCTGTTTAATTATCTAACAATATTAACTTTTTAGATCGAAAACGCCATCGCTAATGAGAAGAGATAAACCTTGTAATACCAAAACCGAGTTTGGTTGATCTTAAGCTGAGTAGCTTTAACTTCAATTCCGCTGAGTGGCGAAGAAAATCCACTTTTTTGGAAAATCCAATTAACTGAATAAAGTTGTAATAGGAATATTAGTTACTTTTCCTCTAGACATGATTTTGATCACCAATACAAAACACAACTACCTAAACCATTGGTTACAGTTAGCCACACTTTGGTTAGGTTTGGTTCAATTTTTCCACGTGCACTACCGTTAAAACAGATCAAAGTTTCCGGGCTGACAATACTATAAGGAAATCTATATGATTTTTAGTTAGCTCTAACCCTCAAAAGTCGCGTGTGTAAATTTGACTGCTGTCAGATCTTTAATGTGTGAATTACATATATCATTTTGAGTGAAGTAACTTTTCTTATTGTGAAAAAGAAATAGATAAGAGGAATAGAACAATGCTTTTGGAAGGGAAAAATACAGTCGAAAAAAAACTTGGCTTTGATAACGAGTTTCCAGACACACAGGTAAATCAACCATCAAGGATTGGTATGCTAAGTTTAGACGCGGTAGTTTGAGTGGACTGCACACGATGAATCCGCTCCAAAGCGCGGAAAACTTAACAGTCGGCAAGGTTATGACGTCTGTATTTTGGGATGCACATGGAACAATTTGTATTAACTACCTTAGAAAAGGAAGGATTATCAACAGCGACTATTACATAGCGTTATTGGATCGTTCTAAGGATGAAATCGCCGAAAAACGGACGCATTTGAAGAAAAAGGAAGTGATACTTCAGCAAACCAATGCACCATGTCGCAGTCGGTGGCAAAAATCCATGAAGTGGACCACGAACTGCTCTCACGTTTTCTCCAGATATGGCTCCCAGTGAATATTTCCTGTACTCAGATCTCAAAAGAATGCTCACTCGGAAGAAAATCTCGTCAAATGAAGAGGAGAACGCCGAAACTGAGGCCTATTTTGAAGCAAAGCACAAATTTTACTACAAAAAAGTTACCGAAAAGTTAGAAGATTGCTATAATCAGTGTATCACCCTTGAAAACGAATTTTGCCAAAAAAGTATGTTTTACTATGCTAGGCCGGGGAGTTCTCAATTGACCTGTTATAAAAAAGAAGAAGCAGAAAGCGACTTTATGCGTTAGCACCCTCAACTCACACTCAGCTCAGCTCCAACCTTTTCACCCAGTTTAAGTCATTCATTTGCATTTTCAACAAGTGCCGCTGTGCTGCACCTCCCCTCTGTGGCAGGTGGCAGTATGTAGCGCAGAGCAGTTACAAGATAAGGACGCCTGTGCGTGAGTTCGCTTTTTGCATATGCCTTAGTTTCCGCTTCCGACATGGCAATCGTGCAATTATGATTCGTTTTTGCGTCGAGTAGGAAAGCGTGTTAATCCATACCGATAGAGTGGCCACAGTGTGAAGTGCAAATGTTGCACACCTATGTTAATTTATGGATGCATCTGAACATGCAATTAGCATTTAGGGTCAAGCGACTACGCACCTACATACATGCATTTGTCGAGCACCATTCGTCGCACACCACAAGTGACACACATGCCTGTGGAGTCCTCGTTTTTCATTGCACTTTCAATTGCAGGCGCACTTGAACACCTCAAAAACGTCAACACACAAACCATGAATGGGCGGCGACTTAGCTTTTTGCAATTTAAACGCTCTCAAGTGCACTAAATACTTAAAGCCTCAAAGCTGCCTTCGCATGCCAACGCTGTGTGTGTTTGCCACACCTGCCGCGCGAAAGGCATTTTTGTGGCGATTTGCAGCACGTGCTGCCAATGCTACAACAGCAGTGCGGACACCTTCAACTACACATTTTCATTCGCAGCTTATTTGCTCTTCTTAAATTCGCATTTAAAAATTATATTTTAGCGTTTTTTCTGCACGCACTTTGCACCTGTGCAAATAACTGTTTTGTAATGTTGTTGTACGTTCATATATCATATGTATATGTATACATATACATATGTATGTGTGGTTGAATATAGGCGTATGCCTTGACTTAAGTACTATTGTCGCGTTTGTTTGGTTAATTTGACTTTGCTTTTATTTAATTACACTTATACATACATACATACATACAACTTAATTTTCAGTCGCGCCCTTTACAGTTATTAACAGCATTGATTTACGCTTTTTGCAAGCATCACCATAACATTCAACATTTTTCAAGGCATTCAATCAGATAAAAGAAAATACTAAAGCGTAAATAAACGAAACCTTCAAGCGACACAAATCGTATCTACTTAAGTACACACATACATACATACATTCGCACTTTTTTTCCGCTTCATTAAATACTAAGCTCAGCAAGCTTAGTTCACACTTGCTATTCTTGATATTGTATACACTTGTCGCACCAGAAAAATACCAGCGAAGTGCCGCTCGAATTTCATCGCCTTCGGATAAATACAATATGGTTATGTCTGTATTAGGGTGTTTTTTAAGACATGTGGACATTGTTATGACAAAGATTTTAGCTTTATGATAAAGATAAGTGCTTGCCTTTACACTACTATGAGCAAAAAATAGTAAGACTTTGTTCATAATTTCAAAATTCTTAATTTATTCTTCAAAATCTATATCGGCCCCCTCAAGGTGATCCCAAAATGACCCCAATACACTTGTGCCAACGTTTTCCAACGATTCTCGAAACAGTATTGTTAAAGAATAGCTTTCAATGCGCGTAGCGATTCTCGTTTATTGTCTTCAGTTGACTCAAAACGTTTTTCCCGGAGCAGTCGTTTAGGTTTGCTGAATAGCCAGAAGTCGCATGAAGCTAAATCAGCCGAATACGGTGGTTGCGGCACGATATTAGTTGAAAATTTGGCAAAAAACTCAGAAAGACTCAGTGCATTATGTGACTGTGTATTATCGTGCTGCATAAATCAAGAGTTGTCGGCACATAATTTCGGCCTCTTTTTACGAATAGCTTCGCGCAAACGACGCGTAAAACTCAAATAGTATTCCTTGTTGTCAGCTTGGCCTGTCGGAAGGAATTCGGAATGCACCACACTTCGATAACCGAAGAGAACTGTCAACATAACTTTGATTTTTGAGCTGCTTTGTTGTGGATTTCTCGGCTTCGGTTCACCTTTGCCCCGATAGTCGACCGATTGATCGTCTGTTTCCGAATAGTAAGCATCCAAGTCTCATCGCCAGTAATAATACATTTCATGACATTCTGGTAGTCGGAAAACATTGTTTCACAGACGTTAACGTGATGCTGTTTTTCGAAAAAATTTAGTGATTTTGGAATCAATCGTACTTTCACTTTTCTTAAGCCCAAATGATCTTTCAAAATGGTTTTCACTTATATTTCCAATACTCTAACGATGCCAGTAAGATCTCTGACTATTAATCGTCGATACTCAAGCACCAATTCCTTTATTTTATTTACGCGTTGATCATCAATTTGATGACGATAGCCGTCCTGGACGTGGTTTGTCGTCTCTACCCTCTTTGAACAATTTGAACTAATCACAAACACTTGTTCGCAACAAAAAATTATCTCCAAAGACCTTTTGCAACATTCTGAACTTCTCGGCAACAGAAATTTGATTCCGCACACCAAATTTAATGAAACTTCTTTGTTGCATAACTTCACTCATCGTAAAAATCGCAGACTGCACTTTATGTACTTCAGAAAGACAAGCGTACCTATACCAAATACTAATGATTATTTTGATGTTACTCTTGGCACAGATGTCACTGACAGTCATACTAATCTAAAAAAAAAATATTTCCACTAAAGGCTCTTCGCGTGAAAGTGTTCGCTTTGGCTGCCGTGAATAAACTACAGCCGAGGGACCCAATTTTCGACCACTTTTTGCGGCAATTGGGGACGTAAGCATAATGCGCCGAAAATTCTCTTCCAAGACGTCATTCGCCTCGAGCATATCTGCTTAGACAGCGATTTCATATAACCCCACAGAAAATATTCTGCCGATGTTTAAGTGCACAATCCTACAGAATCTCACCAAGAATTTCCTTCAATAAATTGATAGCTTCGTTGGCTGTATGGCTGTATTGCGCTGTCTTATTGGAACCCGAGGTCGTCAACATTTTCCAATTCAGGGATGAAAAAGTCATTAAGCATGACTCTTTAGCGTTCCCCATTGGCTGTAACATTAGTATTACTTCAAATGCGACAATTTTATTTATAAACGTACTTAAATATTCAACCAAAAGTGATCTTCCTTCCTGAATAAAATTTTCTTCGGGGACGGTGAACATGCGTTGCGCTTGATGGTCGATCTGCTTCAATTCTTGCATGAGTTGGATTTTGTAGAATCGCAAACCCATTTCAGCGCCGCAGTTTGATAAGTTAGACCAGTCAGGATTTTTCAAAAAATCTGTAATCTTGATCAGCTACTCGTACTCTTAAAGGTCCTAAAAATAAAAAAGAAAAACATTTCCTGTCCAATGAACCCTATTGTCCACGCGTTCCGATCAGTCAGCTTCACGTAAAATTCTGAACACTTTTTTTTTCACTTCACAATAACATTTGCTAGAAAACTGCTTAGAATTTGTATTCTAATTACAATTTGCTGCTAATTTTTTTAGTTAAATATTGAACCATTTGCTTCGAAATCTGGGTTCGGTTTGAAGAAAGTTACTTGGTAAGTGAAACTATTAAATTAATTTTTAGAATCGTTTAAGGTACTGTACTGTTAGTTTTTTGCAAGCGATTCCCACGACAGCTGATTCTACGCACCGGAATTAACCAGGATTTGATCCGGCCAAAGGCTGTTTTTTCGGCGATCTAACCCGGTTTGGATTTGATTTTAATTAATCAGATAGCGTATATTGGTCAGAAAAGATTTTGTAATGATGGTCAGTATTCATATGGTGAAGTTCTATACTTCTATGGGTAATAAAAAGTGGGATTATTCTACTCAGACCGAAACTGGCTGGTTGGCTGAGTAAACTTTTTAGGAACCTTTAACGATAATCTGCAACGAGGTTTAGTATGTTTGTTTTTAACAGACTGGGGATGCATACTTAGTGTTTTAAGCCACAATTTAAGCTGTCAAATTTCATTAGTCGACTGTCACATTAAGCATACATGAATTCATGTCTCGCCAACGTCTTATCACATGCCACAATTACTTTCATCTGTTGTGTTAATCCGTAATATTCTCAATATCGGCAGACAGTTTGGAGCATCCTTGGAGGGCAATAAAAATACTTAAACTTTTATTTATTCTTCGTTTAGCTATTTCAGTGCGCTGAGCCTTAGTCAAGTCGGCGTGGCTTATCTTAGACGTTTTTATTTTATTTTTATTTATTGCGGTTTGAGTACACAATATTTTTCGCAACATGCAAGCGCCTCTTTTATTCGCCTCCTACAGTTTGTGAGCCTTTCACTTTCGTGCCATAAAGAGGAGCCGAGGCTAAGAAGCAGAGGTTGGAGCATTCTAACGTCTATCGTTATGCTGTGTTCCCCCTTGTGACAGCAGGCTTATCTAACATGGTAAAATAGCCCGAAAGTAGGCTTTCTTTTATTTGCTTATCGACTGCGGTCGGCGACAAAGGCAAGTGAAATGCTGTCAACTCGGGTGTTTGCAATTTTAACGCAACGCCGCTCAGTTTATTATGTTTTTTATTATTTGTGTATTTTTCTTTTTCGGCTTTAACCGTTATTGTTGCCATTGTCGTTCTTAGTATAATCTTATATTATTTGTTTGTAAATTAAGCCAAACTGCTTTCTTTTGGTCGCTTGTCGACTTGCACGCGTAACGAAATTTCTTGTTGTTGCGACTTGTTTGGATGTTGTCTCTTCATACGCGTGCACCAGTGTTGACCAGCAGGCGGCAGCAATTGTTTGCCCCATTTCTTTTATTTTAGGTAATATTTGCTTGCATATGCTTATTATTTGTAACTAAGTGTTTGAACTTTGTATAACGGTTCAGCGTAGCTTCGTAGCTATCATAAACGCCTAAAAATAGACTTCACCAGCAGCAGTTGGAGGGTAAAAGCAACGTGCCAAGACATGCCCAAGGCATGATTTCATTGCTATTCCGTTGCTTCCTTCCTACACACATCCGGTTATGGTGGCTATCCTGTGCTTTTCTTTTTATGCCTCTAGAAAAATGAGAAGGACCGTTGAGTATATCCTGCGTATGCGTGAGTGCCACTTCCGAGCTCATTGTTCGCTTAAGTGCCACTCTCGCCGTTTGTACCGTTGGTTTCCTTGGTTGCGACAATAATCAAGTTCAACAAAAGTGAAAGTCTTACCGGATGCTGAGAACAGCAGTACGTGAAAGCTGGAGAGCAGACTACTGCGCACAGGTTGTGTGAAAAGTTGAGTGAAAAATAAAAATGTGTTATCTAAAAGTGGCATAGAAATGCTAAGCATCCTTAGGAATACACATGAAGGCACAAAAAATAGGAGCAACGAAATCGCCAAGCATGACAATAAATGGAAGACATAATAAAAACGATAATAATAATAGCGAAGCAGTCAAAACAAACAAAGACGTTTCACGCTGCGTTGTCTATGTTGGCTGCTTATGCTCAACAAAATTGAGAGGCGTGTTGTCCTGGTGTACTCGTAAGTGCACATATTTTTCTTATGACCTTTTGCTTTCTCCTGGCATTTTTGCATATTTTTCGTTGCTCTGCTTTTGTTTGTTTTTGAGATAAGCTTTAAGTAGCTTAAGTGCTGAAATGTTTCAAAATTTGAGACGGAGGCACAGTATATTAAATATATATTTTTTCTTCCTTATCAAAAACTATAAAATTATATATATTGTATACTATGTGGACCGCAAAGTCATTCACCTAACAATATTGGCTAACAATGATCTCGACGACCAATCGATGGTATAACGCACAGTAATATTGTTTATTGATTGGTTTATCATGTTCAAGATATTCGAAGAAAATTATGTGAATCTCAAAAATTGCTGGCTAAACACGACTGGTCGGTCGATTCTGGTGTTTTGGGGCGATAACAAACGACTTTCAACATAGCAACTTAAAGAACTGCCAATTTGTCTCAGGGTGTACAAATCGAGGTAGCAACTAATTCCTATTGCTTTTGAGCAACGCTAGGTTTTCATATGAAAGTCAAAGTCGAACAGCGATATTTAATTTTACTAAATAACTTGAGAACGATTGAAAGAAATGCAGTGAAACTTTGACAATATTCTAGTTTAGGTCCGTCGATCAAGCCAGAGGGTGATCCCTCTAGTGGTACTTTTTTCAATAGAATTTTTTTGGCAGATCACGCGTTAGTCGTGTCAAGGCCATTACGTTATTTTTGTTCAGTATATTATCATTGAAAGACCTACGCTTGAAGAACGTTTACAAATCGTTCAACAAGCCAAATTGCCGCATTTGGGACGAAGAGCAACCTGAAGAAATTTAAGAGCTGTTATTTTATCCAGAAAAAGCAACGGTTTGGAGTGGTTTTTAGATCGGTGGAATCATCGGTCCATACTTTTTCAAAATATCACACGATCTTTTTCCCATAAGGATATGTAAAGTCTAAAATATATATGGACAATCCCCCTTCGATTAAGCCCTTGGAGCCAAACATCATGCGTGTCATTCGGCAGTTACCAGTCAAAATGCTTGAACGAGTCATCGAAAACTGGACTCAATGTATGGACCATCTGAGACGTAGCCGCGACCGACATTTTAGGGGGGATCCTGCTTTAAAAGCTTCAAAAAATCTTTTTTTTTGTCGTTTTGCTTAAATCTCTTAAGAAATTATCTAAGAATATGTCCTCAAAGTTATAGATGGGAATTCGAAATATTGTCGAAGCTAAAAGGGAAATAGTGACCGAGCGTCTAGCAGATATGTATATGATGGCTTGAGCAGAAAGCAAAAACTTTGACGCCCGATTTCTCGGTTTTTTATTTTTACGATTTTTCTTAATTGGCTGTCGGGACAGAAAAAAAATAAACGTCGTATGGAATTGGGACAAAGTTTATTATCTTTGGCATTAAATTATCTTCTATTTAAACTAAACAAACTAAGAAAAGTCAAGTTTGAACATAAATTTAAACTTAAACTTTTTCTATTTAAATTTTCAAAAATTATAGAATTTTTCACTTTTTTTTAGAATTTTTTTAGTTTAACTAGAAGATAAGTTATTAGCAAATATGAATCTCTTTGAATTTATTGTTTCCGAAAGAAAATGGGACCTGCATCCTGCCCGCCGGCCGACAAATGCGCATGCGAGATGCATCGGGCAATTGCTTTTCAAAGGCAGAATATCAAAAATTTCGTAACCAAAAAATTTTAAGATGATATTTAAATATGTATGTATATATGTAACTATAAACCCTAGAAATTTCGCTTTAATCAATTATTTCTTTCCTTCCCAAAAAAATCTTCAAAAAATCGATTTTTTTAAGCCTCTAAAGCAGGCTCCCCCCTTAAAGCACATAATCTTACAAAAAAAATAAATACCAAAGGATATTCTTTCGAATGATATCAAACATTCCCCATTAAAGTGTCTTCGTTTTTTTCTTCAAAAAAGTAGGAAATCTCGAAATGGATCACCGTTTGCTATGCATTATTTGTTTAATAGTAAAAAAAAAACATTTAGGGTTTTCATTCAAGAAAAGTGTTTTATAAACAATTATAAGGAAAAAACTTTCTATTTTACATAAACAACTTTTCTCAAAAATGTTTCAAGCTTTGTCAATCTCAAGCGCTTATAATTATTGTGTACCAATATGGTATAACCATAATCCACATCAACTTTCTTAGTGGTCTATCCATTTGTATTTATGTCCCACTACATCACTGAAAATCGTGTTAATTCGGTACAAACCATTCATAGCAATATAAATATCAGCATATACATATGTACATACATATGTACATATAATATACATATGTATGTACGTAAATAAACGCGTTACAATTTTCAATACAAAGCATTGGATAACAACACATTTTCGCATTAAATCGAGCTTTGGCTTAACTCTGAGAAACTTCACTTTCCAATCGACACTAACCAGCAACACCAATAATAACTACGCAAAAACTTAAGGTTCCGAGCTTCCCACGGAATCTTTTAAATTCTTTTGATTTTGCTGCTAACCGCTTCCATCAATTCACTTTATTAACTTAACACTATATTTGCTTATGTGTAGGAGTGTACCTATACCTGTTATATCCTCCTTTGGGATAATAACCTCACTTTTTAAATTAAAACACTCATACACACACACATAGTAATGAAAGGAACACACAATTTTGTTTGTCCCATGAAACAATTCGGCGTGCTTTTGATTTACCCACCTTTTGTATTTGCTTTTGCTTTTGCACTTTTCACACTTTTGTTGTTATTGTCAATGAAACTTAAAATGCCGGTGTTGGTCGTCTTACTCGCTTTTTACTGAGTGCTCCGCACCAAAGTAACAGAGCATTAATCCTTTGGCATGAATCAGTTAAAAAGTTCGCTCAGCTAGCCAGAGTTGGCACAAACAACAAATACACTGCTTGCTGGTAACTAAATCGCCGTGATCAACGTGTTATCGTAGCCTTGCGACTCTTGGATGACAGCATTTAATTCACTTCGTCTAATTAAGTTTAAGATTTATTTTTACTGCACGCTGGCACTTTTGCTTTTATTTTTACATACGTATTATTATATTATTATAACACTTTTTTAATTAATCAAGTACTCACTCACTATTTTCACTTTTTCATTGGAAGTTTGATTAACTTGATTAGCAACACTTTTTATATGGAAATAATTTAATTGTTGTATAATTATATTCTTGTTGCACATAAGTGCCACTTCATTCTTTGATACCAATATTCCTGCTTCGTGAAATTAACACTTGTTATTTGCCGTTGAATTACGCGCACATAATGCACTTAAACTCGCTAGAGATGAAGTTAAGAATATCTTCCGAACCGATAAAGTAGACCGGGTTTGAGTATTCCCATTAGATGCTGTTAAACCGTATGCACATAAAATGCAGAATATGAAAATAAATTTTATAATCGCACGCTTGCTTACTACGAAACCAAAAATTCAAAACAAATTCCGTTTCCACCGCCACAGAAACACGAATTAAAAACAACTAACAACTTTGATGTCCGACGTGTCGAAAGCAACAACGCGCAATAACACCAATTGGCATTCGTTGCTATTGGAATAGCGATGAAAACAGCCAGCTGGTGATGTTGCCGGCTAGTTCAGAAAGTGTAAAAAAAAAATTTCGATATCTTTGCAGAAACAAAGTTGGGAATTTTAATTAGCCATTAATTATGATTCAATTGTGTTAGTTCAGAGCGTGCTGCCTCTTACGAAAAAATATTTATTCCATAAAGTTTTTACTTTTTTGTTTTTCATTTTGATGATTTTGTATGATTTATAATCTATTCGTATTTAGTTACCAATAAAAACACATATTTTCATTGGTTGAAATGTTTGAAAAATTTATTTTTTAATCACAATAATTTGTTTTTGTAGGATTTATAATATATTCGTATTCAGTAAACAGATTTTGAAGTGTTTGAAATTTTTATTTAGAATCATAAAAATAAAGTCAAACAGCTGATTTTATGGTTTAAAACACTATTGACAAATTGTAATTTTTGAGCTATCGACATAACCTTATATGATTGAATTATGGGATTATTTATAAAGCTCATAATAAATTTATAAAGACATATATTTTATATTTATAAATTTAATTTTATATTCTTCATTTTTGTAATATAATGTATCTGGCTTTTTGCATAACAGAATTCATTTGCATATAAATAAAGATAGGATTTAGAAATACACTTTGTTGAAACATAGAAAATAAAAATAAAAAAACACGAACTTAGTTGCTCTAAAGTAAAGCCAAAACATAAATGTATTTAATTCATCCGGTAACACTAGCGCAGACATTACCACAGCATTGCCAGCTGCGAAATGATTCAACGGAAAGGCGGCTGTCAAAGCGGATATGCTGAGAAAAGACAAATAACGAAATTTATTGCAAATGTGTTCAATGGAAGTTACAAAAAGGTTTGTTACAAAACGCAACAATTAAATAATATTTTTGAGAGTATTAAAAGCGTTAATATTTGTAAGAGCATCTTCAAATGCATGGCAGTGCTATAAACTGAAGGCAGAACATAAACAAATAAAAGTTGTCAAGGCAACGGTATAAACAAACACGGCGGCAACAAACAAATAAAATTATTGTTGAAGAGGAAGTATTTTTGCTGCGGTGAAATTACTTTTTATAACTCTATAAATAAGTGTATTCATACAACCAAGCGTTAAAATGAATTATTACGATGAGGAGATTTCAATTAGTGGACCAGATTCCAAAAATCTAAGTCATTTTAAAGTGGATAGAATACCAAGCAATGGCAGTGGTCGGACCGCATCGACTAATCGCACCGCTACTTTGCGTCGCAGTAAGATTGTACGCTTTCAGTTTATTTGTAATTAATTAAAATTATAGAGGCGTAATAATTATAACAAATTTCTAAAATTTACAATAGCATGGTAGCTCGACCGACGATGATGGACTATTGCAGGATATTATTGATCACGATGACGAGGATGACGACGACGATGACGACGATGATGTAAGTGAAATTCAGCCGCGTTTAATAGACGGTTCAGCACGTGGCACAGCTAACCAACGCCCACAGACACGACCGGGCAGCGCACGCAGCACTGCCAATGTATTATCCGCTAAGCCGCTGATGCGGGGCGGTGGTGGTGGTGGACTCATTGTACCATCCGAAAGTGAATCGGATGAAGCCGTTTCACCACAACCACAAATTGAAGTTATTGGAGATGCGGCAGCAGTACAATCATCTCCGCCAGAGCAACAGTTGTCCATCAAACCTGAATATTGGGAAAATTTGGCAATAAATCAGGAGCTAAAGGAACTCTTTCCGTACATATTAAAATATACACCGCAATCAATTGATACACCTTATCGCCTGCAACCTTTCATACCGGATTTTGTACCATCTGTCGGTGATGTGGACGCCTTCCTCAAGGTCACCATACCTCCACTATCGAAGCCTCAACGTCAGCAAGAAATCAACGAGTATTTACATAAAATGGGTATTTATCTGCTTGACGAGCCATCCGGCGAACAATCGGAGCCGAGTTTGCTGAATATGAAATTGCGTTCGGTGCTCACTGGCAGTGGTTCAAATGCGCGCTCTGCATCGGCTTCGCTGATTCCAACTGCCAAATCGCCTAAGGAAATTGACAAGTGGATTAATGAGGTCGAGAAATTGCATATGACCCAAACCGTAAATGATATACAACCGCGCAAAGAGATTGAGCCCTTGTTGATGAATTGGCCGCGCTCGTATGCTGATGCTAGTGCAGCCGTGCAACAGGCGTATCAGCAGTGCCTGGAAGATGACGACGTTGCGCGTTATGTGCGCACACTCTGCCAACAGTTCGAGGTGGATGGGCCTATAGAAACGCAGGTCCATTACATAATGAGCGTGCAGACATTGTTCGCACTATATTTGGCCGCCAATCAAGCATGGGAATGATTAACAGAAAAGTCAAATAGCCAAAATGCTTGTAAACGCTTACTTAAATGTCTGATGTGCCCACGCTTTCTGAAGTCCTACGATATTTTCGAATATATGACATATTGAAATATGCACCGCAATACAAACTTCAACTTTATCTAACGGTAAATAGCTGTTCGTTTCATTTGTGTCTGTATACTTATTATTATTTACCTATACTTCAGATTAATTCTTTAAAATAAGCTTTCAATCAGAGTACCTGTGTTTGAATCATTCTCTGCCTTGGAAGGTTGGATATGTTGTACACAACGCGGTTTTGGTATTATTGCTCTAATTGAATTGCTTGGCATTTGTGTGAGCCTAAATGACTGTGTTGCTCCCATGCACACGCACTGATGTAAGTCCCTTCATTACGTGATTCTCTCTCCACGCACTCTTCGGTAAGCGAATAACTCATTTCGCAGCGCCAATATTTGACCCTAATCGCCACCCCAACAAACGACGGTCTTCACCTACTACCGATATGAACGTACACACACAAACCCCACCACTAAATCGGATTCTCTACTCGATGCGCCTACTGCTAAGCCTCAATTAGTCGATGGTTATTCCATAACTAATGCGATGCATTGAGCTGCATTGTCGGCCAGTGATTGGGCCGCCGCATTCGCTGATTAGGCAAATGAACTAAATCATGGCAGTTAAGATAACCGTGGCCAAGTGGTAAAGTGTTTGGGCACTGAATGCAGGTGAATGCACATGTTCACAGGAATTTATGATTGACGAAGGGAATTCTGTTTGTTTACATATGCGAGGTGCATGTTAGTTTCTCTCCACTGGGTGTTTAATTTAAAATGTTCTGAGGATCTTATAGCTGCAACTTTTATAGAATTCAAGGCTACGACAACCGTTGAAGTCATAGAACTATTATCATCATACTTACCTAAAAATATACTTTAGATTATATATTCTTCTTCTTTATTGACGCAGACACCGCTTACGAGGTTATAGCCGAGTTTAGAACGGCGCGCCAGTAATTCTTCCTTTTCGCTGTTTGGCGCCAACTGCAATGTAGGACTGCTGGTCTTTCCAACAGAGTGGAGGTCTTCCTCTTCCTCTGCTTCCCCGGCCGAGTATCGAATACTCTCAGAGCTGAAGTGTTTTCATCCATTCGAACGACATGACCTAGTCACCGTAGCCGCTGTCTCTTGATTTCCTCATCGTTCCACCGACAACACGGACTCATCAGATGCTATCGCCCATGCCTCTGCATCATATAGAAGGACGGGAATGATGAGTGCCTTGTAGAGTTTGGTCTTTTTTCGTCGAGAGAGGCCCTTACTTCTCAATTGCCTACGCAGTCCGAAGTAACACCTTTTGACAAGAGTTATTCTCCAAATTATGGAGTCTCCCTTTTTGTGGATTGGACAGAGCACACTTAAATTCCAATCGTCAGAATCTTCAGAAATCTAACTCCGGATCACTTCCAAATTATGAGAGTGCGATTTGACACCGTGGTATAGAAAAGCTGGTTAGATGTGTCGACCTGTATAAGGAAGCGTTAGCTAGGATTGGAGAGACCTGGAAGGAAACTAGTCTAACTTAGACTAGAAACTAATTTGTCTTTGGCCAAGACGGATCTGGCGCTTACCTCTGGCTTTCTTCCGTCTCTCCACCCGTGTTAAAATAGGCAAAATTTTGCGGTACTGCAATCTGTCTCTCGCCACTCAACGAACAATATCGGTATGTACTGATTCTCCTAAACAAGGAGTTCATCGGTAGTCTCATGGACGAAAAGGGTAACATCAGCTATGTATTTGAGAGGGATCCTCCCTATCGATATGCCGGATACTCCGGAAGCTTTTTTTCCAACAGCATGTATTAAAAATTGAATTCTTTTTTTGTTTTAATCTTATTTATAATAGAAATTTTACAGGAATATAAAATTTTAATTATAATCCAAAATTTGGTCGTTAAAAAATTGGAAACTCGGATTAAAATTCGAATATTTTGTTGGTAAACAACTTTATCTTGCTTATAAATTTTCTTTTCACATGTTTAAACTCTCAAATGGAAAATGAGTGAACGAATATTCTTTCGCGAATATATTTTCGTAATAATGAACAATTGATATGGCTACGTCAGCACTGTATCGGTATGGCATCTCCATTTTGCATTCTCTTATATCTTATTTTGTTTTAGTTTTTGTTCTCTCTTTCGCATCCCGGGTGGTCCATTGCAATCTTACCTGGCATTTATTTTCTAACCGTTTGTTTCCGCGGTCTGAGTTGAGTTTTGTTTTGTTTCGAATTTGTGTTTAATTTAATATTGAGTGCACGTCTTTTATAATATGAATTAAAATGTTACGTGAATTTCAATAAAGTGCCTTTTGTTTATGCGAATTCTTTATTAAATTGCTTGCACCGAAGTGAGTAAGTTTTGATGATATTTTATATGGTATAACTCAACAACAAAGTTTGCCATTGTTCTAGGAAGGCAAGACAATATTGTACCATGGACAAGTGGAGTAAAACGCAGTTAAGTTTCTTTTTGTTGCTATGCGTTTATATTCATCTATCTAGAACGCTAGGAGATGTCTCTTCACGGAACGCTAACACAATTGCTACGACATACACATCCCCCACCACTATACAAACCGATTTGGAGCCCATAAATGGTACAATAAATTATCGAATTAATGGTAAGAAGAATCGTGACAATAAGCCTTGGTTCGACGGGCGTGGCCTGGATATGCAACACACACAGTGTGTGCGTCATGGTCGTTGCGAGCGGCTCGTAAACAGCACATGTTTTGGAGCTAACATTACATATAGTTTGACCAGTTTAGATCTCACCGACTACCAAAACCAAGATCAAATGTTAAAGCATTTAAGTAGTTATCGTGCGCTTAGAAATGTACCGAAATGTTGGGCCGTAATACAAGTAAGTACACATCACCTCATTTATAAAAATACTAAATTTAATCCACAATATTTCGCATAGCCTTTTCTCTGCTCTGTGTTTATGCCAAAATGTGAACAGATAAATGGCAAGGATATGGTTTACCTACCCTCTGTGGAAATGTGTCGCAAAACATGGGAACCATGTCGCATACTCTACAATACCTCGTATTTCCCCGAATTCCTACGTTGCAATGAGACTTTGTTTCCACCTAAATGTACCAACGATGTGCAGGATATGAAATTCAATGCAACAGGTAGCTGTTTGCCACCACTGGTGCCAGCCGATTCCAGCAGCAGTTACTATCCCGGCATTGAAGGTTGCGGTGTACAATGCAAAGATCCTTTATATACAGATGATGAACACCGACAAATTCACAAATTGATCAGCTGGCTGGGCACACTATGTTTCTTAGCTAATTTGTTTGTTGTAGCCACTTTTATTATCGATTGGGAGAATGCTAATAAGTACCCAGCTCTGATTGTGTTTTACATAAATTTATGCTTCATGATTTCCTGTTTGGGGTGAGTACCTAAAATAGAAATAGAAACTTACTCTAAATTATAATTTTACACCTTAGTTGGCTGGCACAATTCACACCCGGTTCACGTGAGGACATCGTTTGTCGCAAAGATGGCACGCTGCGACATTCAGAGCCTACTGCCGGTGAAAATCTATCCTGCATTGTTGTATTTGTACTTGTCTACTACTTTCTTACCGCAGCCATGGTTTGGTTTGTTTTCCTCACCTACACTTGGCATCTGCGTGCAGTGGGCAACGTCCAAGATCGCATTGATAAGAAAGGTTCATATTTCCATTTGGTTGCGTGGTCACTGCCGCTAGTGCTAACCATTACCACAATGGCACTGAGCGAAGTAGATGGCAACAGTACGGTTGGCATTTGCTTTGTTGGTTACCTAAATCATCCCATGCGTGCGGCCTTATTGCTGGGCCCTTTGTGTGGCGTTATTTTGGTTGGTGGCTATTTCGTTACACGCGGCATGATAATGCTATTTGGGCTGAAGCATTTTGCCAACGATATTAAATCCACATCGGCAAGCAATAAGATACATCTGATCATTGTAAGAATGGGTGTGTGTTCGATATTTACACTCATTTTCATATTAGCAGCCATCGCATGTCATGTAAACGAGTTTAAGCATTCACGCGAATGGGCTGAAAGTCTCGGAAAATTCATAGTGTAAGTAAAATATGGTGTAATTTGTAGACTGGAAACTTATACACTTTCACAATTTCAGTTGTCGAATTGCAACCGAGGAAAAGTGCCGAATCGAAAATCGTCCTAGCATTGCGTTGCTGCAGCTGCATTTGATCTGCCTGTTTGGCTCGGGAATTGTCATGTCTACTTGGTGCTGGACACCATCGTCGCTTGACACCTGGCGTCGTTACATAAGAAAGTAAGTATTTCATAAATTTGCTATTAAAATCGTTTTAAATCAATTTGTTTACGTATTTAGGAAATGCGGTAAGGAAGTTGTGGAGGAAATAAAAATGCCAAAACACAAGGTGATCGCTCAAACTTGGGCAAAACGCAAAGAGTTCGAGGATAAGGGTAGGCTATCCATAACACTTTACAACACGCACACCGACCCTGTAGGTTTGAATTTTGATGTAAATGATTTAAACTCATCTGAAACCAATGAAATCAGTTCAACATGGGCGAATTATTTGCCACAATTTGTGAAACGCCGGATGGCACTCACCGGTGCGGGCACCACAAACTCATCCAGTCAAGGCCCACGCAAAAACTCCGTGGACTCGGAGATCAGTTTTAGTGTACGACATGTTTCCGTAGAATCACGACGCAATTCTGTCGACTCTCAGGTAACTGCTGTCAACACTTAAGTAACCTACCATGTGCTTTTGGGTAATTTTTTACATCTAAATATTTAGGTGTCAGTAAAAATCGCCGAAATGAAAACAAAAGTCGCCTCACGCACACGCAATGGCCATCATCATCATCACAGTAGTAAACATGCAACTGCTACCAATAAGCGTACGCATAAACGTCGTGACTTTATATCGGCAGCCACAACTGGGCGTAAATATAGTGGACGACGGGAAAGCAGTACCTCCATAGAGTCGCAGGTCATTGCTTTAAAAAAGACCACATATCCAAATGTCAGTCACAAGGTCGGCCTCTTTGCACAGCAAAGTACAAAGAAACACCATACGCACGGGGGCAAAATGATGAAGCGACGCAGCGCGAATGCTGGTAAATACACACACAAATAGTTTATACAAAAATAATACGTTACAACATAACGGCATATACTTTGTTACTTCACAGGTTTGGACCCGGCCGATATCAGTGAATTTTTGGCCAAAAACGGTCAATTGCTTATGCCTTTCCTGCAGCAGCAAGGCTTAAGCAGCTCTTCCGAGGAGGAAAATTCACATGCTTCCTTCAAAATACAAGATTCTCGCTTAGATGTACTGCTTAAACAGGACCTAAGTGACGATTCCAACTATAATGACGAAAACAATGTGGTTCATGCACATGCAGGTGCGCATATCGAAGAAATAAACGCTGAAAAAAGCGAACGCAATGTGAAGAAACAAATCGCTTTAGAGAATCTCTTAAAGAATATGCAAAAATCGAATGAATCGACCGGTAACCGCAATTCACGCAACTCTACACGTAGCCGAAATTCACGTAAATCACAAGCGACCAACACTGCGACCGCTGCAACATGCTCGGCTGCCACCATGCTTGCTAACAGCAACAATCGTCGCTCACAGCGCAGCAACAAGAGCAGAAAGCACAGTTCAATGCGCTCGAATGTTGCCGCAACCGCGGTATTACACAACCACAGCAACGACGAGGAGGATCCGCTGAATATATCTGATTTGAATTTGCATTTAACACGTGATCTCAATGGTGATGGTATCGTTGAAATTGGTGATTCCATCACCTCTTCGTGCACTTCCTCCGAACTCGACTTACCGCTCGGTTTGACATTGCACAGCTCCTATTCGGCGCACTCTACAGGCAAGCCGCACTCGCGTAACAGCAAAACGAGCTGTGATGTGGGCATACAAGCGAATGCCTTCGAAATTGCAACGCACAATTTATCTTCCTATGACGAAGACGAATTGAAGTTGGCAATGCGGCAATTAAATGCGAAGAGCGCGAAACAGAAAAATGATTATGCTAACGAAGCCATCGACGCCACCGAAATGAATACATTGTTGCGCAACAACAATAACAAGCACAGGGAAACAACACTCTTAAGCGAATCCGAAAAGTTGAAGTTATTGTTGCTGCCATCGAAGTAAATAAAAATAGAATCTCAAGGAGTTGAAATTAGTAATTAAGAAACTCGCATAAGGTCATTGTTAGCGAAAGTTAAGTGTGCAGCAGCGGTTAATGTAAAGCAAAGTGTTTAGTAGCACTAAGTATACAAGTTAGTGCTTAATGTTTAATGCGTTTATATATTTTTAGTTGCATTTTTATAGCTGAGTATATTAAGTTCGCTACGAAATTAGGCGCACCAAAAACAAAACTTTGGAGATCTAGTCGTTGTATGAAAAACTTTTGTATTTGACAAGATGTCTTCACGAAACTCGGATGCATACAAATGAACCGATCAAAATCAAATTTGTTTGTATTTGTGAAGCATATAATAACTTCGGTGCCTCCGAAGTTACCCTTTTTTTTGTTTTTTTAATTTATGTAATTAACGAGTACCGTTTAAGCAGTTATAGTTTTTTAAATTGGTAATTCTTTGATTTACCAAAAGTACGCTTCGTTTCGCATGTTTTCATATAACGAAAATATTATCTGAAAAATACTCATTTTGAACCCGAAATCACGAATATTGCATTTATATGTATTTATGGATTTTTATAATATACTCATATACTATAAATCTTCTGTACTGACTTGATATGATTTAAGCATATATTTATACATACCTTTTTTGTAATATAGACTGTAATTCTACTTTTATATTATAAAAGTACTAATTTTGTAATTAAAGTAAGTGAAAATACAGAAAATATTTTTATAAATTTTTCTATACATTTAATTTACTGCATGAAAACAACGAGAAAAGCTCAAATATAGAAATAGTTATTAGTGCCTTAAGAATTTTTGAACATTTTTAAACGTAGAATTCTATTGTATTTATGAAATTATACATTGTCAAAATTGTCAATAAAAATGATACATATGTACATGATAACGGTACTATATAAAAGTACTCAAATCATAATACATCAACACTTTCGTTGTTTAAAGCTAGATTTTGCAGTGGTAAAACTGTATGCATTGTTGTTGTTGTTGTTTTTAACAGATGTGCAGCTTCCGCAGTTGCTTATGAATTCCATTTACTCGCTCTTAGCGCTTTTTATTTTCAGCAAACGTAACTCTGGACTCCAAATAGTATTGTTCAGCAATTCACCAAGGAAATAGCAGCACACAGTAAAAGCTAACAAGGCGCTGAGCATAAAATAGCGCATAGGTAAATTAAGAACTTCCAGCAGTGGATATACCCAATGACCCGAAAAGAAACGTACAATGTGCATCCAAATAAGGTAAAGCACCATAAATGCAATAGTGCCAGTGAGGCCGGCTGCACGACTGGGGTACTGGCGGAAGCAAGTAAACATATCGAGTATGCCGAGCATAGCCACATTGGTGTGAACGATATGATTGAGCCAGCTAGAGAAGGAGATTACAAGTATGACATGTGTTTAAATACAAATTACAAAATTAGAACACATAAAATTTACTTTGGGAAAATTGCATCTAGCGCTGATGGGAAGATAAGTTCTCGATCGTAAGCGTATATAACCCAAAAAGAGATGCACACATTATGTGCGATGGGAAAAGCCCATGCAGCAAACATATAATCTCGAAATTTACGGATTCCAGGCATTGTATGTGGAGGCCCAACTGCATTAGAACCAATAATATCATTAAGTAGCGCCACTAGATGATAAAGAGCTTGCAATATCTACAGAACGACGAGGATAATTACATACATACATATGCAAATTAAAACTTCCAATCTATAGAATACAAACCACATCGAGAAATGTGAGATATTTAAATTTGCCACCCCAACGCGTTTTCAACTCTTCTTCATCCTGCAAGTGCTGCGGCCAATGCACATTGAACCAATGGTAGTAGATGCCATAGGCAAATTGCAGTAATCCGATAGTGTGTGTGAGCAAGCGGAGGTAACAGAAGGCACCCTGCAAATAAATATGAATTGAGTAAACGGAGTAGTTGCAATCATAAACATTTTCTAAACATTTCTTTAAATGAACCTGTGTATAAGCGTCATTTGTCGTTGTTAGACGTTCTTCAACAACAGTGGCCTGTGCTTTCGCCTCCAGCTCTTCCTTTAGTCGTTTCTTACTTTTTGTCATCTTTGGTAGTAATTTTTCAATTTCCAAACAACACACACTCCAATACTGCAGGTAATGTTTTATTACCTGCCACTTGGCAACTACTATATAGTATTCTCCGACACTTTCACATCTTTCCAAATTTTGTCACTTTCGTTTACATTTGTTCCCAAACTGTTTAAGAGATAACACACATTCACGTTTCTGAGCATACAAATTACTTAGTGAAGTGTTAGTAATACGTCACGGAAGAGAACATTCAATGAGATGGTAGAATTTTGTTTTAGGTTTTACTTGCCGGTTACAAAACGAGCATAAGCACTTTTGTATAAAATTTGATTGTAAATGAAAACTAAGAATAAATTATTTGTGTAGGGATAAAAAGTGCTATAATAAGCCATTCAAGCAAATTTAGTGCTGCACTTAAAAAAACTATACCCAATCTCAAATAAGTTCAAGTAGCAAATAATAGAAATTTAAAAATCGCAGTTACATACATACATATACGTATAAATATGTCCGCTACATTTGTACGCTCATGGGAGTAGAACAATCTAATTTTTCCCAAGTGACAGATTTGTTTTTAACTTTCACGTTACTTACCTTTCGCGCTTCCTAAGTCTCTTTCCACTCTGTTTCGTTAGTATTAAACAAGTTTTTATAGTAAATAAAAGTTAATTATTATAGCTGAACAAGGTATATTAAGTTTGTCATGTAATCACGTAATTTGTAAGACCCAGAGGGAAAAGTCGGGTACCCAATTATATATACGAATATGTACATACATATGTGTGTATATAAATTATCAGCGTTACGTGCTGAGTCGATTTATGTTCGTCTGAGCCTCAGTTTTGCTCATTTGTCGGAACTGTCGCTATCAAACTAGCGTATAACTATATGCTATAAAAACTGAACGATCAAACTATTGCCCTGGTATGGAAAATTTTATTTGACAAAATATCATCACGGAATTTCGCAAAGTATATTATTTAAGGCAGGACTACAGCATAAAGCTGTCATACAAATTGTCCGTATTTGGTAAGGGTTCAAAGTTAAGGTTTTTCTTGTTTTTTTTTTTTACATCGTCCAATCGTATCCTTTTTTTGTTTTCAGCTGTTTTCCTTAAACAATCAATAACAGTACAACTTTTCTATACTTAAATGAATTTATTATATTTTCATCAGATTGTTTTAATTACTTTTAGTTTATAGAATAACAATTTTAAAACGAACTCCAGTGCGCTGATATGAGTGTGCAAGTGCCTTAATATCTTCCTGCATATTGATTCGAGTTCACTCGCACCGACTCTGGTGCAATTTAATTCAAATGATTTGAATAATCTAATTAAAGAATGTTATTTATAATGCCTATAAATATAAGTATATTTAATTTTAATTGCTGCATCAGCTGAGTTCAACAGTGAATAATATATTTAGTAAATATGCACTTCAAGTTTTTAATAAATTTAAAGGAATTGACTACATACAATATAATTTATTTTGGTAAGAATTGATTTTTTGGTCATATACAAACCAGCATATACTAAATACATTTTTAGAAATATTCATGCAAAGCTTTAAGTTTAAAATATCATAAGAAATTTGTTTTGTTTATATTTTCTAAATGGATTTTCTCTACTCCAGTTGTTTCACGACTGCTCATGTGTAGATATGGCAGCTCAAATCGGTTCAAAGCGTTCAAATAAAATATTTTAAGAAATATTCGCGTTGAAGCGTCATTTATTTGACTTTGCGTTGCGCCAGCTTCAGTTCCTTTTCCCAAACAATGTTATTCATGAATTCGCCAAACAGATACAAACATAATGTAAATGCGACTACAGCAGCAAAGAAGATAATGCGTTGCGGTAGCTGCAGCACCTCAAGTACCGGATAGACCCAAAAGCCGGAATAATGCTTGACAACGTGCAACCAAATGAGATAGCTGACGGTGAATGCTGAGAGGCCGGCTAAGCCCCTGCTGCGTTTCGGATAGGCGCGGAATGAAGTGAAAAGTTCCAGTACCATAAATACCACGACATTGGTGTGCAAAACATGATTTAGCCAACTGTGAAGATAATACGTGTGTTAGATACAATTAAATATGTATACGGAAATTATTATATGTGCCTTAAAAAATTAGTTGTATTTGAAATTTGTTAGTTACACATCGATTGAATGGAATTCCAACTTGAAATATATATACAAGTACTTATGTTTATATAATCACCTTGGAAACACGGGATCCAACACGCGGGGTAAGACTAATTCGCGGTCAATTGCATACAGCGTCCAAAATGTGATGCCCACATTCAACGCCACTGGGAAGGCAAAAGCTGACATTAGGTAGTCCTTGACTTTGCGTATGGTGGGTGTACGTTTTGGCGCCACTTCGTTGGTTCCCACAAAATCATTTATTAGGGATATAACGTAGTATATTGTTTGGATGATCTGAAAAAGCAAATTAAAGGAAATTAATGGTGAGCGAAAAAACGACGATTTTTTGTTGCAACAACAAATACATATATTCATGTGCGTTAGTGCAGTAAGCAACAATATTTTACGACTTATTGAACCTTGGATATCCGCAGTATTTGCATATTTAGCGGAAATTAGGTTTTGTTATTTAATTATATTATTAATTATGAGTATTTAGTACACAAATACACTAATTTGATTTAAAGTTCAATTTTTTTTTTTGTACTTAAACACAGTGCAACCAAAAAAATCCGAAAAAAAGAAATTCGTATTGAAAGTTTAGATCCAATAAATAAAGAAATATTGAAAAAAAATCAAAAAAAATATTGAAAATTATAAAATGTAGCCAAACTGAAAAATAACCGTGATTAAGAATGAAATCAGATTAGATTAACGATATTCTTATCATCATAATTCATTTCCATTTCAACTGTTTTTAAATGATTTGCAATTTTATTTCTGCCATGTATGTATGTATATATGTATGTTTACATATGCATAAGTTTGTACTTATGCAGATATGTATATATATATGCAAGTCATCACTCAGCAGGTTAATCTTAAGAAAAAGTAGAAATATTGCCAATAGAAACTGAAGCCAACGAATTTATATACTTTAACCCGATTATACCCGAGCAAACTTCATCAGAAATACACATTCCAATTTTATTACAACACCCTGATAATCATGTCACTTTTAATAAGCTACGTACAAGGTTTTCTTTTCTATATAGTACTTTATAGTATAATATTCTATTTGAGTTAACATCTTGTTGTTGTAATGCATTTAGGGGGAGTTTGGTTTTTATTTTTTTTTTTAGTCTTAAATGAATGCTTAAGAATTTAGGAATATTTGTAGGTATTTTTCATTTTACAAAAAAAATTTAAATTTCGACAACCCCCTCAAGTGTTACCTGGACACTCAGCTGATATAATAACAATAATAGTTATGAGGGGCAACGCAATTCAGTCTTTTTCCCCGAGACGCTTCAAAGTAATTGCTGTGATTGTCGTATTTTTTAATATTTCTCCATGACAATTTAACGAAGATTCTTTAAATGCCATATCACAATGTTATTATTGATTTTAAAAATAGTTTTTAATTTTTTCTTAAAAAAAACATAAAAATAGGCCTGTTTTACACGAATTAACCCTAATCGCCCTTTAACAATTATTTTTATTACGATGGTTTTTTAATAATACCCACTACTTAAACGCACTAACAGAGAAACGCTCAAATCGTATCATAATCTATGTCCAAGTTTATGCTGCCTGCTCATTCACTAGCTAACTCGTTCAGTTCTTTCTTTTTATGAAAAAATTACATACATATGTATGTAGATAAGATAACAGCATTATACTGTATTGCATTTTTAAAACATTACCACAATTACTCTATAATAGTTGCAATGTATTTATTTGAACTGAATATTTATTGTTAAATTACCGCGTCAAGAAATGTTAGATATTTGAATTTTCCTCCGAAAGGATGGCGCATCGACTCGGGAAACTCTACATAGTTCCAATCATAGTAGATTCCATACGCGAACTGCACCGCCGCCGTTAAATGTACTAAAATACGTAACGCTTTATAAACTCCCAAATTCAAGGCATCAGCAGCGTGCACGGTAGCCGACTTATTTTTAACCATTTTTGCGCGATATTTTTTTATTGGTGATTAAAAACGTATATTGCTTTCTGTACTGGTGTGCACCTTTACGCCGCAATATCACAAGCACTCATTCAATTAATAGCGTTACTAGCGCTTTCAATAAACAACAACCAATAAATCCGCGTCCACTAAACCGTGTCGGTGCACACAAAAATAATCAATGAAATGTATAATGCGAGAAGTCAATAGACAAAGCAGAGAACTTTATAAATTCTCTGATGCGGAGCAAAACAAGCAATGTGAAAATAAGTGACAGCTTTGTAGCAGAGGCTGCTACAGTGGCAATCAAGCGTTGCATAGCACACTTGGGCAGCACACATAGGCTTGCAAACTGTTTGGCACAAGCAATTTTATGTGCCGGAAACAGACATGTTAAGAGCAAATTAATGAAATCGTATGGTTCCTATAGTTCATAATCCATGTCACATTTCGTATATATTCTTAAATAAATAAGTTTTCCACACAAGAACTTGATTTTGATCGTTTAGTGATCCGATATCTGCGCTAAATGAGCAGCTTCTGGGACAAAAAGCACGCACAATTTCAGATCGATATTTCAAAAACCGAGGAACTAGTTCGAGTACATACAGGCGGGCATGGCTAAACTTAGCTCGTCACGCTGGTAATTTTCTAAGGTCTCCGATTTTTCCTTTTGAGTGTTACTTTATATATCCTGTTCAGGGTATAAAAAAAAACTGAAAACAATCACAAAGATATGCAAAAGACTACAGATGGGTTTGCGACTTATACATATATAACTATACCCATGTATATTAAGATACTAGCATATATAAACAAATGAATATTTATCACTTTTTAGAACACCAATATATGCTTTTATCAGCTGTGTGTCACTTTTTTCATACGCCCCTTTTAGTGGCAATATGCACACGATTAGCCTTCTTCTACTCATTCACTTTAGTTTCAGCCCTCGTTTCAAAGTGCTTTCATCTAAATGACAGAAGAAATAATTTTAAAATTATTTACGCTGCTGCTGACCATTTCTCAGAGCAGCAGTAATAAACGGCTGCTGGGGAATCCTGGTTTCGATAATGCTGATGCCTGGGAATCTGGTTATCTGCCTTGTGCACTCGAGGAAGTAATTTTCCCCGAAACATATCCAGCCGTGCTTCCACTTCCGACCAAAGTCGATATCAGCGGATTGGTGTTGCCGCGTGACGGTGCCATTTTGTTTAGCCCCGAGTCCACCATAACATTAGGCGGTGAATTGCAGCAGCGAGAATGCGAAAACGGGCGCAGTCGCCGTGCCTATTTGAAAATGCCCACAACAAAGAAATGGTACGATCCCAGTAGTTGGATTAGCACCACAGCACATGCACAGAATACAGCAATTCCGCATTTGGAGCGCATACCTTGTGCTAATGAGACGGTGGTGATGCAACGGACAGGACAGCTTTCGGTTGATTTGCAGAACACTGCTTACTTAAGGATGGGTCATTTGAATTTGGCGGGTTCGCTCATATCCAGCGACTATTTGAATTATTTAATACACACTGATATTGGGCAGCTGCTTTTCAAGAATAGTTTGGACACAATGGTGCAGTATTATCATCATGATATCTGCGGCTGCCAACTGGATGCGTACTTCACTTCACCGGTCTGTCAGAATGTTATTGAAACTTGCGAACGACCGCACTGTTTAGTGCCGGTAACGCCCCTCGATAGTTGCTGTCCGATTTGCGGCTCTGTATTACGATTCTCCATGGAGTACTGTAGCGAGGGAAATTTGAATAAATTACGCAAAGTGATTGCTGACGCTATTAAGGGGCAGGAACTCACCGCAGATTTGGATTACCACATCAACTACGTGCAGATTTGGTATTCCTCATCAATTATACGTACAGGAAATTACCTGCAGGCAATAATCGTCGATCGCGATGGTTATAGTGAGAAGAGTGTGCGCTTTATGGAACGCTTAAATGCCACAACCGATTGGTCAAAACTCTTTGAGGGGCCACATCAACTAGAAATGATCGCATCTGGGCGTCCCTACAACCCGAATATTACATTCGGTTCCATCTTACTGATCATTCTTTGTCTAGCATTTGTGTCTGTGGTGGCTTTAGTCATGTTCGCGCAATATGCGCCAGACCATCGCTATCTGCATCATGTGCCACAGTGGATCTATGATCCGAACCGTTGGCGTGCATTCTTACTCCGTTCAACTGTCATGTTTGCCCGTTTTGAAAATGCGACAGCTGGTGGTGCCGACGCCGATGTGCCGGATGGCCCTACGATGGGCTACGATGCCGAAAGCGGTCAAGTGAGAGAGCGCGCCTTCGACAACCCAATGTTTGGTGAGCGATTGAAAGAGACAAGCGCTACAATTACTTCTACAACTGCAGGCGCTAGCGCACAACCGGCGATTGGAAGTGCTACATCGGCGGCTGCTATTGTCACCGTGGGCATGCCAAAAGTTAAAGAGCAAAAGTTAGCAATGAAGTCGAGCGCCAGCAAATTAGAAAGTGTGACATTAGTCGATGCCATGGAGGGCAGCGATATCGAGGAAGAACAAGAATTGACAGAAATCACACTGGAGGACATGCCTAGCGTGAACGACGGCATGGAAGTAGAAACAAAAGAGTAAATGAGAAAACTTACATACCAGGATTGCTAGCACTAAAAGGTTGTGTGGCAACCGCAAGCGTGTTAAGTGATACTGGAAATGCAGTATAATTCTTGTTTATACATACATATGTACATTGTATACAAGATTATGTGAATGTATATTATGGAGTTAAAAATATAATTAAATAAAAAAAAAAAACTGTTAATGCTACCGTTACGCTCTGAACAAATAGAGCGCGACAGACTGCAAGCGACATCTGTCAAATATTAAAATACACATGTTCTTATGGACACAGTTATGTAGTTGTGCTGCTGCCCACAAGAAGGTGTGTATTTCAATATTTGACAGATGTCGCTTGGAGTCTGTCGCTCTTTATGTGTTCATAGCGTTACTCCTAAGACAATATGTCAAAGCAAAAAACGGAAAGGCAAGATTTTGTTTACGTTATTTTAATTACTTCAAATTTATAACAAAAATATAATAACATAAATAAAAAAAATGTAATATGACCGTGTTCACATTATGTTAGTTTAATTTTAATTTGAGATTTCGCAAAAATTATGAACAAAATAATTTTAAAAATTTAGTTTAGTCAGTAAATAAGAATGAAAGTAAATACTAAGAAAGTAAGGAATCCAATCACAAGAATTAACCTTCTTGGTTCGTCGTAAACAAGTTTTGAGTTTGGTAGTAAGTATTTTAAAGTTCATTTCAAAACCGTTTTTGATAGCACGAAAAGGAGCTGCTGCTGTGTCTAAATTTGGTTTCCTCGCAAAACTAATACGGCTGTGTAAACTGATGTTGAGGAATACCAAAAGCTCCGGCAGGATCGGGAAGGACCTCTCTTAGGCATTCCACAATGCTACTCCCTATCGACTTCTTGAATTGGGAGAAAATAATTCGTGCTGAATAGAGAAGATACAATGTTCTATAAGGGTGTAAGCTGCTTGCGTGACACCATTGGCCTCAACAACCGCGCCGCTAGTTCTGCTTTCTCCAGATTGTCATCAAACAAACAGTCGTCGCATTGGTTACTTGGCTGCCTTGTCAGTGTTGACAGTCATAACTTGGAAGTCGTAGTTAATTTAGTCTATCTTAGAACCAGCTTTAACAGCAACAACAGCGGAGCCTTGAAATCCAACGCAGAATAACTCTTGCCAACAGTAGCACCTGTCGGACTGAGGAAATTGAGCAGTAAAGTCTTCTCTCGACAAAGGCCAAACTCTACAAATCACGCATCTTCCTGTCCTGTTATATGAGCTAGAGGAATGGACGTTGACAACATCTGACGGCGTTACGAGTTTTCGAGTGGAAGATTCTGCGGAAGACTTATGATACTTTTAGCATTAGCAACGGCGAATACCGTAGCGATGGAATGATGAGCTATATGAGTTATACGACGACATTGACATAGTTCAGCAAATTATGAGATGAAAGCATTTCAGCTCCGAAAGTAGTCAACGTAGTACTCGACGAGGGAAAGAGAGGTAGAGGAAGACCTCCAGTCCGATGGAACGACCAGGTGGAGAGGGACCTGGTTACACTTGGGATCTCCAATTGGCGCCAAACAGCGACGAGAATTGGCTCAGTAATAACCGTGTAGGCGGTGTATGAGCCAATGTGTATCCCCAGCGTCAGTTACCAATATTGTGATGCTTAAAGGAAGGAGATGGAACTGTTTCGTGCGTCAATCTTTTTTGAAATTACTTATTCACATGAAAATTCTACATTTATAAATACAACCTCGTGCATGCGCAACTCGGGATGGAGATCAGCTTAGGTTATTTTATTTTTATATTTATTTACATTGGCACTTCGACGCTGTGCTCGTTTTATCGATTGTTTTGCTGCACGCGCTTTCATCTGAACCCTCCTTGGTGCATACACATATTGCAGCATATGAAAAGATAAGAGGAATTTATTTTAATACCTTGCTTATGAGCCAGCTTTGGTAACTCAAGGACAACGTGTGCAACCACAGTATTTTTAAATTAATCCACATTATTGCTTTAATATTTATAGAAACTTGTGGTCTAAGAGTTAGCTGCATCCATCCATATTACGTATTGTTATGAACTAGAAGGGCTATAGGGCAATGATTTAACCTCTAGGTGCACCAAGGTGTGTATGATATGTATTTTAGGTAATAATAAGTGTGAGTAAAATACTATATGGGGTATATAAGGAAAACATCAACCAGAGGGTCGGAAATCTGTATATATATTAGTGATATGCGGTTGTGACCAAGATCTAGACCAATTCCATTCAAATTTGACGCTAAAACTTATTATTTTTAAGAAAAACTGTTCACTTTATTTTATTAAAATATCACATACATACATATATGGACCGACATTAAAGCTTTAAAGTCAGATGGGAAGTCAAAGTGGATATAAATCACTATATCGCGTATATTGGGACATGGAGAAGATCTGGACTGATTCCATTAAGGGCTTAATACAGTTAGAGACTGTTACTTATTAATTTTGAGTTGCTAAAACCGAAAATGCTGATAAAAATTTCCTAACACCTGGGATTTTTGTGTTGTGGTCAAGAGGTCTAGGGGTCAAACCACCACGATTTACTAAAATGACTAAAATAGCTGTACGTGATGATGTTTGAACTTAAATTCGTAAGCAGGACAACTCAAACATCCCACAGATCGCTTAGCACATCAATCGCAAATTTTTTCATCAGATTTGTTGAGCAGTAATTCTCACGCTGGCCGACATAAAGTTATTATCATTATAACCATTATAATCATTATAACTAGTATATTGGAACTGGAATAATTCGTGGATCGACGTCATATGTATTCGGATAAAACTGTAGTATATCCATTGTAATACGTTCACCTAATTTTGTAAAGGTATCTTATATATTTACCGGTTTAGGTATTATGACACATCATTATCTGAAATAGATCCTCTCTGAGTTTTATAAAGAAACCTTACAAATTGACCTATGTATATATATAAAGTATGAATTCAAGCGGATAAATGAAAGCCCTTATAATAGGTATAGGGGACTAAGGGACGTGTTGACCCAATCTTCCCCATTTTGATGCAAGGATTTCTTCGTATTTCAATAATATATCCCACAAATTGGCCAATATTTTCGGTAAAGAGGCAGCGATAGGTATTGAGGTCCACATATTTGGCATCTGGGGATTTGTAGTCCGATTTGGACAATTTTTAGTTATGCCATAAGACTAAGTTCAGTTAAGACCATAAATCTTCCGCAGAACTTTTATCTCAAAAACTCGTAAAGCTGACTGACCAGATGTTGTCATCGTCCATGCCGCCATGACGAGGATGATGAGTGACTTATAGATTTCGGCTCAAATGTTTTGGGCATATGTATATATATATCTCATTGTTCCATCGACTGCGGTATTCGCCTTTACCAATGCGCACAACACAATAGTGTATCCACTGCAGAACCTTTCCCTAGAAAACTCTTATCACGGACTCATCAGATATCATCATCCATCCCTCTGCACCACAAGGACGGGGATATTGGGTGACTTGTAGAGTCTGGTCTTTGTTCGCCGAGAGAAGACTTTACTTCTCAGTTGCCTACTCAATCCGAAGTAGCACCTGCTGGCAAAGTCAGTATTTCGAAATGTCACATAACCCAATCAGCTGTTGATGAACCTTACTAGCTTCTGCTCTTTGATTTTTCTAGACAGTTTTCTCTTTGTAAGCGAAAAGTTATCTTGCATTCACAGTAAAAGTCGCGACTAAATTATTACACTGTCTTCCTATTCATATTCTTTGTTTTTTCCTGTCTCACTTTTATTGGCGCATAAATGATTTGTAGCAAATTAATCAAGTCTGGCAATGCATTTTGTTTATTAACCTGCACTTTTGACATGAAAACAGCAAATCATTTGTAGTTTTTTCCCGAGAATATGCCCATAAAATGTATTTGTTCGATACAGCTGACCAAAGTCTCCACCCTCGCAACCGCCAAATATATGCAATAGCTCAGTGTGCACAAATAATAATGCCATAAAAGTGCACGTGAAAGTATTGCAGAAGCAATTGAGATTCCTGTCCGATTACGATTACCATCTGCAATGACACGAAGACGTTGTGCAGCCAACCGATCGGTTTGGTAAGCAACTTTCTTATTGCTCAGCCCAGTTGGGCGCTTTGCGTAAAAACTTGTTTACACCTCCAGTTGGCATGTAGCGAGATATTAATGTACGCGAGCCCATATGCATATGCATGTATGTAAATAAGTGTAAAATAAGAACGGAATTTGCGTTCGTAAGCGGTTTGCAGCTGCATCCAGTTTTATTTTGGCACAGGAGATGGCACAAAATAAATTAACAAAGAGCACACACCCAACGATGCAGCAGGAAAATCTTCTTTTTAGCATTTCTTGTGTATTTTTACAGCCGTGTATTGCTGCTGCTCCCAAGCAATGGCGGTGCAATGCACTGATAATCGTTGACATTCACTTTCGATGTGCTCAAATATTTGTAAAGATAAAATGCGAGCGCGAAACTTAGAGACCTATGGATCTTTTGCATAAGGCCAAATGTTTATATAATCGTTCAGGAAATATGTATTCATTATTGGCAAACAACATCCGCAGTAAAGTAACAGTTATATACAGAAAAATTTAAATGTGTATTAATTGATATCAATGAAGATTATGATCTCTTCATGTTATTTCACTCTATATCCATTACATAGTATATGTAAGTACATAGACAGACAGAAAAAGTCACCTCGTTGTAAAGAATAGCACTTTTTTTTTGAGAAACTTGATTTTATTACTCAAGCATCGACATTGAGGTACTGATTACAGCAATATTATATTTCGAAATATATATACATACATATCGCCACCTAAAACGCAAATCAGCGTATCATCAAAAAAAATCGAAAATCGCTGTCTGATATAATAACCAATATATAACCATTTTATAACCAAAACTGAAATTTTGTTTCAATATGAGTGTATGATAACCCATATATATCCCTTCTCTAACCAAACCTCAAATTTTTCAATGTGAGTGATTTCTATTATATAATTTTTCCTCCGCCTGTAAACTTATGAAAAGTGATGTTATGTTATCTTGGATTTTAGGTGACGATATAATTCATCCTATGGCCACAATGAGACTCTTCCATTTATTACGATCTTGTGCTAACCTCTTGATCGGATCGTACTAGAACTGTTATGATCAGTTATCTGGGAAGCCAGAAAATGAACAACAGAAGCAATTTTTAATGATCAACCGACTTCAACTCAACTGACATGAAACTGGATGCTTAAGGTGTGAGATCCAAAGTGTTAAATGAAGTAGAGACAAATGGCTTCTACAAACGAATTAAAAATCTGACCACGTGAACACTAATAGCTATAGAGAATAGAGAAATGACAGTTCGAACCTATATTTAAGGAAAACCTAATGCTGACCCAGAGCAAAAAGATCTCTGGTTCTCTTGCGGAGCTCCGATTCTTTTTGGTACCTCAGCGATCCACCTCACCTCTCCGAGCACCTGGAGAGTCAGGACAAACATTTTCGCGCGACATGATTCTGTGAGTTTCCAAGCCGAAATTGCAGCGTCCGTTAGAGCAGAGGTACGCGATTAAATTATGTGTGAAACTGGGTAAATCTGAGACAGAGACATTTGATATGATCAAGCAGACTTACCCAGATGTTGCTTTAGAAGTTGAGGGTTTTGGTGGCACCAGGCCTTTTGGGGGGGCCGGGAAGAGGTCTCTGTCAACAAACACCGACAATGTGACTCGTGAGCGTAAAGTTTTGAACTCATACCGTCAACTAAGCATTCGTTTAATTCCCCAGATGTTAAATTTGGATTTGAACATGCGCAAGGTGTGCAAGAAAATGGTCCCAAAAGTGCTTACTGACGACCAGAAATTGCGGCGAGTGAATGTCAAGCATTTTGACACGACAGAGGGGATCCTAAACAGCATGCACCTCAGCTTTCAAAGCTAATCCAGAAAATGCCTTCCGTGACGCCTTCAATCCTCCAAAATTGCGCTGGCAGCGTCGCATCGACGCAGAAGGAGCCTATTTTTAAAGATTTTAAAGAGTTGTAACGATGCCGCTGATAGTGAAGTTAGTCACTCCTTAATCGAGCGCGCAGTTAGTGAGTTCAAAGCTGGTATATTAAAAAAAGCCGATGGTTAACACGCTACTTTTATGGCTTAAAGTGTCAACTATCTCGATGAATATCATTTTATGTGCCCCCAAAATAATTATATGTGGTAAGCAAATTAATCGGCCCACTGAGGGTACTATTCGCAACACCCTCTTGAGGCTCAGGTTTCAGTGTTAGATAATATTCCACCGAATAGACCACGTCTAGCACTCAATGAAGAAAGTTTAGCAGACGTAGCTGAGAGTGTACACGAAGACCGTGGAGAGTCGATGCTGCGCCGTTCGCATCAACTTGGACTGACGTATGGAACGACTTGAAGCATTTTACGTCGAGGTCTTAAATTGAAAGCGTACAAAATACGAGTACAACTTGTGTAAGAACTGAAATCGCGCAATCTTCCCAAGTGATACCGCTCTATGTGCTCTTGAAAAGCTCCAAGAAGGTCCGACATTGTCGAGCCAAATTTTCTACAGCCATTGCATCAATGAGTAAACATGCAAAATTGCCGCATTTGGGACGAAGAGCAACCTGAAGAGAAATGGCAGCACTATTTCATCCAGGAAAAAGAGCTTTGTTGTCGTTTGTGGGCCGGAATCTTCGATCGATATTTCTTTAAAAGTGATGCCGGTGAGAACGGAACCGTCAATGGTGACCGTTATCGCGCCATGTTAACCGTCTATTTGATCCCTGAAATTGCAGCTCGTAATCTGGGCGACATTTGGCTTCAACAAGACGACGCCACTTCACACAAATCGCATCAACCAATGGATTTATTGAGAGAACACTTCAGTGAACAGATAATTTCACGTTTTGAGTCGGTTGAGTTGAGTTATCAAAAATTGAACTCAACGGATGGACCATCTGAGACGTAGCAGCGGCCGACATTTGAAAGAGATAACCTTCAAAAATTAAATGCCAAAGAATGTTCTTAGGAATGATAATAAAAATTCTCCTTTAAATTTGAAGATTCTGCGTTTTTTTCCTTTAAAAAAGTAGTGAACATCGAAATGGATCACCCTTTTCATATTTACATGCATAGTATATATAAACAAATCTTCGTCTTTTCCACTCCAAATTCAGTGTATAACAATATTTCCACAAAATTAACAATATTGATTATGAGAGGCATACTTTTTTGACTAACAGAATAGTAGCTTATCATATCTTAATCAAACATTTCTTTCTGTCGTCAACCAAAAATGGAGAACGCGGCCTAAAGTTGTCAAAATTTCGTGCGTCAGAATAACATAATGAACTGTGGCACGGATTGTAAATTACTAAACGCTAGGAAAGAAAAGCTTGCTATAAATTTTTGCCTAACAGTAGTTATGCTATAAACTAGGCGCATTTAATTATATATAAGTTTTCGCCAAATTTCTTATTGATTACCAACGGATGTCTTTTCAGAGCGAAGAAGTACACTTGATTAATTAATTGTATGTTCCCTTTACACCTTAACACTCTAGCCATCAGCAAAGCGGTGCCCATTTTCCTTTGATCAATCAGCGAAGCATTTGGCCAACCCCAAAATTCTTTTGGCCATTCGAGCAGAAAAAATACTCATATGTATATATGTGTATGTGCGGCTATATTTTATAGCGGAAAGCAGTGTCTAGCAACACAGAACACTTAGTAAACAGCATAATTTGTTGTAGCTTTTTTACCTGTTGCCTAACCAAATTTTGAATGGTTCGAAGAAGAAGTTTATGCTTTCTTTACACAAATAATCTATCATGGTGAGAATAATGATGCTGGAAATCATAATTTTACAAATTTTCCGCTGTTGAAAATATATTTTTTTTTTATTTCAGAATAATTGAAATTGCAAGTGAATACGAGTAAAATAAACTCCATAAGAACAAAAACAAACAGCAACCTTCCCAATTGGCTCTAGCTCTGCGTAACAGACAATAGCTTCTTAGAGTATTATTTGCTGAATTCTATACTTGATTGTTGTCATGAAGGAAAATTATTGCCTCGTGTGTAGTAGTAAATTCATTTTGAAGAGTTGTTGTTCCCCACTAATTGTTTCACCTTGTTATACCCTGAACAGGGTATATTAAGTTTGTCACGAAGTTTATAACACCCAGAAGGAAGCGTCGGAGACCCTATAAAGTATATATATAAACGATCAGTATGTTGCGCTGAGTCGATTTAGCCATGTCCGTCTGTCTGTCCGTCCGTATGTCTGTCCGTCCGTATGTCTGTATATATACGAACTATTCCCTCAGTTTTTAAGATATCCTTTTGAAATTTTGCCTACGTCATTTTCTCTTCAAGAAGCTGCTCATTTGTCGGAACGGCCGATATAGGACCACTATAACATATAGCTGCCATATAAATTGAACGATCGGAATCAAGTTCTTGTATGGAAAATTTTCACATTTGACAAGATATATTTACGAAATTTGGTATAAATTATTTTCTAAGGCACCAATGTAATCTGTGAAGGGTATATTAGCTTCGGTGCAGACGAAGTTAACGTTTTTTCTTGTTTTAAAATCTCATAATAGAGCACGCCATTCCGATCCCACCAAATACAGAGCGTTATCTTGTCGTCATGCATATTCAGTTGTGACGGTGATTTGATCGGTTGGCCGGGTTTCACATATGCTTTTTGCGTTTAGGTTTGTATAGGATATATTTTTCACTATCAGAATGGATTCCAAGGAAGCTGCCAACATCAAGGGGTATCAGCAAGTTTGTTGCTGTTGCTGCCTCTGCTCCAACTTTTGGTGCTGGCGCTTCTGCCGAAAAGAAAGAAAAAGCCAAAAAGGAGAAGTCGGAGTCCGAGGAAGACAACGAAATGAATTTCGGTCTCTTCGATTAAACAGCTCAATACTAAAGTCTCTTGGCTTCAATTTAGATTACACTCCATTTCCTTGCTTTTTAATGTACCCTGCTGCTTTTAAACATCTTGATTCTGCGAGCTTTTCTTAGTTTGCCAACAATCTTAAAGTAATGCTTCCAGTTTTCCACTTTCACATTTCTCTGGCCGTCCAGGAGATACATCGTCTTCTAAGACTAAAAGCTGAAATTCCAAGTCACTTACTTTCTGTTGAGGTTTTCTTTATATTAAAGTAATGAAAAAAAACTCTTTTTCAGTTGAGCACCATCAATAATGTCAGTATCCAACGCAGAATATCTTTTGTCAACAGGTGCTACTTTGGACTGAGTAGGCAATTGAGAAGGAAAGTCCTCTCTTGACAAATACTAAATTTAAAAGTCACTCATCCTCCCCGTCCTGCTATATCGACGATGACAACATCTGATGAGTCGACGTTACGAGTTTTCGAGAGAAAGGTTCTGCGGAAAATCTATGGTCTTTTGCGTATTGGCAACGGCGAATTCCGCTGTCGATGGAACGATGAGCTGTATGAGATAAACGACGGCATTGACAAAGTTCAGCGAATTGAATGCCACCGGCTACGCTGGCTAGGTCATGTTGTCCGAATGGACGAAAACACTCCAGTTCAGAGCAAGAGGAAGACCTCCACTCCTTTGGAAAGACCAGGTGGAGAAGGACCTGGCTTCGCTTGGAAGCTCCAATTGGCGCCACCTTACAAAAGGAAGAAACGACTGACGCGCAGCTGTCCACTCGACTATAATCGCGTAAGCGGTGTCTACGCTAGTAAAAAAGATGATTAAAAAACAAATACCGTCGAAATCGCTTTACTGTTTTTAAAAATATTCCACATTTAGATCTCTACACTTTTATATGCGTTTGAACCAATTGTCGCATCAATTTTGCCACTCTGATTGTGGTATCTCCCAAATATGCGGTCTGAACGCAACAGCCGCCACTTCAGGTGTTGAAAAAGTTAGTTTATCTTTTTTGTACGGGAGTAAAAAGAAGTCATTTGATGCCAAGTCAAGACTATAAATCGATGTTTCAAGTCCTCAATCCCACAGCTATTTCTGTTAGTTCAGATGTGAGAACTCGCACTGCTGTGGTGTGATCCGTGACGGTTGGTTTTTCTGATTTCTAAAGATAGCTAGAAACAGATGGTTGTGCACCACTCAGAACTTTATTGTTCTCTCCACCAATCGACATGACAAATTGTTTCTTTTTACTGTCAAATGTTCACGTAATATTTAGATTCCAGAACAACAACTGTTTCTTGAGGACATTCAGCAAATTCGTCTTGGAGTGATTTTTGAGTTCGATTGAAATCACCATACCATCGAAAAATCAAAAAAACTAGCGCCAAAAATTTAATTAAGTGCATCGCTGCACTGTTGCGTAGTTAAGCCACGTCAAAAGTTGTAGAAAGCTGTGAAACAAGTTAATATTTGTACTCCAATTGGGTGACATGTCGTATAAGTAACTTTATTGAGGGACATAATCCGAGGGACTTTGGTATTCGAAAATATAATATTATAAATTTTTTAGGAAATCGACTGGATATTCCCTACTGAAAATTATGTATTTGTATTATTTAATTTAAATTTCTACATCTCTTATGATTTAAGTCCCTCAATTATCTGATACTCATTCAACCAGAACTAAAATCTTTCTAACCGAATTAATTAGATCTGAATTTTGTTTTTTATAAAAAAATAACTCTTTAAACGAAATCCAATCATTCAAATAATTATTAAACACGGTAAATACAGCAACAATTCTGTATATGAAACATAGTTTCCCAGTTTTAAAATGAGGAGATGGCTGTATGGCCCATTCCTTAAACAGATACTCGTACACCACAAGCACTCAATATTAACACATACTTATACTGTATATTCTGTATTCACACATTTTGGGTTGATAAATATCTAACTGTTGCACATATCCGCATTGTTTACGAAAATGAGGTCGAAATGTGGAACTTCTAGTATAGTTAGTCTGTACGTTTGCACCTGTGTGTGTCGCTTATGAGCATAAGCGAGAGTAAATGAAAGTTGTTAATGCGCATACGCCTGCTTGAAGGTCCTGTAAAGGACGCATTAACCAAAACCAGTCTGTGAAAATCAACACACACACGCACTCAGCTAACACGTACAAAATACCAACAATTGCAGCCAATTCCTGCTTAAAGGCTGTTGCTTATACATACGTACATGAAAGTAGGTGAAAGGTAGCCGTTGAATTCACAAGTATAGACAAAAAAAATATATATACATACATATATGTTTGTTGTAATATTTAAGAAAATTCCAATTCATTCAAACTTACCAAACTCCAATAAGTGAAAAACTTCACTTTCTGTCCAAAATCTTCGGGCACTAAACGCCGGCTTGGCGACGTTGCCAGCTTTGCGCTGCGCTGTATCTCAAATTTATTGTAGAAGAGGCCATACGCAAATTGACCGAGAGCAAACAGATGTATTATGGTGACGAACACACGCGATTTGTAAAGTTCAACCTTCGTCATTTTGTCAACGACTATTGCGGGTTTTCTATATTTCAAGCGGTAATAGCAAAGATGCACAAGCACTTGAGTTCTGCACAGCCACTTCGTCGAGTAACAACCGTTATATCACAACAATGCAGGTAGCTAAGCGTTTTCGTATGTCTTTCTTTTTGGTTTTCAAAATATTTTAATTTTTAATAGTATTCCTGTTCATGCGCGCACGTTCGCAGTTAATTTGAAATCTGTAAAGAATTTCAGGCGTTTTTATAGAGCTTATCCTCACACTCACACACACACATGCTTACGTGCTTTCATATCACAATGGAAGCGTACAAAAAATTAAGATACGAAGATGCATTCTCGACCACATCAAAGACATTTATATTTTGCTTTCTCCAAGTACAACAATAATTCAGCTGCTCAATGGTTTTTATTACCCTTTACTGTGATATACATAAGTACGCGTGTATGTGACCTTATTTATCTTACTGTGACTTATGTACTACTTAATTTTTTGTGAAAATAATATTATTAAAACTGTTTTCAATATATCGTCACCTGAAATGCAAAATACCGTATCATCAAAATATTCGAAATTGAGTGTCTAATTGCTTACGCTTCACTACTTCAAATTACATACAAATATTACATATGTTCAACATTTTCAGGTTCTGCGGTCAGATATAAACCAGTTTTAACCAATATTAAAATTTTGTTCCACTCATGTTCCATTTTATTTCATGTTTCATTCATGCAACTGTAAATTTCCGAAAATGTTGTTACGTTATTTTGCATTTCAGGTGACGATATATAGAACATAATATGTTGCCTACATTTAGGATTCAATTGAATTAATATTATGGCGAAGGTTACAAGATTTCGTTTCAAATCAGTTTGAATTATACCCAGAACAGGATATACATATTAAGTTTGTAAAAGCCAGAAAGAAACGTCTGATACCCTATGCCCTATGATACCCCTATGTATATATACAATTGATCAACATGACGAACTGAGTCGATTTCCGAAAGTCTGCCGCCTGGACATGTCACAATACCGAACTCCGGACTACAAAACGATACCTCTTGTTTCCCATTGTACACCTGCACATTGAGGCCCATATGATTCCAGTTAAGAAGTACAATGAACTACTCTCCAAGCAGTTTCAGCTGGGTTGAATCATTCCTGTCATCTGCTTGTAGCGGAACCGCCTCTTAGGAGCATCAAGAGGTCCTTCCTCAACTACGTCGACGACATAAAACCAACAAAAAGCGACAGATTTCGGACGCAACAAACTTCAGGCATGCGCTGACCGCCATTCACAGTGGAGTCATAAACACCTTCGCCGACTCCCTCTCAGTAAATGGAGTCACCCATTGCAGAAGAAGTGCTCGAGTTCAAGCGAGAATCGAGAGTGACCCTAGCGCAGCTTCGATCTGGATATTGTAGCAGGTTAAACTCCTACTTATCCAGAATCGACCCTTACATATCAAACATAAGTATGTCCAGCGTGCAACGAGTCCCCGCATGACACTTAACTCTTTGCATGCTCTGCTAACCCTACACATCTGACACCCTTCTACCTACATATGTGATGATGGTCCGATCCCGTCGAACCATCACGTTTCCTGGGCTTACCGCGGTTGACCACGATGACAACTTATCCAATCTTTACCACCTTAATGGGGACTAGGTAACCGTTTCAACTACAACAGCAACGAACTGAGTCGACTTAGACATGCCCGTCGATCTGTATGCATACGTAGTTTTTGAGGTATCGATCTGAAGTTTTGCACAAGTACTTTTCTCCAAAAGGAGCTGGTTGTTTGCGGGAACCGCCGATATCGGACCACTATAGCATATAGTTGGCATACAAACTGATCGATCAAGAATCAAGTTCTTGTATGGAGATATGGAGATCTTATTTTTCGAGATATCCTCACGAAATTTGGCATGACTTGTTATCTAAGACAACGCTACAATTTTCGAAAAATTATTTTAGACCAGATCACTATAGACTACAGCTACCACACCAACTGAATGATCAAAATCCAGTTTTTATGTGGAAAGCCTTTTTATTTTGCACGATATCTGCACGAAACTTAGAACGAATTATTACACCAGGCAGCGGTACAATCTCTGAAGAAATTTTGTAGATCGAAGTACTATAACATATAGTTGGCATACAAACTGATCGATCAAGAATCAAGTTCTTGTATGGAACCTTTTGTATTTGTGAGGGGTATTATAGCTTCAATGTAATCGAAGTTTAGGTTTTTTTCTGCAACACATTACGTTTAATAATGTGGTGGTAGTTGCAGGCGCGAATTGGAACATTTCTGTTGTTGAACAATGATTATATACCATATGTGGATACAATGGATATCTACATAAATATATGTATGTAAATATTTGTATGCGTATGCTGTGCATTTATTGTAAACGCGTATGTTTGGACAATTATGACAGCTTGCCATAGCAGATCCGAAACGAAAATAAACTCTGATCGCATTTAATAGGTCAATGACGCGATAAATGTCCGCTTGAAATTCACTTTCATATGCGCTATGCTTGCGCCGAGACAAAATGATTATACAAATAGAAAAAGTGATTTGTATTTTTAAAGAAATGTGATTGCTTATTTACAAATAAAACTCTGATTGTAGATTTATTTAATATTGTTATAGCCTTTTAAACTTAACCTCAATTTTTATATCTTGGATATTATTAAGTATGCCACAAGGTTTCATATACCCAGAAGTAAACGTCAGAGACCCTATAAAAGACACCAATATAGAGTACTATACGAGTAGCTTCCATACAAACTGAGCTATCCAAATCAAGTTCTTGTGCTTCCATATGTGATTAGGTACATACTTATACATGTACATACATATACTATCCATTTGTGGGTGGTAACATAAATGTTTAGTCTGTATATTTAAACATATGTATCACAAATAAAGTTTTCTAACTTAACTAACTTTCATTCGATATTAGTCACCTTTAGTGACATACATATGTGTATACATATAATCATTTCCATATGGTCTCAACTTATATTAAAGTGCAAACACTTCTTGATAAACAATGCAGAGATAATTTGCGCGTGCCTTTTCATATGTACGTATGTATTATTTATGTATTTCAGTAAATGAATATGTAGATTAATGAAGCATATTGCTTCAGATTCCACCAAAAAGTATATTTTGAGTTCCCTGATTATCAAAAAAGCAATTTGATACATGCCAATCAAGATAACCGTTTAAACAAGTAGTCACATGGACTTAATCAATGCGAAAGTGGCATAAAAAGATTTTTGAGCAAATAGAGATCAGATTTCAAAAACTGCACACACACGGACTTAATTAATGCGAAATTGGAATTGCAGAAACTTGCTAAACAATTTAGCTCAAGAAAGCACTTCACAGAATTGACTAAGTAACTGAAGTATGAGTTCTCTGTTAATAAACAAAGCAACTTGAAATTGAATGTAAACAAATCAAGATAATGTTATAAACATTGGCTTAATTAATGAGGAAGTAAAAAAAAATGTTTTTTAATATGACATAAGAAACTTTAAAGCCGATGAGCTTACCGGGGAGTGCACCCTTACCCCAATTTCATCCGATTGGCCACGAGTCGGTATTCCGATGTTCTTATGGGACCTATGGAGCTCCAATGAACTTGACTGGCACTGGCCAACAACCGGAACTAGTACGGCTGCGAGATCCTTCTGACCCAAAGCGAACCGTAAGAGATTCTGCGGCAGTCGGATTTCCGTAACCGGAACGTACCTAGATTTTTATCCAGCCATCCAGCCAAGGACAGTCAACTGGGCAGAATTCTGCCGCTACAACAACAACATGTCCTGCGAACAACATGCATTGTAGGTGTTCTCACTGGACACCGTCCCATAAGTGCAGACGATGCGAACAAATATTTTGTCGGAAGCTCTTTGCCAAAACAGTATGGAGGGAAGCGAGGTGGAATCATCTTGTCATTCACAGCTGTGTGGAGGTAGAAAAGGTGGAATGATCTTGAGATTTTCACTCCAATTGCCCGGCTTTTGTCAGACTGCAACTGAAATATCTTGGTAGACAAACCTTTGGCGAAAATGGTGAAGTGGCTGGGATTGTATAAACCGTCTTAGCAAGCTCGAAAGTGCCGGTTATTAGGAAAAATAGTTTTAACGGTACCATATATTTATATATTTGTAATAAGGTGAGTACGGTTACCTTATTGAAGACTATATACGTATAAAAATAACAGCAACAACCAACTAAAATTATCTACCTTCTACATTGTAACATGCTATATAATATGACTGGGTCAAGTGTCACGTGGTACCTTCAAAGGGATTATTGGTCTCTTCCATTTACCATTTCTTATCGTTCAAAGATTTCTTAACGCAAATCGATGGTTCATGTTAATACGTACAAAAAATAACCTAGAAGCTTACCACGTGCAAGTACCGTGACCTTTTTAACAAGCGCGCTTTGGTGCAATTATTACGTTGTTTCAAGGCAGTCATTATTGTACTTATTGAACTTGTATTTGAGCTATTAAGAGAACAAAAATTACAGACACACTGCTTGTCAAGATTTTTCATAAGCAAGTACCAAATATCCTTAGCTTCATCTTGTCACAATCGTGGGAGTTCTAACTGGACAATGTTCAAAAGCCATTCACGCAGTAAGGTTAAAAAACTTGTCGGGCGCAAGTTGTTAAAGCTATAAGAAGAAGGTGAGGTGAAAATATCCAAGCACTTTCTATTCCATTGTCCAGCCTTTGTAAGACTGAGATTCAAACATCTCGGCAAACTTACCTTCGGCGAACCAGGAGACATAGCCAAACATGGCTAACTGGCATTAGCCGTCTCAACAAATTTGGGGCCGACTTAAAACGCGTTGTCAATTTGTAAGGGTCTTATGTTCTAATATTTAGAAGTTTGTAGGTACCACAATAAACCGGCGTTCTAACCTGCCCAAGTGAGATCCTTCTTAGAATCAACCTTTTAACCTAACCTAACCTAACCTACCTTCGGCGAACCAGCAGACATATCCGAAACTGACATAAGCCGTCTCAACAAATATCTGGCAGGTTCAAAAAGTTTTATCGATCTACATACATACATGGGTCTTATGATCAAATATATAAGAACTTCAGGGAGCACAACCTACCGGCGTTCTAAGCTGCCCAAATAAGATCCCTCGTAATCTAACCTAACCTAAGTATCAAATATTACATTTACATGCATTAGGAATGTCGGCATTGGAATTTATTAATTAATTTCTAGAGCAATTTTTGGTAATCTCATTTAAAGGAAAAAAATTAAATGTTGAGAGTGACATACCCACCCAATTTCGGTGCGCGTTTTGAAGTTATCCATAAAATTCAGGTTAAGCCGCCCCCGAACTAGTAAGGGATTTTATGAGCCATTTCTCGTTACAGAAATACTGACGGAAATTTGACCTTTCAAGAGTGCCAAACTATGTACCATATACTAATCTAAAGTACCTGGGAACACAATTCAATACCGAATACACTATTAATTTTAAATTAAGCCGAAGCGTGAAGAGCCAAGTCTATAGAGGGTTGACAAATTTTAAAGAATAAATCTTAATTACCCCTAACATGCAATTGAATTCAAAGGAAATCATAAAATATGTGAAATACACACGGTGGAGATATTTTGAAAATTCAATGGCTCCAGCGATTTGGTACATGATTGTACATGAATTTATTTCCGGTGACTGACTTATTGAACAGTCCTTTATATTGTAGCTTAACAACTCAAATGCCAAAGTTTAAATTATAACCCACTTTTTAATACCTCAGAAGCTCAGATTAATCCAGTACAAAAGGGGAAGCGATTAGAGGGTTACAAACCTTTGGAAGGATGCCTTTCTGGAGACATAAGTAAGTTTAATAGATTCGAAGCACTTAGCCATGACAGCTTTCTTCCAAACTTACATACTTAGTTATATCAAGTTCATGAAAACAATCGATCCAATGCGGTTTGCAGCTGTGCATTATTATATTTGTCACCGTCAACGTTGTGACACACTTAAACGTTTGCGGCAATATGCATTCAAAAGAGAAATATCAATAATCGAACGCACCACAAACAAATCCAAGTGAAGCTAAGATTCCTACTGCAGCTGACTGCAAACAAAATTATTCGAGTGTGTCAAGAAAACAGAGCGGGTGAGCGGAATTGAAGCTACAATGGGAGTGGGAATCATGCGATAGAGGAAAATGCTGTCGATAGCAGATCAGAAGCGGCAATAATGGGTGGGGCGACAGACGGCTCCAGCAATAATTTGAACATTGTTGCAGTTTGCATATCGGAATTTTGTAATGTGACCGGCGTCAGTTAAGCGGAACGAAGCGGCGGTCGGCGCTGTGTGGTGAACGGTTTTCGGGATGAAAGTGCGTACGTATGTCATTGAAGTGTGAGTCATGAATGGCAAAATTACACAAAATGAAAATGCAATAAAGACATTTCAAAAAATACGAGTATGGAGAGAGAGAGAGCGGTTGTGAGTATGTAGATAAGATTCTACATATACGAAAGTCAGCTTTACTAACATCAAAGTTACTAGAAAATATTGCAAAATAAGTGCAAGTAGATGATAAGGTATGCATGTGTTTTAGGATATACCCCATATGGTAGGGTGTTTAAGTTAAAAAATGAAGAAGGCCGTTTCCAAAATTTGATTTTCTAGGCGTCATCATCAACAAGCTGTCATAAGGTGTTGAACAACCTGAAAACCGTTATAAAATCGAAGCTGCACTTCAGCTAATCTTAGATAAGACTCTATATCTGCATAAAACAGTAAACCTAAAATCTTTCATAGTCTTTAAAGAAGTTGCTTGAACAGACTTACATACAGGCGATAACCTTTACAGGGTCTTAAATGTTATACGTAATGTAAATTTATAACTAATGTAAACATACATGTACTGTGACAAAACGATATCCGGAAATTGTAATTTAACTTCTCTGGGTAAATGACTAGGACTGTTCTTAATTACTATGCCAAATATAAGCGCGATATGTCAATCAGTAGTGTGTTGCGATTTCTACAATCTATGAAAGTATCCAACAAATAATTTGTCTCAAATTTTGTATTTATAACCAAATGTCGAGTGCAGAAACGTTGATTCAGTTTTATCAAAAACACAAGATTACGAGTGGTACAAAGCCTTCAAAGACTGTCGAGAGATCGTTGAATACATGCCTCATTCTGGACGACTTTCGAACTCTTCAACTGATGAAAATATTAAAAAAGTGATCGTCAGGCAAGTGTTAGAGAGATGGCAAGAGAGCTCCACATTTCTTGCGAGTCCGTTCGAATGATTTTGGTGGATATTTTGGATATGAAACGCGTTCTTGCTCGACTCGTACCGATAGAGCTGAGTTTTTTTCAAAAATAGTACCGTAAACAGTTCACTTGATGTATCATGAATTTGTTCCTGAGAGGCAGACCGTCAATAAGGAGTTCTATTTGCTAATGTTGAGGCGTTTGTGTGAGAACATTCGTCGAAAATGACCGGAATTTTGGAAGAACAATTCAAGGATTTTACACTATGATAATGCACCATCGCATCAAACCACGATTCTGACTGAATTTAAAGCCAAAAACGGCATGGATATCATCGACCAACCACCGTATTCACTGGATTTGGCTCCCTATAACTTTTTCTCATTCCCCAAACTGGAATTGCCGCTCCGTGAAACCCGTTTTCAGTCGATCGAAGAAACAAAACAAAATTCGCTGCCGAAACTGAAGATCATCCCAAAAAGTGCTTATGAAAGTGTTTCGAGGACTGGAAAATTCATTGGCATAAGTATATTACATCTGCTGGGGATTACTTTGAAGACGACAAATATTCGGGTACATTTTTGTCACCATGTATACTTTATAAGATCAGTCAGAATTTGATAAATTTTAAAATCGTAAATATCACTTGTATTTTAATTATAAGAAGTAAAACAATTAAGATTTACATGAAATTTTTTCCCGTTAACTGCTAATAAGGCTTTCAAATTTTTACGAAGGGGTGATACGCACTAACAGGCAACACTTTGAACTAGAATATAATTACGCATGAATAAGTCTATAGCACGTATAATATACTTAAGTATCTTTCAGCTGTTTAGCTTCACCAACACTTTCTCACACTAACGTACAACAAAAACTAAACAGAAACGATTGGAATCACTGTCACACAACAAAGTTTATTTTATATGTCACACAAAATCGATATTTGTACACACAAAAAAAATTATAATAGACCAAATCAAAACATTTTCGACAAACAAAAAACCTACACAGTTGATGTGTCAGTCATGTCCTTGCCTCACCTCCGCCGCGAGTAGTGTGCGTCAGAGGCAAAACCACAAAAAACACCACAAGACATAGTGGCACAGCTCCTGGAGGCTAAGCAAACAAGCACGACCGAAAACACAGCTATTCATGCCAGCACACACCCATGAAACCAAACGCGACACAAAGCGTTGCAGCACACCTTAGCCGGTGACACCGCGACAAGATTCACACCAACCGCAATAAACCGCACCACCACACCGCACCAACAGCTAATGCATTATTTAGGTTTTCATTAACAGCGTATGCGCTTAGGTTGGTCGTCAGCGATTTACTTCGAATGGCTTCCCTACTTATGTATGTATGTATTTATGTATACTCGTATGATAAATTTAGGGTCACAAGGTGAACTATCTTTTGGATTGCTCCTCTTCTTGACTATTATTGCGTCGCGTCGCGTCGCGATTTAACCGACATCGGTGTACCAACTCACGTTCTCTGCTGCTTACTTTTTTGTTTTTGTTTTGAAAGAAAACACAGATTTACTGTTTACTGTTGCTCAATAACGTTTCGTTGGCGCGCGCTCAACTGATACATCCACACGATTCTACTACTGGCAATCAACTGACAACTAAAGCGATGGCGCACAACGAAGCTTGAATAATTCAGGGCACTTGCAGATGTGCTCATGCACGAATATGGCTTTGTGGAGGCGAGCGCCATCGTATCATGCAGCGTGTGTTCTGGTCGAAACCAACCGAAGTCAAGTCGATGTTTTCATCGTCAACGAGGATGAGTGAATTTTGAGCTGTTTTAATATTTGTTGTCGTTATTCCGGTACAGTGGATTGCCTCAGCGTGAAAAGGCGATTTATGGTACAACAGTTAAGTGTTGCGATAATTTACATGAACTTGCAAAATTTTTGTTTGGCATTATAAGTAAATCAAGTTAAAAGATAAGAATATACGCAATTCCTTCAAAGGTCGAGGACTTATAATTTCATTGATCGCTAACGGGTCGATCGAAATTCTTGCTGTATTTAGCACTTATGAAAATTTTAATAACACATCTTCGGTGTTCCAGAAAGGTTTATATTGAAAAAACCAAAATATATGTATTATTAGACCCTGAACAGGGTATATTAAGTTTGCTACGAAATTTTTAACACGCCAATTTTCAATGACCCTGTGCAGAATTTTGGCTGTAATTTCGGCTATAATGTGTTGAAACTTGTCTTCGAGCTTCTCGAACGTTGCTGATTGATTGGCGTAAGCCTCTGATGTAACATGCTCTCAGTGAAAATAATCCAGAGGTGATAAATCGCATAATCTTTGCGACCATTTGACTCGGTCATTTCACGAAACTAACAAGCCGCCGAACTTGGCACGCAATTTGTCTATGTTTGGACATGAAACACCACCATCTTGTTGGAAATATAGATCTTCCGCGTCGATTTCAGCAAATTCCGGAAAAAAGTCGGCCAACATCGTCTTATAACGCTCGCTATTGATGGTATGGATTTTCTGCCTCATTTGGAAAGAAAAAATGTCCAGAATATTGGTGATGTAATTGCGTTTCTTGAACCACACAAGGAATTGACACACCTCAGTAGCGACAATTTTGTTTGTTGACGAAGCCAGAACTGAGTATCGTCTGAGAAAATGAACGAAGGAAGTGAATTTGTGCAATAACCTTGGACAATTTCCAAACGTTGTTCCAAAATGAAATGTGACATGATGAAATGACAAACCTTACTGAACACACAGACAAAATTTTAAACAAACCCGTAATCCGTAAAACATGACCAATACGAGCTATCAAAACCGCGTCATCTCTATTGGTACACTCTGTACATTCATAGATTTTATCTCTGACTTATCAACTTTCCAAATGTTGTTTGTGTGAATATATTAAAACTATATTCTATATAACGATAGAATTAGCTTCATGCATAATGAACTCAAAACTTATAAAAAAAGTGTTTGGTTTGCATCTGATAAAGCTATGACATCATTCCTAACGTATTGCTCATTATCTAATTATTTGATTTCTAATTGGACTCATGACTCAATAAAAGTTTTCACCTGAGAAGTGAGTAAAAATAAATTCGAATTCGCTTCGAGATGCAGCCATCAATTAATCGGTTATTTTTTCAGACAGTAAATCATTATTTCTCGATTTTTTTAATTGTAGTGGATTGGTCAAAAGGGGGTCTCTCATCCGAGGCTTGTTGTTCTGTTCATTGGTATAAGTCACTCATAATTCCCGTCCTGTTATATGGTGCAGAGACTTGGACGATGACAACAACTGATGAGTCGACGTTGCGAGTTATCAAGAGAAAAGCTCTCCGAAAAATTTATGGCCCTTTACGCGTTGGCCACGGCGAATATCGCATTCGATGGAACGATGAGCTGTATGCGTTATACTACGACGTTGACATAGTTCCGCGAATTAAGAGACAGCGGCTACGCTGGCTAGGTCATGTTGTCCGAATGGACGAAAATACTCCAGCTCTGAAAGTATTCGACGCAGTACCCGCTGGGAGAAGCAGAGGAAGAGGAAGGCCTCCACTCCGTTGGAAGGACCAGGTGGAAAAGGATCTGGCCTCGCTTGGAATATACAATTGGCGCCACGTAGCGAAAAGAAGAAACGACTGGCGCGCTGTTGTTAACTCGGCTATAATCGCGTAAGCGGTATCTACGCCAGTACAGAAGAAGAAGTCGATTAGTCATATACACCTAATCCTGGTTTTATACGGTTTTTTACGCTTTTAGTTAGTAGTGTCACGTCTTCTCCGGGGTAAACTCCTAAAGAACAGAACCGATTTGAGTAAAATTTAGCCAACAGTGTTCAGTTTGATCCCACTTAAAAGATAGGACCGCCTACATCTCAATTATTTCAATAGTAAAACCAATTCATAAAAAAATATTTGTATCAATATTCCTCAAAATCAAACCTCAAGTATAATCCCTTGGATTCTTATACTGCCTTTCTCCGTAAATGATATTTTCACTATAATGCATAGTTTAGTGTATGGCCGGATCTATTACTATAAGTTTGTATATTTTTTTTTATTATTTTTGACTATAACTTTTCCTCTCAAACACACTGTATCTCTACATTTTCGCTACTCACCAGAATATTTGCTGTTCTTTAGGGAATTTCTCCTCCTGCAATTACTAAAGCACCAGTACTGGAGTGAAACCAATCGTTCTCAAATACGAATTGTTGTTGTTTTGAATAATGTGAGATTGCAATGGGCAATCGGAGAAAACAGGTGGGTGAATGTTGTGTTAATATTCAACTATCCGGGCGCCGACGAACGAAGAAGGAAACTGCAAAGGCCTTAAGTATGAGCCGAGTAGATTCTTTACTCTTCCATGGCCGTCGGCGAACCGTTTGCGTGCTAAAGGAGTGCGCATGCTCGCTAAAGCTAGCGTTTCATCGCTGTAAAGGTGTCCACTGTATTGCCGATGGAAGTGGACTCATAGTTTGGCCAAACAGAAATGCTATAAAAGTGGCAAAACAGATGGGATATTATTCACAACAGCTGCCATTCTCGATTTCCTTTATTACACATTCGGTTATATTTACAAATACTTTGTGTGTTTACGCATAAACGAGTGAATTCATCGAATCCGCTTGTTTTTCGTTATGAATTACTTAAATATGCGAATTAAAATAAACAACAACGGCAAAACCATAACATTAACGCAATATTAAAAACTCAAAAAGCATAAATGTTAACTTCGGTTGCTCCGAAGGTATAATACCCTTCACAAATAAAAAAGTTTACATACAAGAACTTGATTTTGATCGTTCAGATCGTTCAAAGGAACAAGAAAAAATCACACGGAGCCAAATCTGGTGATTACGCTGGTTGAGCGATGGTAGTCATTGCGTTTTTGGCTTTCAATTCGGACACAATCGTGCCCTTATGGGATAGTGCATTATCATCGTGTAAAATCCATGCATTATTCTTCCCTAAAACCGGTCGCTTTCGACGGATGTTCCCTCGCAAACGTCTCAATGCTGTCAAAAAGAATTCCTTATTTACCGTCTGCCTTTCCGGAACAAATTCATGATGCACCAAACCACGAATATACAAAAAAAATCCTGAGCATCACCTTATTTTTTGAACGGCTTTGAAGTGTTTTTTTTTTTTTTTTGGTTTCAGCTCGTTTTTTTTCCTCCATTCCGATGGTTGTTAACTTATTTGCATGTAAAACTCATAAACCCATGTCTCATCAGCAGTTATAATGCTCCCCATGAGTGTGGGATCGAAATTCGCACGATTAAGCATGTCAAAAGAGACCTGTTTACGATACCCTTTTCAAAAAAAAAATCAGCTTTATCGAGACGAGTCGAGTAAGAACGCATTTCATACCCAAATAATCCACCAAAATCATTCGAACAAAGTAGCGAGCTATTTTTGTCTCTCTTGCCATCTCTCTAACACTTGTCTGACGGTTTTCAAGCTCCTTCACTTTTTTAAGATTTTCATCAGTTGAAGAGTTCCAAGGCCGTTCAGAACAAAGGCATGCCTTCAACGATCTCTCGACCGTCTTCGAAGGCTTAGTACTACTCGTAGACTTATGTTTCTGATAAAACTGCATCACCGTAAACCTTTTCGAACATTTACAACCATTCCGCACACAAAATTTTGTTGGAAATACAACATTTGAGAAAAATTCTGTGTTCGATATTTTTGATTCATTGTAAAAATCACAACCCACTACTACTAAGATGTACCGACTTAAGCAGCTGCTGTAAGCAAACTGGTTGACAGATCGCGCTCAAATTTGCCATAGTTTAAGAACAGTCCTACCAACTTAGCAAAATAAATTTTTTTTGTTTTGAAATATCATTTACCCGGGGAACTTAAATTACAACTTCCGGGACCTTTTTTCACAATGTATACATTGTATACTTTTTAGGAGCTCTGTCATTACCTTCTGTGTGTTACAAACTTCGTGCCAAACCTGTTCTTTTATTGTAAAAATAATATAATTTTTGTAATCTGTAATCTTTGCAGTCTGCTACTTTTTTCATATGTATATATATACTTACATATGTATGTGTATATATAGGCATTGCTTTAGTCATTATTATCAGGAAGCGCCCTTTATAGGAAGGGCGGTGAAAAAATATGAAATAATTTTGTAAAAGGTATGTATGTAGAATTGTCAGCATTTTATATCCGATCAGAGTACTTATGCCACCCAATCAATATGCAATATATATATTTAAATATATAATTAACATAAATTTGTAATATAATCTCATTAAACGCCAACAGGTGCAGCTTTGGAAATCTCATCGTGCTGTAAAAATAACCAGACTGGGCTTTCATCGACTTTTTGTTGGGTCAGATCAAACTAGCACATACATACATACCTATGTATATCTCTCGAATGTAAGCTTTCATAAGCTTATTTAAGGGTTACATGGGCTTACGGGTTTCAAAAAATCGAATTTTTATTGTCTTCTATTCTTCAACACCTCTATAATATTATCCTAAATTCAAGTTGATTCGAGTATTAGTTTCGGAGATACAGCCTTGAGAGCTAGTGTGCTCAAGGCTAGCTAGGCTAAGTACGCTGTCTTTAAACGCGTTTTTCTCGAAACTGTGCTTTTGAAGTCGGTTGGCACGATTTCTCGAGAACTACACAGCCGATCTTCATGCAATTTTTCATAGATCTTTGAGATACAATTCTTAAAGTTTTGAACGAAGGATTTTTTTCGATTACAACTATTTGAAAAATAAAATGTCGCGAAAAAAACTGAGAATTGGATTTTTGGCAGACATTTTTACCAAAAAATTAAAATTTCAGTGAACATAATTTTAATTTTTTTGTAAAAATTTCAGTGAACATAATTTTCATTTTTTTGTAAAAATGTCTGGCAAATGATGATCCTGTAAAGAGTCATACTGCCAACTCGGGCGCATCTTTTTTCCAAAGTTTCGCCAGAAATGGCGTCGCAATAGCCGAGTTTAAAGTATTATTTTCTAAAAATTTCAGAATTTCTTTGATAGTAGTGTATGTTTGAAATAATAATAAAAATCTAATAAAATACATATTTAATTTTCATATGAGAAAAAATTGTTGAAAAAAAAGTTGTTTTTTACACGAGGAACCCAATGAAACCGCTAAACATAGTTATTGGGTTATTTGGTAAACAAGAACAACAAATCAGTGTATAACGGAACGAAATTGTCGTGGTCTCTAGTTCTAAAATTATTGAGTGAAACCCTATTCAGAGTGCGTAACGTCACGGATACTCCACAACAGTAATAAAAAGAAGCAACTGCCTTTGTCCATGCCATCGTATATCACTGGCTTTTAATTCGTTTTCTTTTTCTCATAAATAAGATTTGCTGAATTAGCAACCTTAAGCAATTCATTGAAGATAGTCTCGGATATTTCCAACATTTACTAGTATGTATATATTTTCGGTTAGAATTGCAATGAGAGCATCATATATGTCATACTTTTTCATACTAGAACTTTTATACTCTCTCAACATGCTGCAAAGAGTATAGCAATTTGGTTACCTTAACAGCTATTTGCAGGCCGAAAACTAATCAAGATAGATGAAGAATTATATACTTGAAAATAACGACGCGAATAAATGATTTCCGGATATTTCGAATTTGGTAGGAAAGACATATGTGGTTAAAAAATTTTCAGCATTTCTTCTATAAGATCTTGCGCCAACGAATGTATAAAGTGCTCGGCTACACACGAAGTTAGCTCTTCCTTACTTACTTTATTCGCTAATGTGCTGTTTATGGTTGTGTTCATCACCATCGGTCAAGCTTATCAGTTGATATTAATTTCATATATATACATATATTTATATATACGCAATTTGAGAAGTGATAATTGATTATTATAATTATAAGTTAAGGTAAATGATCCACTATTATATTTTTATCAAATGGTTGCTTATACGAAATCAGTAAATGTATTATCAAACAAAGGTATATTCTGCATGTCTGTTGGCACATATGTAAATATGTCGATGTTAACGGTATATTAGATACATATATTATTAAACGAACTGTTACCTAGAAGAACACAAAAAATGTTACACGAGCACCAGCAACTCGGTGTCCTTCGTGTGTCCTCATCGCAACACTTCCGAGCACGAGTTACTGCGAACAAAGTTTCCTAGTGTCTCTTAGTTTCAAAATTTATTGCTTATTGGAAATGTGTCAATAAATAAGAACTGTGTGCTTATTGGAATTCGGATTTGGTGCCAACCGTTTTTTCCTTAATACTTATGGGTTACATTTTTAAAATATTCTTTGATTATTATTACTTCCAGTAATGTTTAATAGAACTTAACCAAGCACAACCTAATAATTTCAAAGTAAAAAATATCAATAACCAACTTCACATTGCATTGACCTCTATCCACATTTAGGTGAACCAGCACGCAACGCACGCATTTCTTGGAGTAGCTATTTAATTAGGAAAGTGGTTACGTGTCAGGTATTGTCAAAAGTAAATAAAATTGTCAACTACATAGATACCAAAGTGCGTAAGCAATATGAATTTCTTCTTCTTTACTGGCGTAGGCACCGATTACGCGGGTATAGCCGGGTTAACAACAGCGCGTCAGTCGTTTCTTCTTTTCGCAAAGTGGCGCCAATTGGAAATTCCAAGCAAAGGCAAATTCTTCTCCACCTGATCTTTCCAACGGAGTGAAGGTCTTCCTCTTCCTCTGGTTCCCCTAGCGAATACTCTCAGAGCTGGAGTATTTTCATCCGCCCACTCATCAGATGCTGTCATCGTCCATGCCTCTGCACCATATAGCAGGACGGGGATGATGAGCGACTTGTAGAATTTGGTCTTTGTTTGTCGCGAAAAGACTTTACTTTTCAATTACCTACTCATTCTAAAGTAGCACCTGTTGGGAAGAGTGCTTATACCTTGGATTTCAAGGTTGATATTGTTGGTGGTGTTGATGCTGATTCCAAGGTATACGAAATTATCTATAAATTTAAAGTTATGACTGTCAACAGACATGCGAGTGAAGTCACGAACGCGACAACCGTTTGTTTGATGAGAAGAGATATTTCGTCTTGACCCCGCTCACAACCAGACCCATACTCTTCGCTTCTTTATCCAGGCTGGAGAAAACAGAACTAACGTTGCGGTTATTGAGGCTAATTATATCAATATCATAGTCGTAGGCCAGCAGCTCTACATTCATATAGAAGATTGTGCCTTCTCGATTCAGCTCTGCAGCTCGAGTTATTTTATCCAGCAGTAGATTAAAGAAGTCGCACGATAGGGAGTCGTCTTGTCTGAAACTTCGTTTGGTATCGAACGGCTCGGGGAGGTCCTTACCTGACGGAGCTTTTGGTATTGCTCAACGTCACTTTACACAGCCATCGTCGTCGATCTTCTGCGCATGTTGAATATCTGGTGGGTTGTTGATTTTCCACGCCTAAAGCCACACTGATAAGATTCAATTCACTTTAATCTTTCTCACAGTACGATCGATAGAGAGTGGTCATAAAAAAGAAGCGCGAATTCGATATGGGATTCATGGTAGGAGAGAGACTCCGTTTCCGAGTCCTGGCTTTCAACCCGGTGGATGAACGTAAAGCCACAATCCGCATCAAAGCGAAGTTCTTCAAAATATAGCTGATTTGCGCCACGCCCCGAAGGAAGAGAAGGACGATGTGATCAAAGATTTCTTCTATGAGCGCTAGGAGCACACCTATGAGAGCTGCCTTCGCCACGATGTCAAAATCATTCTTGGCGACTTAAACACCAGAGGGAGCCAGTGAAGGTATTTTTCGCAAAACGGTCAGTAAACTCAGCCTCCATGATGATCGACTTCGCCGGGGCATGAAATATGGTTATCTGTAGTACTAGATTCCAGCATATGAAAATTCATCAAGCTACCTGGCTGTCTCCGGATCGAAAAGTCACCAACCAAATCAATCATGTTGTGATTGACGGAAGACTCTAGTGTTTTAGATGTGCGTACGCTCAGCCAAGATACGCACCCCGCCACTGTGCAACAAAAAACTGACATCAACAAACTCAAGGAAGGTTCGACGTCGAAAAGCTGCAATCACTACAGACAGATGAACGATTTTCTGCCGACTTGCACTTGTACTGATGAGAGCACTCATCAGCAAATCGGTATAAGGGGACCATGGGACGACATTTCAAGCTCCTTACGTACAGCTGCAAACGAAACCATTGGTTTTCGGAAAAGGCAAAAGAACAGCTGGTACCATGAGGAGTGCCGTGCCGCAATGGATAGAAAACAGACTGCCTACCTCGGAACGTACGAATCATAGTGACAATTGCCCTGAGCACACTAAAATTATGGAGGGAACACTTTTCCAGTCTGTTGAATTGCAGTGAAAGCATAAGACCAGCAGATGTTCCATTCCCCGTACATGAAGATGTTCGAATAGCAATTATTCGCCTGAAGAACCACAATGCGGCGAGGCCAATGAACTGCCGGACGAGCTATTCAAATACGGTGGCGGAGAACTGATAAGGGGCATGCATCAGAGAGTGAGACCGTGGGATAAGCCTCCTCAACATCGCATATAAGGTTCTATCAAGCATACTGTGTGAAATATTAAAGCCCACTGCCAAACAAACGAGCCATTTCAAAAGCAAACTAATTAAATTTTATTCAACTTCAACTAATTCAATGTAATTCAATTTGAATGTTAATATTTTATCTTCCTCCTTTATTCCACCTTTGTCTGCATGGCTAAATGCCAATCGCTTATATATAATATACTTAAGAAAGTATTCGACGTTTTTTTCAGGGTGTTATCCATCACAAACTTAATATACTCTGTTAAGGGTATAAAAAAACCACCTCTGCTCCATTGCGCGCCTTAAAATTTCCCCCTTTTCTGTAATCACACAGAAGCATGGTTAGGTAGGCAACACTTACAGCTGACTTTTGTTTTGAAGCATACCTTCAACTTTTTTCCAACCAAGTCTCTTACAATTTATTTTTTCTATTGAGGCGCTTTCTTATTCAAAATTAACCGTTCCAATAACCAAATCAAAATCTTCATTGAATTAAATTAAGGTCAAAATGTCTGCTGGTGCTAAAATAGCTTTAGCTCTTTCCGTTGGATTTTCGGCGAGTGTTATTGGTTATGTACACTACAAACAGAGCAGCGACCGGTAAGTGTGATTACGACCGCTTGCGAATATATGAAGCATATATTTATATGTAATTGTACATAATCGAATTTAATTTTGTAATATGTTTAATGTTTTTGTTTTAACAGTGCCCGCCTCCATGAAGGCGTCGTCCGCGATATCGAGCGTCAACAACGTCGCAAAACCGAGAATACATATCTCCTGCAAAAGCAAATCGACTTAACAAAGCAACTCAAGGATATGGAAAGCACAGAACAGCACCCGGAAATTAATCAGAATTCTAATATACAATAAATATGTTAATATAGATTACATTATCAATAAAGAGTTAGTTCTAGGAAATCGTCGTTTTATTAGATTAATTTGACTGAATGCATAGTGAAAAAGAGGATATCATCTGGATGATAAAAGCAGCTTCCCGCCACTTCACTTCGAAATCTAAAAACATTACAACAAAATTGGTGCATTTCTCATTCAATAGCGTCCTTTTCGACCGTCACCACTACCGCCACCGCCACCGCCACCGCGACCTTCCCGACTTCGTGAACGGCGTCGATCGCGTGAACGAGAACGACGACGACGTGGGGAACGTGAACGGGAACGTGATCGTCGCCGACGAGAGTAAAGATATCTGAAAATATAAATTTTATATATTTACTGGCTATTTAATATTTTATTTTAATATTTTACCTTCGCAGTTCTCTTGAAATAGGTTTCAAATGCATAAAATTGCAAAACCCGGAACGTGTACATTCGCCCATTTCATATTGACGGCAACAAGCTTCGCGGAAGTCAGTAACAGGTGATAACTCTGAATATACCGGTCTCCCGCCGAACCAACGATTATTCAAATCATTCGCCGCCTTTTCAGCATCTTGTTCATGACGAAATTTAATGTACACGTTACCAACCAGGTGATCTCCTAAATTATCGCAAACATTCATCTCTTCGATTTCGCCATACTTATCTTCACACTCCACAAAAACATCTTCAAAGAAGTTATCATAATGTTCCTGCATTTCTTCATCCGAAACATTCGCTACTAAATGTGATCCATCGGCCGACTTGGCCGAGTTCTGGGGATTTACATAAAGATTCTGGAGTAGCACGGTTTGCGAAAACGTTGGCTTATTATGAATACGTGAACAACGGTCGCCATGGCGGCATGCACCGATTTTGAAGTAAAATGAACAATTTACTCTGCAAGAAGAACACCAAATTAAAAATAAACTTGGTTCACTTCATAAACATGGTCATACTCACTTATCCTTTTCGGTGCCGAAAATGGACGCCAGATATTCAGCCATGCTTGTATACTTTCCTTCCTAAATAGCTTCGCTTCAATAATTGAGCCCAATTTTAACTTTAAACAACCTATTTCTAAAAATTATATTTTTTGTTTTACTTTCACAGTTTAGGATACATTAACAAATGATAATTAATAAAAGAAAACTTACTTTTTATATGGCCGCTTCATCGGCTTTTGACAAATGTCAATATTACTTGTGAATCTTTCGGAGTTGTATTTACAGGTTGGTAATACTGATGCCAAAACAGTGTTGCAAATTTACAAACTCGTGCCAAGTTTTAAATAGTATTTAACGAAATTTTAACAAAACCTTGTTGTTAATAATGGTACGTGATATTATGTTTGAATATTTATTAGTAAATGGATTACAAATATTTATTATATATAATTACTAACTAATTTTTTTTAAATATCTTATATGGTTTAAATATTTGAAAAATGTTGAATGTTTGAAAACATGTATACCTGATTACCCGAAACTTCCTAATCAATTGAATTGCAGTTTATAAAATATATTTTTAGTGCAATAAAACATACTAAAACCAAAATATATAAATAATTATTGTATTATATTGAGTAAGTCGAAAGCTGGATTTTAAATGACAACTTGAAGTAGTCAGACAGTTGCAACACTGGCATAAAATTTTTACTGCCATTTATAATTTCGGTGTGTTTCTTTTAACTTCTAGAATACTCCCAAGTTCATATTCGCAGAATACAAAAGGCTTCGAAATTAAAAGCAGCACGTTTTTCAAGTGAAATACTAAAATTGCATAAAACGAATATATTGATATATAGTTTTGTGGTGTTACTGAATTGCGAAGGATTTAAAGTAGAAATTAGTAATATCTGAAATGGAAAAGGTAATTTAATCACCATTAAAAAGATTAAAGTGATTTTATTTATAAATGATAATGTGAATACTCATCATTGTTCTTATAATTCTGTTTAGGTGAATGAACTTAAGGAAAGAGGAAATCGTGCACTTAATGCAGATAATTTTGATGAAGCTATTGCAGCGTACACTGAAGCCATTAATTTAGATAATAAAAATCATGTGTTGTACAGCAACAGATCTGCTGCATATGCGAAGGCCTGTAAATATGATAAAGCCTTAGAGGATGCTGAGAAAACAATATCCTTGAACCCAACATGGCCAAAGGGCTACTCACGTAAAGGTGCAGCAGCCGCAGGCCTGAAAAATTATCGGGCTGCTATGGAAGCTTATGAGGAAGGTAAGTGGCAGACTGAGTCATAATGTAGTAGGGGTATGTGGTTATAATTAACCGGCTCTTGTTTACACTGGTAGTATGCTAGAAAAAATTAAAGTTATCGATTAATATTTACCGCAGGTTTAAAACATGATCCTCAAAATGCGGTATTGCAACAAGGTATTCAAGAAGTCACTGCCACTGTACTACAGGCGATGTCGGGGCGTTTTCCAACACCCATGGATGTGGACCCACAGACACCGCCACCCAAGGCTCCTGAGCCTAAGCCAGCTGAACCCCCCAAACCTGCAGAGCCGAATGTGGATGACATGAACGAAGATGAACGCAAAAAGTATTTTGCAAAGAAAGAAAAGGAGGCTGGTAATGCTGCTTACAAAAAGAAAGATTTTGAAACAGCACTGAAACATTACCAAGCTGCTTTGGAGCACGATCCTACAGATATAACTTTTTACAACAACATAGCAGCCGTTTATTTTGAACGTAAACAATATAACGAGTGCATAAAAGAATGCGAAATGGGCATTGAAATTGGTCGAGAAAACCGTGCGGATTTCAAATTAATTGCTAAAGCGCTGGCGCGTATCGGCAATTCATACCGTAAAATGCAGGACTATAAGCAGGCGAAAGTGTATTTCGAAAAGGCCATGTCTGAACATCGTACGCCTGAGATTAAGACTTCGCTCAGTGAAGTGGAAGCTAAAATTAAGGAGGAAGAGAGGCGCGCTTATATTAACCCTGAATTAGCTGAGGTTGAAAAAGAAAAGGGGAATGAATTCTTCAAGAAGGGTGACTATAGTAATGCTGTAAAACATTACTCAGAAGCTATCAAACGTAATCCCGATGATCCGAAATTGTACAGCAATCGTGCCGCTTGTTACACCAAGTTGGCTGCTTTTGATCTGGGACTGAAGGATTGTGAAACTTGCATAAAATTGGATGACAAGTTTATCAAAGGTTACATTCGAAAGGGCAAAATTTTACAGGTTTGTTGTCACTCAATGTATATAATATAAATAATAATTTTTATGATTACATTTTTAACAATCCCATAGGGTATGCAAAAATCTTCAAAAGCTTCGTCAGCTTACCTCAAAGCCTTAGAAATCGATCCACAAAACGCTGAAGCGCTCGAAGGTTACCGCCAGTGTTCGATTTCGTATCAACGTAGTCCTGAGGATGTGATGAAGAACGCTTTAGGAGACCCAGAGGTACAACAAATTCTAAAGGATCCAGCAATGCGCGTTATTCTGGATCAAATGCAAACCGACCCGAAAGCGGCTAAAGAGTAAGTTTTAAAAATTAATTTAAAAGTTTTTCATTTCGTTTATAATATTTATGTTTCGCATTTTTAGACATCTCCAAAACCCGGCGATAGCTGATAAAATAATGAAGCTGATTGAAGCGGGAATCGTTCAAATTCATTAAAAAATAAATTCTTCAACAGAATTACGAACAAGCGAAATAAAAACTAAAATCTAACTGACAGAAGTTAACGTACGTAGAATTGAAAGCGTTCAAAGAGTTGCACCAATAAAAAAACGACACATTTCCACGTCCTCCTCAATATTAAAACATAATACACATATATACATATATATATATATAATTAAATATACAAGAGATGATGTAGCTCTTATGCTTTTTCATAATTTTAAATAATCTTCCTCATATTAAAAAAGTCTATGCAAATCAGTTTTAGATTTATTTTTTACATGGCGTGTGTGGATTCCTGAGTTTTCTTACTTTATACAATAATATAATCGTTTAGTTTTTAATTAAGTAATTGAGCAAAAATGTAATTTCTTAAATTGAAATAAAGAGATGTATACTTGCGCTTTTGTGGGTGCTAAATTAAAATAAATGTTTACAGTATATGAATTTGAGTGGTTGAAGTTAGATATTATTAGTAATTATACCGACTCAAAAATAAATAAATGCTTTTTTTTCATACAAATATAATCGGCATAATTAAGGAATATACTTTTAATGGATTGTTAGGTGATTATACTTATATAGAATTATTTGTACCAAAGGAACAGTGTAGAAGCATTATAAATTGACAGCTGTTGAAAGGAAACGCGAGTAAAATCCGTACTGACTTTATACATATGCCATAGGCTTTATGTACCTGTTAATTTACATGAAAAGTACCGTCACAGTGATAGCCGGAATTGGTTTATAACATGGGAATTGGCGAAATTGATTTATCTCTAATAAATGAATCATCATTGTTAACTAATTAGTCGTTTGAATCATATTTTGTTATTTAGCCATTATGCTGGTAAATCTTATTAAATAACTGCTTTTAATATTTACTTTGCGAATTAATGTGTAGATGAATTTTAGCGAAAAATTATACATCCTATTTTATTATGTTAGAGTTAAAACCTCTTATCATTTTGTTCTCGCCGACTAAAATATATAAATGGAAAAAACGACAATTTCGTTTCACAATTTTTTTGGAATTTTGCAGTAAAATCCTTAGGTCCTGATGTCAACACTATTTTAGGAACACTACAAAACTACGTACGTGGTTCAGCAAACGAAGGGATTTTAAGAATATTCAAAATTGTATAGGGTATGAAAGTCGAATAAATGTCAATTAAATAGTCGATAAATTTTCAATCGATTACAAAGTAATGCTCTTTGCTGATATATCGACATGAGGTATTTTAACATCCCCAATTACAATCAAAAGTGACGAAGGTGCGGAATTTAATTGGAAGTGAAATAATTGTTAATTTCATAATAAGATGGCAATGGTCATTGGAAAAAATATAACGCTAGGAGTTTGCATCGTTGTTTGTTTATTCTTGGTGGGGAATATAAACTTTGGTGTAGATGCAGCAGAAAAAGAAATACCCGCTACAAAATTTGGTCAAAATGTTGGAGGGCCCACAATGACATTTTTATACTGGTAATATATTAACCTTAAGAGACCTTTGTGCTTGATAAGATATATATTGTATGTTTTAGTTACTCGTGTGGTTATCGCAAAGCTTTTGAGGATTATGTTAACATTTTGTCGGAAAGGTATCCACAGATTACGGTAAACGGGGGCAATTATGATCCACCCGGCTTCAACATGTACCTATCGCGAATCGTATTTGCTGCAAAAATCCTCTTTATCGTAGTGATTGTTTCCTCGTTTGATGTTTTCGGTGTATTTGGGCAACGAATTCCGAGTTGGTGGCAGCATTTGCTTGATAATAAATTGTACGCCTGCATGATGGTATTTTTCGTAGGGAATATGCTTGAGGGACAGGTAAGCATAAATTAAGAACGTTTAGACGTATTTTTGACTTTTTCATTGTTTCTGGCGACTTTTTTTGCAGCTTGTCGCTTCTGGAGCGTTTGAAATCTCCCTCAATGATGTGCCGGTATGGTCTAAATTGCAGACAGGACGTATACCTGCGCCTCAAGAACTCTTTCAGATTATAGACAATCAATTACAATTCACAGAAACAATTCAAGAGAATCCAGACTTTGTTAAATAATAATTAGACCATGCCTACGCGCAACACATACGAACTTCGCTCAACTAAGAGAGTAACTACGAAACCGAACATGGAGTATTTTAAGTATGTTTCTATATTTAGATTCGATTGTGGGGAGTGCTGAGAGTTTTAGTTAGTTTTGCAGAATTTATAAAATAGACTTGTTGATAAATTAGTATTGACTGGTGGGGGATTGTTAAATACCATAAGCAAATATTAACAATGAAGTCGTACCCAAGATAAGTTCGTTTAATTTAAGTTTAGATGTCTCTATGTTTGCTTTTAAGTTCAACTACGTACTTGTCATTTTGTAGTTATATCCAGATTTTGGCCGTTGTGAAGTGTCAACAAAATTTGCAAATACCTAAAATAAATTACCTAAATAAACTATAATAAACTTATTTGTCAAATATTACTTTAGTATTAAAATGATAAACAAGTAATACAAAAAGTGGTGGAATCCGAGTTCGCTTAACTTCGATTTTATTTCGAAATCATCGGTGATATATAATTTGAACAAGAAAAAACGCTAGTTTCGGCTGCAGATACCAGAGGTTCCATACAAGAACTAGATTTTAATACTTCAGTTTGGATGGCAGCTATATGCTATAGTGGCCTGATCTCAACAATTTGTTTAGAGATTGTATGGTTGCTTTAGATAATAACGCATGCCAAATTTTGATAAGATATCTTTTCCGACAAATGAGCAGCTTCTTGGGGAGAAATGGTCGCATGAACAATTTCAGATCGATGAGGGACTAGGAAAATGTCCGATTCTCAATCACTGCGGCAGTATAGCAAGGCATCATGTGCGACGCAAATATGTTGCAAATATAAATATGTAAGCTCAGGGTCAGCTGAGTATCTGCAAAAAACAACAATATCGCAATATTGGTGCAATTATTTGCTTGCTCGAACATTCTAGTTCGTGTTTAAACAGAGAGATGGCTAAATGAACTAAGGTTCACATAGTGATTACTCAGAAAACGTTTTAGTTTTGCCAGTTTGGGATAAGTTCTTAAGCGATTAAACACGTCGGCTCACAAAATATATTGTTTTTTTTTATTTTTTCATCTTTACAATTATTTACATTAATGGTTTTATATAGTAAAATAGTTAAGTTACATTAATTTGGCTTGTATTTGGTTTTATTTGCATAAAACTATAATTAAACAATTTTAATATATTTTCTATAAAAAGTATTAACGCATGCTCGGCAGTATTTGGTGTGCGAAATTTAATTTTTTTTCGTTTCTTATGATTTTTTTCATAATTATTTTTTAAAGTGCTGCAATCACTTCAACACTTTTCTAATCTGACACTACTGCCATATACGCATACTTAGAAACATATGCGTCGGATAAGATCGTCAGAAACTTGTTTCAGTATGTCCATGTGCATGAATGATAGTACATATAAAAAATAAAGAGAAGGACGTTGGAAGATTTCACAAAAGTTTCCTATTTTGTCGCAATGGCACTGAAAGGCATTTCTCACATAACCTAAGATTTATTCGTAAACGTTACATACATACATATTTTCATTATTTATATGCTCAAGTTCTGATTCTTGTTATTTTATGCAGTAATTAATTTTATGAAAAACTTTGTTTTAATTAAAAAGTAAGCTTCTAACTATTTTTCTTTGTAAGAGAATGGCAGCACGGTTAGTTATGGATTTACGGCGCGTACGTGTCTTCTCGGGGGCGTCGTATGCGACTTGCGCGATTACGATCTATTGTCGAGCCCACATAATAGCTGGGGCGACCGCCTGGTACCGGACGTCGGTTTACCGGTCGGTAAGGCGATGGCCTGTAACGAATGGGCGATGGTTCTACAATGCGTGACTCTGGACCACGACGGAACTCAGTTGCGGTAGCGCTCACGGTCGAGCTACGTCGAAGATAAGACTCATTCTTGCGACGGCAAACAGTACAACTGTAAAATTATGAAGTCATTCGAATATTCACATATTTTGCACATCATTGCAATAACGGATACTTACCGGCTTACTTTGCTTGTTTGGTCTGCTTTTAAAGTCTGTTGCCTTGGCTGTAACCACTGTTCGTGTTCTTCAATTACCGCCAACCAGAAAGAAGCGAGAGGATCATAATAGTTGCAGCGACCGTGTCCATGACATTCAATAACCGGATTGGTGCGGAAATTTTCTAGACAAGAACCGGGCGATACCAAACTCTGACCAATACCACCAGTGTTATCAGTTGTAGTCTATTTATGAGAATAGAATCGGAATAATATGGGAAAAATCTTATAAATTCTTGATTTGCATTTCCCTACCATCAAATAACTGTAACCGGTCCACATTTCTTCCCAGCCATTCGGGCAGTCTGGTATGCTCATGCTCTGACTGTGTAGTGCAATGATTCGCGTTGTCGTTTCGCAGACTACACAACTATTAAAAATAAATTAATAAATTAAAAAATGTAACAGAAAAAATAAATATTGGGTATATTGTACCAACCGTGATATGAATTTCATCAGATCGAAAGATTGTATCGGTGCCATGTTCATTGGCATTGGTTCAGCAGTGGAAAGCCACAAGCTGTCGTCATTGTTTTGCGCATAATTGCATACGTTATTTACATCACAGAACATATAGGGCATTGTTGTAAAACGCATCATACAGGAACCTGACAGCCCCAGATCTTGTCCAATGGCCATACTGCTGCCAATATTTCCAGCAAGAGAGTAACCTTCCCATAACAAATGTGTATTGATCGGGCATTCTGGTATGGATACTGATTGTGAGTGACGAGTAAATACAAAACCGCGACTCTTTGGTAATGGTGGTGGTGGGGCAGGTGCGCCAACTGGTCCTTGAGGGCCAGGTCGTCCGGTAAGGCCAGGAGGACCTTCCAAACCGATCATTCCTTGCTCACCTTTTGGACCATCAAGACCTATAGAACCCATGAATCCTTGATCGCCTTGGTAACCCTTAAGGCCGCGACGACCTATGCTTCCAGCTTCACCAATTTCACCGATGTCACCCATTTGGCCTTTGAAACCATCAAGTCCTCGTTCGCCGCGATCACCAGGACGCGCAAAGCTAAAATCATATGTAATTCCTGGTTCACCTTTGATACCCTCAAGACCATTCAAGCCATCAACACCACTCCAACCGGCATCACCTTGTGGTCCACGAGGTCCTTGCAAACCAAACGGACCCGGACGTCCTGGATATCCTTGATCACCTTGCTCACCTTTAAGTCCATCGTTACCGCTTGCTCCTAATAGACCGATATCACCCACGTCACCATTTCTGCCACGAATAGCAAAGCCTATTTCACCACGTTCACCTTGATTGCCATCATTACCCCGTTCTCCTTTAAGGCCGGTCCTACCATTCAAACCATTACGGCCTGGGGGGCCGGCGTAACCAGCATCTCCAGTTTGACCTTTCGGTCCAACTATAGAAATGCCTGGCAAACCAATTAATCCATTTTCACCATATTCGCCTTGTTCGCCAGGTGCACCTTTAGGACCCAAACGACCTGGGCGTCCAGGGAAGCCATCATAGCCGGGCTCACCTTTGTCACCTCTTTCGATAAATGAAGCGATTGGACCAGTTACTCCGGGATAACCTTTATCTCCCATTTCTCCTTTGACACCAGCATATCCATCCAGACCAGCAGCTCCACTTATGCCAATATCACCACGTTCTCCTTTTGGGCCTGGATAACCAGGGGCTCCGTCGGGACCATATGCACCAATAGGTCCTGGCGCGCCTTGGAAGCCTTGTTCACCCTTATCACCTCTTTCTGCGAATCCACGTAGCAATACACCAGGTCGTCCCGGGTAGCCTTCATCTCCTCGCTCACCTTGAATTCCTATAGCTCCGGCCTCACCGACATCACCCCTATCGCCAACCAAACCAGGTAAGCCGAAGTAACCTGCATCACCAGATTCACCTTTTGCACCTACGAAACCAGTCATTCCAACTTCTCCAATTACACCTTTTCTTCCAGGTAGCCCATTGCGACCACGATATCCGGCTAATCCAATATCTCCCCTATCACCTTGCTCCCCCACACGTCCCATTAAGCCGAAGTCTCCTTGCCCACCTTTTTGTCCTTTTAAGCCATTCAAACCATAACGTCCGGGAATGCCAGCATCTCCTTTTAATCCTGGTAGACCATCTAATGCACTTGGGGAGTCGCCAACAGGACCTCGTTCACCCGGAACACCGGGAAGCCCATCATTTCCAGGTAGTCCTCTTAAACCTGAATCGCCCATTTCACCTTTAATGCCACTGTATGCTGCATTACCCTTAGAGCCAATACGTCCGGGTATACCTCGATCTCCTACGGCACCTCTTTGGCCTGGAATTCCAGGAGCTCCAGGGCGTCCGATTGGGCCAACATCACCAGATTGACCTAGAAATAAATAAGATGACGTTTTATATTGCTACTTGTTAAAGAATTGTAACTACCTTTCGGCCCCATGTTTCCAAGTGCACCACGTGGTCCTCTATCACCGTTTCTACCGTCGAAACCGATATCACCACGATCTCCTTGTTCACCAGGTATTCCAGCCCAACCTGGGCTGCCGGTTTGTCCAGGTTCTCCAGGCCTTCCTTGGTCACCAAAGCGACCTCGTAGTCCTGGGTATCCAATGCTACCTTTAGCACCTTGTACTCCTATAGATCCCAGTGAACCCGTCACACCCTTTTCACCTTTCCTTCCATGAGGAGCAGTTCTTCCATCTCTACCTGGAGCTCCTTCGCGACCAGGATAACCGACCAAGTAGTCACCACGTGGACCTTTATTACCAGGCAAACCTTGTATGCCCCATTCGCCGAAATCTCCTTTCGCACCTTTCACACCCTTAATACCTGGTGCACCAGCGGGCCCAGGACTGCCAGGCCACCCAATGTCTCCCTGTTCTCCTTTAATGCCTGGATTTCCATCGGGTCCAATTTCTCCAGGTAGTACACTTCGTCCGGGATCACCACGGTAACCTTTAAGGCCAACTAAGCCATCTAGACCAGGTAAACCATTCAGACCAGGATTTCCAGAAACTCCATGTAATCCGTAATCTCCAGTAGATCCAGGCCATCCTTTTGCACCTACTTCACCTTGAATTGTAAGGCCAGTCAAGCCAATGTCGCCAGTTAATCCATATATTCCTTTTTGGCCTTTTAAGCCCTTAAATCCCTTATCACCAACCAAACCAATTAAACCAACATCGCCAACTTCTCCTTTGTTATCGTATATTTGGCCGGGATTTGGTTCACCTTTATCACCTTTTGGTCCCTCACTGCCTGGTTCGCCACGTTCACCTCTAAAAAATAGAAAGCATGACTTAGAATTGTAATATTAAAGAATGTCAATTATTGAGATAGCTTACATGCGACCATCCCGTCCAGATTCACCGATCAAATAAAATTTGGGCATTGAAGCGTCAAGACCACGTTTACCATCACGACCCGGTCTTCCTGGAAAACCGTCTTTGCCTGGACGTCCCATATCACCGTAATCTCCTCGTAGTCCAGTTTCGCCTTTGGATCCTCGTATACCAGGTCTACCATTGAAACCGATATCACCGGTTACACCTTGTTCACCACGTTCGCCGGCTTCCCCAAGATCTCCTCTCTCTGGTTTCTCGATGTTATTAATTGGATACTGAGAACCGGGACGGCCAGGATTTCCAGGACGACCCATACCACCACTGGCTCCAGGAAGACCAGGAATTCCTATTCGACCTTGTGGTCCGGGACTACCAGGCCAACCTTTCGGACCACGCTCACCTGTTAAGCCTACAGGACCACGTGCACCATGTACACCAGGGTATCCCGTATCACCTGGGATACCTTTCGTGCCTTTGGGGCCAGCTGGACATATACCGCAATCGTCACCACGAATACCTTTAGCACCGAACTCACCTGGCCACCCAGGATTACCATCGACACCCGGTGGGCCACGTATACCAGGTGGACCTTCAAAGCCAGGAGGACCAACAATATTGACACCATCACCTGGTTCACCTTTATCGCCAGGTAATCCAACTTCACCACGATCTCCGCGGAAACCATTTGGAGCGGGTAGACCTAACCTTCCAGCGAAACCTTTAGGGCCCATCAAGTTTAACCCGGGTTGTCCTACTTGACCTGGTCGTCCAGTAAGGCCAGGATTACCAGGAGGCCCCATAGGTCCAGGGGCTCCCATATAACCGTAATCTCCATCATCTCCTATAACACTTACACCACGACGACCGGGTGAACCATCTAAACCTCTATCGCCGGGGGGGCCTGCAGGACCAAATGGACCGCGACGACCCTGCTTTCCGGGTATGCCTGGAAGGCCTGGATTCCCCAGTGGACCGATATCACCTTGAGGGCCTTGTGGTCCAGGAAAAGATTTATCCAAATTGGGATCATAAATACCAGGTGGACCAGTAGGACCTTGTTCACCGGGAAAGCCATCGAAACCGTCATCACCAACTTCTCCTTTCAAACCATCTTCACCATCGAGACCGTTATAGCCAGGGGCACCTTTAGCACCTTTCTCACCAGGAATACCAGGTTCACCTGCTTTACCAGGTTTTCCACGTTCACCCGGTTCGCCAGTTTCACCAATTTGGCCAGGTAAACCATCATTACCCAATTCGCCAGTTTCACCCGTCGCACCAGTAATACCCGTCATTCCAAAAGGGCCTTGGTCACCCTTATAACCTTTTATTGCTACACCAATAATTAGTGGAGATTCTTCACCATCTCCGGGTTCACCTTTTTCGCCGAGCTGACCTTCACCGAAAAGCAGTAAATTCGCGGGTTCTGCCATATCACCCTTATAACCTTTAAAGCCCTGTTCACCTTTTGAACCCTCTATGCCAGGATAGCCAATATCGCCTTTGTAACCTTTCATGCCGATATATCCAGGTTGACCGTCAACACCATCGGGACCTTGGACACCTCGATTACCTTTGGTACCTTTCGAATTGATACCACCTTCACCAGCATCACCTGTAGGTCCTGGTGGTCCAGGTTTACCTATTGGACCACGCTGACCATTTAGGCCCGGTGAACCGGGTAAACCTTGCTGACCAGGTTTACCATCACAACCATCAATTCCAGAGATGCCCTTGGGACCGTCTTCGCCAGCAGGGCCCTACATAAAAATGTAAAATTTTACTCAAAATATATTCAAATCCATATACGAGTATGTATGATAGTTTTCAAGTTTGATTGCTAAACTGAAGTTGTATCCTAGTTGTATTCTAGAACTGTGTACATCGGTTGTTAGTGCAGGTAGTACTTACCGTTATACCATGTCGACCAGGTAAACCCAATTCACCCATGTCACCCTAAAATATAATGTTGTTGTTAATGAGTATTATAAATATATTTAAATGCACAACTTACTCGGTGGCCCTTTTCGCCTTGTTCGCCATATTCGCCTGGATCGCCATATTCACCACGTCGACCAAACGGTCCAATTGGACCAACATCTCCGGGTGGACCTTCAATACCAGGATAGCCCTTCAAACCGATGGCACCTGGACGTCCCTTCAAACCCTTACAATCGCATACCGTATTATTGCAATTTTTTCCGGATTCCTAAAAATGAGCGAAATTATTTTCGGTTTGAATAAATACTATAAATACTAGCAAAAGATATAGCATATATCGTGATAATAGAATGTCAAAAAATAACTGAAAGGAATTACATTCTGAATTACAATCTCTATCTAGAGTAATTCGTTCGTCGAACGGCCCTCCAACATATCAATTCTTAAATCACTTTACTTTTCCCATGTAATTCACATGGAATTTTTTTATCTTTTGCCATAAATTGTTTAACTCCAAATGATATTATAATACAAAATTTTCCGCTCTAAAAAAAATATCTTAATAGTTTTTGTCATAAAAGCATTTCTTTGAAAGTTATACGAAATTAAAATTAGGCACCAAATATAGAGTACACCATGTCGTATGAGCAACACAAAATGTAGAAATTGCTTGTATGATTGCTCAGGTGATTTGGTATACTTGTACAACTACAACTGCGTATAACTTTTGAAAGAATGTCTTTGTGAAAAAAAATCGTATGGACCCCTTTGTAGAGCGGAACATTTTGTATTAGAATATCACTTTTTCAAAGCCGTTATTCATAAATAATAAACTCATCTTATTGAATACCTTATTATAATAGTTTTTAATATTTTCTATAGTCAACGCAACGTAGTTGGATCTACTAGTATTACTATATAAATTTTTTGCCAATAAAAATTAATAATGAAATTTCAGCACAACGAAAGCCAATTGTTAAACGCAAATGTTATAATGAGCAACGCCACACATACATATGCCCTAATACATTATATGGTTTGCAGCAAAAGGAATCTAAAAGTTGCACTTTAATTGCACAATTTCCGCTGCAATGAGATAATTTCGCTGATTATAACGGCACTAGCAATTATTGTACGATTTAACTTTACTACATCGGCTATTGTTGTGTCGATCGCTTGCTCGGTCTAAGTATGTACTTGCATGTACTATGTATGTATATGGTATATGTATATGTTTGCATAATATAATGGTTTGTCAAACAAGTCTTGCGGTATTTTTATTGAATTTTTTTTTTATTGAAATTGAAATGAATTTTTGATGACTCATGCCCAGCTCTTGACCGATGCTACGGCTGCGACTATGCCGGTCTCTTTCGACCAATTCAGCGATTTTATCGCAATTTTCGACGACAGGCCTTCCGGAGCGCATCTTCGACCACCTCTACACCAGAACGAAAACGTTGAAACCATCGTTGTGCAGTGGATATGGAAACTGTATCGGGTCCATAAACTGCACTAATTTTATTGGCGACTTGAGATGCATTTTTGTCTTTATCGTAGTAGTACTGTAAAATATGCCTTATTATCTCTTTATTTTGCTCCATGTTTGCGACGCTATAACTCACGAACGACTTAAAAGAAACGGCAATCAATCAAACACGCGTTAGCGCGTGAAATGAGCTTTCCAAAAAGGTATAGCATGACCTGATACGACGAATAAAACTAGAACTACGCGCTTTCAGCGCCAACTAGCGAAAATTCCGCAAGACTTTTTTGACAACCTATTACATTAGAGTGTATCGCCCTGCAGGCACACAACAAAGCAAGCAACTAGTTATAAATGAACTAGTTTGGTATTTATTAAGTGTTCATCATTAAAAGAGAATATCAAACGTTCCACCTAAAAATATTTATATTCCATTTCATAATTTCTTTACTTAACTAACTGTTAAAATCATTTCATGCTTGGCGCTCAATCGAGGTTCATATTTACTTATAACTTCTATGGTAATTGTGCTCGTACTCAACTGGCTAAGAATTTGTGTATTGCTCTGCTTAGTTACATGGTGATACATAATACACCTGTGTTTCTATACATTATTATTATTTAAGGTATTTTTTGATATTAAACTGCTGGTGTTGGTTGGTGCAAACAATTGATAGCGCCGTTGCTATTCATGAGTGTTTTTTTTTTGCACAGCAAGCACTTAAGAGATATATGCATATCTATATGAATATATAATGCACTTTTGGGTGTCGTATTGTATTATATGCAACAAAGACACAGCCTTATATATTCAAAAATATTAAGCGCTGATCACCCTGAATGTGAAGAATGTCTTCAACTTAGCAAAGTGGACAAACATAATCAAGGCTCTGTATGACATACGCGCTCCTCAATATCTTAAGAGTTATTTTGAAAACAGGCGATTATTATTCGATGCTGATGAAGACAACAAGAGCTACTCCTTTTCGAGTAGAACCGCAAGGCTCGGTTCAAGGTTTCCTTCTATGCAAACTAATGTATAATGTTAAGGATACATATTTTTCTGCCGTTCCTAGGTGGAACATAACTAAGATTAAGCACGATAAATTGGTGTTAAGGACATACCAACCAAAAGTCGTTAAATTAGTTGCTTACACAGACGAACTTATTGTGGTAACAGTGTCCAAACACTTAGATTACCTCCGGAGCAAGTGCAATGAGTGCATAAACAGTTTGCACCAACAGTTCTTCTCAATGTGTTTAGAACTGGCTCATAAGTACCAGAAAAATGGAGGAAAGTATATCTCTCACCATAGGGTAGTGTGAGATTCACTCACAGCCACAACTAAAGTGTCTGGGAGTAATAATAGACTCAAGGTACAAATTTTAAGATTACCTGGAATACACTGCAGGTAAAGCGTATAAAATCATAAACGCCTTAACAAAAATGATGACAAATAAAGGCTGTGTGCGTTCCGGCCGACGATTTTTACTTGCAAAGGTAATGAGGACGATTGTACTATTTGCGGCTGCAATATAGATCCAGACGCTAGGCATTAAAGCATATGTCAGACAAATAAGCACAGTGCATAGGCTGTCGGTACTAAGAGTTTTCAGTGCTTTCCGAACAATATTAAGTGATGCTGCTGAAGTAATAGTCAGTATAGTGCCCACTGATATCCAGTGTGACGAATGCGAGCGGTTATACAAACTCTAAGAGCCGTCAATAGGAGCCAAAAGTGAAGAGGGAGTCAAAAGTTTAACAATATGACAGCAGCGGTGGCAAACCTCACTCACGCTGGACCCACAGACTGATACCGGACGTCCATGCGTGGATAGACAGACGAGATGGGGAACTGGATTACCACCTAAACCAAATACTAAGTGGAGATGGGTGCTTTAGAAGCTACATGCACAGATTTCAGCACGACGTCCGAATTATCCGACGTGTTGAGAGCGCTCTAAAGACTCTGAGCATTTTTACTTTTATTGTCCTCGCTTTTAAAGTGCAAGGGAAAAACTTAAAACTACACTTGTTGGTAGTTTTACGATGGAAAATTTTACACCACTCATGTGTAAGTACACTGTGAACTGGAAAGCTGTCATCGAAGCGGCAGCCACAATCATGAAAAAACTGCTGAAGTCGGTACACCTTAGTAGTGCGTTGCGATTTTTATAATGGAACAATATATAAAACAAGGAATTTGCCTTAATTTTTGTATTTGTAACCAAATTTCGTGTGCAGAATAGGTGCAAATATTGGAAAGGGCTTACGGTAATGCAGTTTTATCAAAAACACTAGCCTACGAGTGGAACAAGGCTTTCAAAGACGGTTGAGAGGTCGTTGAAGACATGCCTCTTTCTGGACGACCTTCGAACTCTTCAACTGGTGAAAATATTAAAAAAGTGAAGGACATGGCGCTGGAAAATCGTCAGGTAAGTGTTAGAAAGATGCCAAGAGAGCTCGACACATCTCGCGAGCCTGTTTTTATGATATTTGTGGATATTCTGTGTATACAACGTGTTCTTGCTCGACTCATCTCGATAAAGTTGAATTTGTTTTTGCATCGAGCCATGATTGTGACCGAATTTAAAGCTAAAAACGCAATGGGTACCATCGATCAACCACCGTATTCATCAGATTTGGCTCCGTGTGATTTTCTCTTGTTCCCCAAACTGAAATTGCCGCTCCGTGGAACCCGTTTTCAGTCGATCAAAGTGTTATATGTACAAAATCCGTGAAGGAGCTGAAGGCCATTGCAGAAGGTGCCTATGAAAAGTGTTTCGAGGACTGGAAAAATCTTTGGCATAAGTGTATTACATCGGGTGGGCATTACTTTGATGGCGACAAAATAAATATTGATAAATAATTAAATGTTTTTCGTTTTGTTTACAAATTCTGGGTAGTTAATTATGATTTGTTATTTATTTTATTTTCAATATATATTATTATTATTTATAATACCATTTATTATTGTTTTCTTAAATACTTAAGATAATACATGATTTTTCCGCTGAAAGAACTAACACATATGTAAATGTTTTTGTCTTCTGAGGAAGCGAAAAGCTCACACAAGTAATTGGCAAACAATATTTATTTAAGAATTCGAATTCGAATTCAAATTACCTATCGAAAAATAATAATTTAACAACTGGGCATACGTTCAACGGACACACTATGAAACCAGCCACTAATTAAAATAAATTCCATCAAAACGCGTCTACGGTCTATCAATAAAATCTAATAATTTTGCGAATTTCATTAGAATTCATTTAAATTGCTGCAGGCAAAATAATAAAAAATGTCAAAAATTAATTTGCTTGATTATTTGCAGCTGAATTGAAGTGTGGCACTATTGAAGCGTGTAGCGCGCACAGCCTTCCAGCGTGTAATGAAAATAATTTTAAAATAAAAATCACATAAATAAAATGCAGAATATTAGAATTTATATAAAACCAAAAGCAAAGACAAAAAAAAAATAAAACCAATATTGAAATTGAAACAAATGAAAAAGAGCTGAACTAAACGCACGCCAACTTTAAATGGCACCAATTGGCACATCTGTGTCGGGTATGTTGCTGGTGCCTTCGCTGGCTCGCTGCATGCAAAATTCAATAAAGAAAGCAAAACAATAAACATAGCGTCATAAATGTGCCAACTCAATGTTCATAAAAGCAACGGAGAGCAAGTGTTTCCAAACATACACACACACACACATATATATATATATATAATTGTATGTGTGACATGTACTTATTGTTTTTGTTATCTTTACATTTTTTATTAACTGGAAATTGTCTGGAGGCGTAGGCAAGCGTTTCATCCTCCTTCCATGCGCGTTAAATGCCATGCAAGTTCTGCTGCGATTTCGCTCAAAAATATTCAAAAACATCAGCACTTCGAGAAGAAAATTTATTTTGTACAACATTAAACACCGGAAACATATGGAAACTACAAATCAGCAATACCTATGTTGGATTTTTGAAGCAAAGACAAAATTCGAGATATCGAAACTGGTGTTGCAGAAAATACGTCAAACCCGGTTGATTAGTTTTGGCTATACTGGCTGGCTGCCACGCCATACATAGACCTTTGTAATGCCAGGTGAAGGTTTAGTTTAATGCGAGCTAAAGCACGTCAACCTTTTTCGCGAAGTGTAGTAAGGTTTGATATCTAACTCTGATAATTCATCTAGTCCCTTGAACTGCGATGCTCCTGGGTATCTAAGTCGAGTTCTAGACAAGGCGGCATAAAAGCAAAAGAGCGTGTCTCTCACATGACTACTTCCCTGCACTATCTACATGTGGCATCGTTAATAACGCCCATACGCCTCGCATGTGATGTCAGTAAGTTGAGACCTGTTACAATGCCAACAACCGTCCTGCAGTCTTTTCGAGACCGTGTGGTTGAAAAGCATGCGTGCTTTTCTTCGATTTCCTTGCACATTATTCTTCTTTTAGACACTCCATCTCATCCAGTTTGGTCTGTCAGCCCTATCGAAAATTTCATTGTGTATCGTTTTAAGCGACTTTCGTATTTTCTGCACCGGTTCGGTAGCCAAGTGTTTTGGCAGTCTCATCAGCTATTTCGTTTCTTTTGTGTCTGAAAACTCAGTATATAATGTGAGGTTCATCCATATTTACTTTGTCGCCTTCAAAGTAATCCGCACCAGATGCAATACCCTTATGCCAACGATTTTTCCAGTCCTCGAGACACTTTTCATAAGCACTTTTTGGGATGATCTTCAGCTCCTTCAGTGAATTTTGTTTTATCTCTTTGATCGACTGATCATCGGGGTGCATTCTGATGATTGTTGACTTGTTTGCATGTCAAACTCATAATTCGCACGATTAAGCATGTCCAAAGTTACCTCTTTACAGAGCTTTAAAAACAAAAATTCAACTTTATCGGAACGAATCGAGCAAGAACGCGTTTCATACCCAAAATATCCGCCAAAAACATACGAACGGACTCTGGAGCGATATCGAGGTCTTACCATCTCTCTAGTACTTGCCTGACGGTTTTCAAACACCATATCCTTCACTTTTTTAAAATATTCATCAGTTGAAGAGTTCGACGGTCGTCCAGAACGAAGCATGTCTTCAACGATCTCTCGACCGTTTTTGAAGACTTCGTATCACTGTATCACCGTATGCCTTGATGCAATGCGATGTGAGATTAATTGTATTAGTTGAGTTATAGCCCGAATTATTTTCGTAATGGCTGAGGAGGTGAAAGCCAGAGTGTTTTTAGAAAATAGCGGGAGATTCAGAATATAAGTACTGAAACAATTGCAACTCAACACTCACTATGTATATTTTGGATTGGGAAATAGTTTTAACAGCAGCCACTAGTATATTACTATCGAGCGAAAGTTGTGAAGTTCAATTCCTATATGGCCAAACAGTTAAGAGAACGAGTTTTGCAATGTATAATAACTTTCGCCAACAGGTGCTTCTTCGAACTGAGTTCCCAATTAAGACGTAAAGTTCTCTCTTGACGAACAAAGACCAAACTCTACAACTCATCATCCCCGTTCTGCTATTTGGTACAGATGTATGAACGATGACAACATTTGATGAGTCGGCGTTACGAGTTTTCGAGAGAAAGGTACTGCGGAAGATTTATGGTCATTTGCGCATTGGCAATGACGATTATCGCAGTCGAGGCAGTACGAGATATATGACGACATTGTCATAGTTCAGCGAATTAAAAGACAGCGGATACGCTGACTGGGTCATGTGTCCGAATGGATGAAAATACTCCATCTCTGAGAGTAGAAGTAGAGAGAAGAAGAAGACCTCCACTCCGTTGGAAAGACCAGGTAAAGAAGGACCTGAATACACTTGGCACCAAAGAGCGAAAAGTAATAACCTCTGTGCCAGTATTGTAAACTCGGCTATAACCGCTTATGCCGTGTCTACGCCAATAAAGAATAAGAAGAAGGAAAATGTATATTGAACACACTTGTAGACAACCGTTATATTGCCTAAAATCAGGAAAAGTTAAACGCTTTTTTTAAATTGTCTATAGTAATCAATTCGATTAGGAGACGGATGAATCTAGTAATTCCTCAATAGAAATGGAAATTAATTCAAGCTTTATTCAGCAACTCAGTGGATTTGGTAAAAAATCTGACTTTTTTCCTGCCTAGCTGCCAAATATCTCCTAAGTTGGAGATGTCTCAGACTACTTAATAATAGGGAATGGCAAAAATAATGTTTCAGTATCTCATAATTCTCTGCTAATGCTCCGCCGAATCTACTTTTACAATTTTCTGAAAGGGATATGCCCTGTATTGCTATTCTTTCAAGACCTGAGTTGTTCTTCTAGTGCGCATTGCATCAAACAATCCTTGAAGGAGCCATTACAAATTTTATTTATATTTTTAATTTCTTTTCAAAGCCCCAATTTCTTTAAGTAAGTAAGTAAGTTCAAATTTGTTGACTGCGTCCTTTATAATACACCGGCCGGCAACTGTACACCAATCGCTTTATTTCGTAGGGCTCTTAAATAACTACTTCGAATTTTGCTCAACCAAATTGATTTATTTTACCAAAATTTTTACTAAAAAACCAGGGCAGTTCACAAAATGATTCATCCAGTTCATTTATTAGCCGATGAATCAGATTGATGTCCATATGATTTTCGCACCATCTGTCACAATGATGTGCTACATCGAAACGTTTGCTCCAAAAAATACACCAATACACACCAGCACATATTTAAAACAAATTGAAGAACATCAACAGAATGAAACGAAACGGAAAATATGAAAGCAACAAATAATCAAAGCATGCACCAAAAAGGAGGTTAGCATAAACAAAACGTTTTCCTACAAACACACTTACTAAGAGACTTTTGTAAACACAAGCGAACTACAAATTTATTTTATGAACGCCCGCAAACAAAGAAATTTGTGGTAAACCAATTTTTTTGCGGACGCTGGTCCAATGCAGCCGGGTGGGTGGCTTCTTACATTGTACGTGTGAGCCGTCTACTTTCAGATTGATATACTTTCATACATATGCATGTATGTATGTGTTATTCTTAGCCGTATGTATGCGTAAATCTGAGAAAAAAGGGAAAAAACAAGAATTTGGAAAGCATAAAAGCTGAGGAGAAACAGTCCGTTCACCTGAAAATGCGCTAAATGTAAACAACGGTAATGCAACAGCCAACAGCATGGAAGGTGCGCTAGCACACATTGCGCAACGGGTATGTATTTCACACTATTCATACTTAAATAGAAATGTACAAACAAGTACATGCATAGCACTTGCTGAGCACTTGCATTCCAGTAAATTTCGATTGCTGTTTTTGGTTTTTGGCTGCATCAATTATTTGTAAGGTATACACACCCAACTACAAGGCAGAAAAACAACAATAACTGCATATGATATATATGTATAACTGTGGTTCATGTATTCTCATTTAAAATTTTCAGATTTGTAACTCACAAATTGAGGGACTAATGCTTGTAGGCAGTATATAGAGAGACACGGAGGTGCAGTAGGGTATGGCTAAATAGACTCAATTCGTCATGCTGATATATCTATTATATTTACTTATATATATATATTTTATAGGCCTCCACGGTTCCAACTGGGCATTACAAACTGCGTGACAAACTTAATATATCCTGTTAAGGGTATGGAAACGAAAAATATTTATATGCATGCGCGTGTGCACGATTGAAGCCGATTTCTAAGCAAATTTTAAAAACAACAAATCGAATTGTATTATACGAACTCCTATCGGTTCACATATATTTACACACATATACATATATACATTTGTATCTTGAATATACAAGCATAGTGAGTGGCATATTTGGGCATACAACTGTGCATGCATCGTTCTCGCTATTTTAGCAAAGATTGCAGAGGTGTGCGTGTATTGGTGTACATACATAAAGTCACACAAATAATATACACACTTATATACATTTGTTTTACTCCAATGCATTTGCACTGCATAAGTCGTCTACCATTTCTTCATATGTAAGTGCATTTCCACACAGCCACAAATGTAAATTTCCCACTACACCCCCCTCAGCCGACGCGGTTGCGTTTATTGTTCAATAAAATAAATTTAGTGCACTTTAGCTAAGCACTTTACATACTAGCATAGTATGAGCGCTGAGTACAACACCTACAACCTATATTTAGCGAGTTTGCATCATCACTGGAAGTATACCGTTATGCACGGCCGCGAAGTGCATGTTGCATGCATTGAATCCTATTTGTTTAATGTTTATATACTGGATTGCAGCAATTTTGCTTTTAAGTAGAGAACCGCAATTAAAAATAGCTTAACGCATCGATTTTACACGCACTTTTGCTCCATGCAATATTTTACTCTTCGCCATTAAAATGTTACTCATACGACATGACACCATTCGGATACGCACATATTGATTTATCTACTGTGGAAATTAGTTTAAACATTTTTTGGTTATATATAAAAACGAAAAAAACATTATTTTGGTTGCAGCGTAGCTATAGCAACCTTCAAAAGTAATGAAGTTTTTCTTACAAGTGCTTAAGTTTGGTCGGTCAGTTGTATGACAGCTGTACGCTATAGTGGTCCAATCTGTACAATTTCTTCGGAATTTGTACGGTTGGCTTGTATAATGATATATGCTAAAATTCGGTAAGATATCTTGTAAATTAAAAAAGTTTTCCATACAAAAACTTAATTTTTATCGTTGAGTTTGTATGACAGCTATATGCTATAGTGTTCCGATCTAAACAATTTCTTTAGGAATTATACAGTTGACTTGGAAAATAAGCTGTGCAAAAATTCGTTAAGATATCTTGTAAACTAAAAAAGCTTTCCATACAAAAACTTAATTTTGATCGTTCAGTTTGTATGACAGCTATATGCTATAGTGTTCCGATCTAAACAATTTCTTCGGAAATTATATCGTTGACATGGAAAATAAGCTGTGCAAAAATTCGTTAAGATATCTTGTAAACTAAAAAAGTTTTCCATACAAAAACTTAATTTTGATCGTTCAGTTCAGCAGTATGACGGCCATATGTATGCTATAGTGCTCCCATATCGACTGTTTCGTCAATTGAGCAGCTTCTTGAGGAAAAAAGGAACTGTGCAAAATTTCAGATCTGTAACTAAATACTGAGAGTATGTTCACACAGACGAACAAAGCTAAATCGACGCAACTCGTCACGCTGGTCATTTATATACATACATATATACATTTTTTATAACCTGATAGGTATATATAAACGTTATGCACTTATGTTGAGGTTAAGGTATTTAATTTTCTCATTTGAGAAATGTTTTGCGATTATTTTTCCACAATATTTCGTATAGCTATAGCTTGCAAGGAGTATGCCAATCTAAAAGTCAACTGACTGCAATCAAGGCTCTTAAGTAAATATTAATTAAATTTAAATAATACAGCGTTAAAATATTTGTGTTACTGCAAGCGTTTGCTTAAAGGTTTTCAGTGAGAATCAATTTTTTTCTATTTATATACCTACACACATACTCCTATATGTGCACTCATAAATATGCACGTGTTCAGAGTCAGAAGAAATTCCGTCTGCTATTCCTTTATACCCACAATATATAGTACAATAAATACATATTACAATAACAGTTGTGTTTATATAAATATCAGTTATGTGTACTTTATGCTAAGGTTGACGAAATTTTCGCCTAAATACATACACACTCACATCTATATTTGCGCTTACAGCACATTGAACAGGTGGGATCCATTCAGTTCCCTTGTTGGTATGTGCTCACTGCGGCCGGCTGGCAGTTAGCTTTTCGCTGACATTGCATTACCATTGAACTTGACACCTAAATTGCGCTCAAAATTAAATAAATGCAGTTGTATAAAAAAATTATTTGTGGTCTTGGACGTGTAATAGAATCCAATAAAATAAATCAGTGGCCACAACAGCTTCGGCACTACACAGACTAGTCTATGCCACTTGCGGACGTAACTTAAGAGGTGTGTTCAAAAGATAACGGAAATTTTTGTTTAAAGAAAAAAATATTTATACATTCGTTTACATTAATGTTGTTGCCTACAAAATAGTTCCCATACGATATTATGCCCTTATGACAGCGTTTCTTGCAATCGTTGACAAACTTCTCAAACTCGATTTTTGAGATAGCTTTTAGCTCTTTCATGTTACAGCATTGTTTTTGGACTAGAATTCGCGTACAAGTTCTTTGATCTATTCATTTTAGTAAACGAAAATCGTTAAGCGTATATGTCTCAACCTCATGTATATGGACTCCCGCTATTTTCTGAACGCACCTCGTACAAACTGAGTACCCAAATAACAAGTCAACTGAAAAGTCCCCGGCATGACACTAGAATGATGATTAATTGATTCAGTTAGCCCTAACCTTCAAAAACGGGTGTATACATTTGACAGCTGTCGGATTATTAGTTTGTGAATTATATCATGAAGCAACTTTTGTTATTGTGAAAAAAGTGCATAAAAAGGAATTACGCGTTTGAAAAAATATTGCATTTGAAAAGAAAAAATACAGTTGAAGCGAAAACTTGACTTGATGACGAGCTTCCGGACACTGTCCTAGGAAAATCAGCCATCAACGATCAATACGTTAAGTTTAGACGTGCTGAAATGAGCACCGAAGACCGCGAACGCAGTGGGCGCCAAAAGAGGTTGTTACCGACTAAAACATTAAACAAGTTCACAAAATAATTTTAGTTGAGCGTAAAATGTAGTTATTCGAGATAGCAGGCACTCTAAAGATATCAACTAAACGTGTACATCATATCATTCGCGAATATTTGGGTATGAGAAAGCTATGTGCAAAGTGGGTGCTTCGCGAGCCTACGTTTGACCAAGACTAACGACGAGGTGATGATTCAGAGCAGTGTTTGGAGATGTTTAAGCGTACTAAACCCGAGTTTTTGCGTCGATAAATGACAATGAATGAAACATGGCTCCATCATTGCATTCCGAAGTTTAATCGACAGTCATTTGAGTGGACTGCTCACGCTGAATCCGCTTCAAAGCGTGGAAAAACGGTACAGGCGGCTGGCAATGTTATGGCGTCTCTATTTTGGGATGCGCATTTGAAGAAAAAGAAGCGCTGTTTGACAAAGACAATGCATTGTGCCACAATTCAGTAAGATCGATGGCAAATATCTATAAATTGAGCTTCGAATTGCTTTCGCATCCACCGCATTCTTCAGATCTGAACTCCAGTGACTATTTTCTGTTCTCAGATCTCAAATGAAAGCTCGCTGGGAAGAAAGCTTCGTCGAATGAAGAGATGATTGCTAAAACTGAGATTTATTTTGATGCAAAGAACAAATTGAAATACAAACATGTATCGAAAAGTTGGAAGGTCGATATATATCCACCTTTGAAGGGAATTATGTTGAATAAAAAAAGATTTTGCCAAAAACTATGTTTTATAGACCGGTGTCTTTTCAATTGACCTGCTATATGGATCGCTGCCAGCATGTGTCGCTTTTTGTTGCTGCTGTTTTAGTCACATAACGCAACGAAGATCCATGTGAAGTATGAGTAAATGTATGGAGTAAATTTGACTATTTCCAAATTAGTTCGAAATACTACGAAACTAGATTTTGGCCAACTACCACCTTACGCGACAACATGCGCCAGTGATTTCTTGTATAGTATATGCTAGTTATAACTGCCAACAGAGCGTTGACATGCTAAACGCATAAGATGAAGAGCTATGCAATAATCTAATAACATTTGAGTTGTGTCAGATATTCAGTTAAAATAAGTAAACCATACGAAGTGCTCCATTTGCAATGAGAGAACAACGAAATCTTAAGCCCTAGACGTCTTACGTCGTTAAGTCCAAAACTATTTGCCCTTTTTGTCGAATATAAAGCAAACAACACAGCAAAAACAAATTACAAAGTTTTTCTTTTCAATCGCGCATGCGTCAGATGACATTGTGGTGTAGGCAAAAACGACTTGTACGATTGGTCACTCTGAGACACTTGCGAATCAAAGGGCAAGGTATAGTTTAACCAAATGTTGAACAATATGAAACTAGTCTCTGGTCTGAACTAGTAATTTGTGCTGTTGGGTTCGCTTGTCTTCGCTACGCATGTGTGAATGTGTACTTAACTTGCACTTGACTTTTTTCGTTTTGCTGTGAAATTCTGCAATTCTCATATGCTGGATTATGATGCACTTGACATATGCAATTCGTTTTCATTCGGGCAGACAGGAAAAGGTATGAAAATAGAGTAACAACCCTGTAGCTAGCATGCCCATAATAAGCATATTTTAAGTTGCGAGATTCGAACAAAAAGTGAAATACACACTGTGGCTGGACGTGCCCCCAACACCTCGAACTGTGTCAGTGGCACATTTGAGAGCATTTCCAGATGTGCAACGCTACACGAGCTATGTTGTGTGTGTATGTGCGCGCGCGCTGACATGGATGAGCCGGCAGTGCAGTCAACCAGCCTCCATTTGCCAGGCATACTTATGCGTTTACATAGCTACAAAACACATATGCATTGCAACATGCATTCACTCGCGCGCACACACACACACACATACATTTTCGCATTCTCAGCACTTGATGTCATTTGTTTTAATAGTTTAAGGTCAAAATGTTTGTGTCTACTTAAACGCAATTTTTATCACGATGATAAGCAATGGATACAGCGAAGCGCATGTGTGCCTATGTATGTGGTAGCTGTGGCGACTCACACCCAGAACTTAGCGTCGTTGCATATTGTTATTGTGCATAAAGTGCCGCGAAAGCATATCACTTCGACACATCGCTGCGGCTGATTGAAAGTCGTCGTTTGGCATTAGCGGCGCAAACATTTGGCATTACACGTGGGTTTTCTGTGGCGGATCACACGATATAATATACAGTGTGAGAATAATTGGAAGTGTATATGAGGCATTCAGAGAACGCAAGCGAAATTAAGTGCAAAAAAGACTAATAAAACAAGAAAAAAGTAATATTCTACGGATCATTTTGAACAACAACACAATTACGTGTTCTTAGCTTTTTAATTAGAAGCAGATAACTGGAAAATAAAATAACTGAATAATGGGTTATATGGGAGTTATGTGATATAGTTGTCCGATCTGGCCGATTCCGACAAATAATCAATTTAATCTCAAAAAGCGCCTATGTATTAAATTTTATTCAGATATCTCTAAAACTGACGAAGAAATTTTGATAATCCGGAAAGGTTAAAGTTCACTTAAAAAATCGTTGGCTCGAAACCAGTTTAAGGTTATATTTTCTTAGGCAAAGTTGTTCAGAATGATCCATAGAACATTTCGCGCAAACGCGATTTTATAGAAGAAAAAAATTAACGCTACATTAGAAGCGACAAATCAAATTAAAAAACGCTTCTTACACTGCTCGATAACTTAAGGTAGTAGTCTGTTAACTTATGCCTATTTTTATGACTTCTTTGGAGGATGGTTTTTTATAGGAAAATAAAAATTAATTATCTTAATTATATTTAGAGTGTTTTTATTTACATATTGAAAATATAAAAAAAAATTTAATACTTTATTACTATTACTATTGTCACTCGAAGTTGGAACCTAAAAAAAAATGCATGTGCGTGGCCCGGGTTATTTTGGCTCGTGATGTTATCTGAAATCAAATTATCTTGATTATTCTTAATCTATAGACATGCCATTCTGGTCGGAACTACTGAAGTTAAATTTCAAGTGTAAATAACTAAATGACGGACTTTGAAAAAAAGTAGTTTTATTTTAGCAAAGAAAGGGTTGTAAAATAAAAAGTTAGAGGTGAAAAAAATAGTACCTCGTAAGTACCGACGAGAAGTATAAATGTGTAGAACAGCCTGTTAAAATCTGAAAGCAACCGGTTCAGTAGAAAAAAAGTTAGGACCCGGGCCGACCAGAAAAACAATGTTTTGAGAAAAACGCGTTTAAAGTTCAACAACCTTAAAAGTTGGACTTCGAGACGCTCTAGGAAACTCGTTGTAACTGCTGAAATATTTTGAATTTCTGTCTGAAATTTTCACGGTATATTCTCCAGACATTGTACTTTCAAATTAAGCAAAAAAATTTTCGATTTTTTGAACCCAAGTTACCAGACTACTAACTTAACTTGCAACTTACACATTAGAAATTGAGTAGAAATATGAGTTGCATTATTTTTCGTTGATTGGCTTCTCTGCGAAACGCCTTAGTGACGCAAGAGCAGCAATCTACTCTTTATTGACTTTGAACACGTTTCGTGTCTAATGAAAATCGCGCTGCAAACAATTGCAGTAAAAGAAATACACGCACACACATACATACATACAAAAATTCACGAAGAAAAATGTGCTGAAGGAGCGATTTTTGCTTGATTTTTGAAAATATTCTCAGCCACGCAGTCAAAGCAAATGCCGTGCAATAATTATTTAATATAGCCACACTTATGTACTTATGTGCAAATGTAATGCTTAAGTAGACATATACTTGTATATATATATTTATTTCAAGTCTCGTCTTTTTTCTGCTACTCGTGCTCAAATTTCCTTGCTCATTCCTCATGCGCTTCACTTTGTGTTTGCTTCTTCTTACGTTGCCACACTTATATTTCGCTCTCTTCAATTGTTGTATTTCAGCACTTTTCGAATTGCTATATTTGTTGTAAACCAACTAATATTCGATCAACTTGTATGTCAGCATAATCATGAATGTATTCTACCTATTCTCCATTATGAACGAATATTATTTGCAACAGCATAAATGAACAAGAAAAAACGTTAACTTCGGCTGCACCGAAGCTAATATACCCTCCACAGATTACATTGGTGCCTTAGAAAATAATTTATACCAAATTTCGTAAATATATCTTGTCAAATGCAAAAGTTTTCCATACAAGAACTTGATTCCGATCATTCAGTTTGTTGGCAGCTATATGCTATAATAAGCCGATCTGAACAATTTTTTCGGAGATTACATTATTTTTACAAAAAATAACTCATAACAAATTTCGTGAAGATACGTTGTCAAATGTGAAAGTTTTCCATACAAGAACTTGATTCCGATCGTTCAGTTTGTATGGTAGCTATATTCTATAGTTAACCGATCTGACCAATTTCTTCGGAGATTACATTATTGCCTTAGAAACTAATTTATACCAAATTTGGTGAAGATACATTGCCAAATGTGAAAGTTTTCCATACAAGAACTTGATTCCGATCGTTTAGTTTATATGGCAGCTATATGTTACAGTGGTTCGATATTGGCCGTTCCGACAAATGAGCAGCTTTTTGAAGAGAAAATGACGTTTGCAAAATTTCAAAAGGATATCTTAAAAACTGAGGGACTAGTTCGTATATATACAGACAGACGGACCGACAGACGGACGGACAGACGGACGGACAGACGGACGGACAGACGGACAGACAGACAGACGGACATGGCTAAATCGACTCAGCTCAGCATACTGATCATTTATATATATACCTTATAGGGCCTCCGACGCTTCCTTCTGGGTGTTACAAACTTCGTGACAAACTTAATATACCCTGTTCAGGGTATAAAAAATACCTTATATATGTAGCTGAAACACTCGACCCTGCGGAGTTTGCCATAATCCAGTAAATGATAATTTTTATCTCAGAAGTAGTTACAGATATCTCATGTTCCAAGTTTCCATTGGTATGGAAGTAATAGCACAGCAAGTACCTTAGCAGTTGCGTTGGTAGACCAGTGCGTATGAGTAACCATTTAACTCTCATTCGAACGTTCAGTAGTAAACATGTGTGAACAAGTTTTTCCAGAATATTCTTATCTGCCACGCAAGCGAATGTAATTTTCTGACAATATATAAGTATGTGCGTACACTGCTGCTGATTATTGAAATCCTTGACCTACTTCATTCATAGCTTGATTCATAAACACTATTTACTATTAGCGATAAAAGTTTAACGGCACGACGAAGCTAACAGGAAATTACGAAGTAGGTTTAAATAAACGCTTTAAAAGGAATATAAATAGTAAAAGCAAAGCATGGTTTGAAGAACTTACATATTACTGGGCAAATTGTTTAAGAAAAATGTTTTAAAAAATATTTTATTGTAACTTTACATTTGGTACACTATAAACAATTTCATCAACTATTTATGCATCCATGGATAAAATTTCCATTTTGCAAGCAGTTGCATTAGCCCAGTCAGGCCGACTGGAGTGTCGAGGCCATGCTTCTTTACTTCCTGCTGCTTGGACTTTATGAGCGCAACAATGAAACAAACGATGCAATTATTCGAATGCACTATATTCGTGGGTGGTCGTCCATGCAAGGGCTTGAGGTCATGAGTTGAATGACTCGCTGTTGCTCTAGTATGAACCACACAAGAAAAATGTCAATAGGGTAGGCCATAAATATTTTATTTCTGATTTTTTGCTATTAATGAAATATATTTATAAATCACTGTCATATGATTTTAATTTCGAATATTTTGTAATATATGCACAGATACATATTACGCGCTCGTATGCATATATTTACAAGTACGTCTTGACACAATTTATTTCAAAAACAACATCTCGTGTCATAATAATGAATTATTAATTTGTTTGCCTATTTATATATGTACATATATGTATGTATACGCATCTTGAAAAATGTAAAAAGCTCTAATCTCCGGCTCAAATTTGGGTTATCAGCGCTTTAGTGGTAATTGGCGCAAAGCCACTGCTGCCGCGTTGGCGCCTAACCATAGCACGATGAAAGTCAGGTCAGCAGTTTTTTTATAAAATATTATATAAATTTGTATGTGCTTAATTGATTGAATAATACAGTGGTGGAAATAATTAGTAGAAGCAAATCATTTAAATAAAAAAATTGATTACTTTTTCTTTTCTAAAATATATCTCAATGCGTCGGAGACCTTACAAAATATATCTAGATGATCAGCATGGTGGTCTGAGTCGATTTAGTTATGTCATTAGTCCCTTAGTTTCGGAGATATTCATCCAAAATTTTGTTCATGGCATTTTCTTCCAAAGAAGCTGCTCATTTGTTGGAACCGCCGATATCGGAGCGCTATAGCAAATAGTTGCCATACACACTTTAACGATCGGAATTAAGTGCTTGTGTGGAAAACTTTTTCGTTTGACTAGATATTTTTACGTTCTGCTCTCTCCAGACTGGATAAGAAAGCGAAGCAAATGGGTTTGGTAGTGAAGGAGGACAAAACAGAATATCTACTGTCATCAAAACAACAACTGTCGCACTCGCGACTTGGGTTCCACGTCACTCTTAACGTTCATAACTTCTAATTCGTAGATAATTTCGTCTATCTTGGAATCAGCATTAACACCATTAGCAACGTCAGCCTTGAAATCCAACGCAGAATAACTCTTGCCAACAAGTGCTACTTCGGCCTGAGTAGACAATTGACAAAAGCCAAACTCTACAAGTCGCTCATCAACCCCTTTCTGCTATATGGTGCAGAGGCCTGAAGGATGACAACAACTGATGAGACGGCCTTACGAGTTTTCGAGCGAAAAGTACTGCGAAAGATTTATGATCTGTTGCGCGTTGGCAACGGCAAATATCACAGTCGATGGAAGGATGAGCTGTATTAGGTTGTCAAAAAAGCCTTGCGGTATTTTCGCTAGTTGGCGCTGAAAGCGCGTAGTTCTAGTTTTATTCGTCGCATCGGCTCACCTTTTTGGAAAGCTCATTTCACGCGCTAACACGGATTGTCGTTTCTTTTAAGTCGTTCGTGAGTTATAGCGTCGCAAACATGGAGCAAAATTAAGATAAAATACGGCATATTTTACAGTACTACTATGATAAAGGCAAAAATGCATCTCAAGCAGCCAAAAAAATTTGTGCAGTTTATGGACCCGATACAGTTTCCATTTCCACCGCACAACGATGGTTTCAACATTTTCATTCTGGTGTAGAGGTGGTCGAAAATGCGCCACGCTCGCACGCAAGACTTTTTTGACAAACCATTATGACGACATTGACATAGTTCAGCAAATTAAGAGACAGCGGCTACGCTGGCTAGGTCATGTCGTCAGAATGGATGAACACACTCCAGCTCTAAGAGTATTCGACGCAGTACCCACCGGGGAAGCTGAAGAAGAAGGAGATTCCAAATATTGCCAAGAAGAAGATATCTTCAGGCAGGGATTTTTGTCCAAAGCAGCGGCACAATCTTCAAAGAAATTGGTTAGATCGGACCACTGTAGCCTATAGCTGCCATACAAAGTGAGCGATCAAAATTAAGTTCTTTTATGGATTTTTTTGTATTTGTGAAGGGTATTATGGCTTTGAAATCGAAGTTAACATTTTTGTATGTGCGCTTCTACCATATTTTTTACAAGCGTGTAATGGGGATTGTGTTGCGGACTACACGTTACTGTAAAAATAACTAATAACTATGTATCCAAATTGGAGAGATTCTCTCGAGTGGAGCATATCTGTTGCGGGCCTGGTTGCGGCATTCAACAGGTGCTTATTCGCTGTCTCGGTAGTTAAGGAAAGTGCGCAGCTTAATGGAAATTATAAATAGACGCGTTTAATTGTTCTAAATGATTTAGTGCGATACAAATTAAGTAAATTTTCAGGCCAATTAACAACAACAGCGGGCTGCAATGCGAAGCTACGCGCATTAGTAACGGAGAACATAATTTGATGCACTTCTGCAGCGATGCCTGTGTCACGGTCGCGCTATGCTATGCTGTGCAGTTACTAAGAGCAAGGAATGCACGCTTAATGGACGCGCTGAACTTTTTTGTTTGGCACATGTAAGTGATAAGAAAACTAGTTCAACGCTGCGAGCAAAGGCACAGCGCGCTTTTGTGTAAAAAAAAAAAACACAAAAAACAACAAAAACTAAAAGTGCCAATGAAATTTCTGTCGCGATGCGTTGATGATCACATAAGCACATGCATAGTATGTATGTATGTACATATGCATTAAACAAATTGAGTATGTAAACATGCACAGTTATATTTATGTATATTTATAGAGCAATTAATTTGTGCTTGCTGACGCAAAGTATTGTATTAAATTAAAAGTTGTGCATGGAAAAAATTAATAAAATCAGAACACAAAAATAAGAAAATTTAAAAAGATGCCCGCATGAGAAATATGCTCATGCACACACACACACACACACACACGCACACGAGAGCAAAAAGCGCTGCTACATTAAATATGTGCGCCTTTCATTAAAGCGAAATTAGAACATATTGAGTCTCGGTGCACACTATCTGCTGCAACATTGTATGCTGGAAAGCATAACAAATAATCACTAAAACTGGCGGTATGTATGTATGTATGTGTGTGTGTGTGTATATGGTCACATCCACTTGTATGGCAGCGCTTATCACCAACTTAAAGGCGCTGAGGCGGTGTACTTTTCCAAAAGCCACTGCTTGCTACTGCTCGGCCTTATATTATTTTGTAGTTGTTGTTGCAATGCATTTACAATGCAATTCCAAGTGCTAGCCTGACACTATGCCACTGACAATTAATAACAATCTGTCGTAAAGATGTCCAAACAATTATGGCGCGATCGTAAAACGGCAATACTTCTTTATGCGCGCACACACACACACACACAAAGACGCGCGCACTCATACATTTAGCATATTAATGGCGCAGTGGCATTGGCAGTTGCGGGGCAGCGACGGCAGCGCGCACGTTAACCGCAATGAAGTCAGAAAGTGCAACTTGGGGGCGCAAAAATTGCAAACGCTGCACATTTCACCACGCGTTTGTTGTTGCAAACACATATAAACTTATATGTATGTATGTGAACAACTCATATACCTAAGCATGTGTGTATGCTTAGAGCATGCTTTTGCATTTGTGTATCAATGCGCATACAATACTCATGTATGTATGTATGTGTGTGTATTTTGTGGCACTAGTTGTTTAGTTGTGTGTGTTTCAGCGTGGGCGCACAAAATCAGTGTCAAATTGCTATTTCTGCAGCGCGAACATTATTGCCGCCGCCATGCTGCCTCCAGCATCCGCCTATCCGCCGCTTGGCATGATGTCATTCTAGAAGATGGTCTCGCGCCTAAATATTGCGATCACATGCGCTGATATGTACTTATGTTCACATATGCAAGTATTATGTGCATATGTTTGTTTACGTGTTTATTTGCATTTTATTATTTTTTTGATTTTTTTTAACTTTTTTTTTTCATTTTTTTTTTTAATTTTTTTCTTGCTCTTTAGTTTTCGCTATAAATGCTGCAACTTCTCAAAAATTTTGCGCGCAGAAATAAAAAATATACAGTTGGCAACTATGTAAGACGCATGCTTTATTATGAAAACATATGTATGTGGCATATGTTGCACATAAACCGTACTCATTTGTATGTGTATTTATTTGATGCGATGCGATCATTTGGTGATTGCTATTTGTTGTTGCTGCGTTCGGCGCGGTTCTTTGGAACACCAAAGCGCTGCGTTTGCTGACTGGATGCAATGGAATGTGCTGTGCCGCAATTGAAAGGATATATCTGTACATTTGATATGTAGCATGCATTTAAATGGGCTGATTAGTAATTAAGGAAACGGAAAGACTGATTTATTAAATATAAAATTTTAGAATCATACATTTTGTATTAGATACGATTGTTACAAAAAATTTTATGAGAAATTTTAGCTTCACTGACAGCAAGTAAATATCGCAAGTCGGATATTTGTAAGGTAACACACATAATTTATGAATAAATTAAATAAATAATAAATAAAAATCGAGCTCCAATCCATTATCGATCTCAACTTTGTGAAAATTAAAAAAAAATAACGTTTTAACAAACGTTGGAGCGTAACGATTCGAACAAACCATTTTAGCTGTTCGAATATTCTGGCAGCATTTGTGATAAAATCTTACACCAACATCCTTCCTAACGCCGTACTTCTCACTTTGGTTAAGAAATTCGTCTTCTCAACCTATGTAAAATTTTAGTTATCCCTTTGTTTCCAATAATGTAAACTTCGTTCGGTTTCTCTGAACAATTATAGTTCATTTCACAACTTAAGTTTTTACCATCAATACCCTTCCTTTTCTTATAGCATAAAAAGGTATAAAAAAGCCTTTATCTTGTTTTTGATTGCATTTGTATGGCAGTCGTATGGTATATGGGTTCGATCTAAACAATTTCTCTGGAGAATACACCCTTGCCTAAGATAATAATATGTGCCAAATTTCGTGAAGATATCTCGTCAAACAGAAAATGTTTCCATACAAGAGGTGGATTTTGATCAATAAGTTTATTTACAGCTATATATTACAGTAATCTAATCGGAATAATTTCTTATGAATTTATACCTTTGCCATTAATATAAAAATATTCTGATTTTTTTCTAGAGATAACTTGACAAATAAAAAATAAATCTCCTAGTCCTAGTAGGATTTTGATTGCTCAGTTTGTATTGCAGCTAAATATATGCTATAGTGACTCCGAAAAATGTGTAGTTTCTTGTAAAAAGAAGGGCGTGTGCAAATTTCAGATCGATATCTCAAAAACTGAAGGGCTAGGCGTATATACAAACATACAGGTGTTCTTGGCTTTAATAAATTTTGTCGCAAACTCAATATATCTGCTTCCGGCTTATAAATGCACAGCATTTCTATATTTTACACTTTTTTGTCATTTGAGTCATTCACAATGTATAAACTGAAACAAAATATATTCTTGAAAAGTTCCAAGAAGATCCGACGTTTTCCAGCCAATTTTTTGTAGGAGGAAGAGCACCCTGAAGAGATTCAAGAACTCGTATTCCATCCAGAAAAATTAACGGCTCGGTGTGGTTTATGGACAGGTGGAATCATCGGACCATATTTCTTCAAAAATTATGCCGATGAGAACGTAACCGTCAATGGCGACCGTTATCCCGTCATGATTACCGACTATTTGATGCCTGAAATTTAAGCTCGGGATCTCGGTGACATTTGATTGGAGAGTAGTTTCACGTTTTGAACCGCTCTATTGGCCACTTAGATCGTGTCGCTCACCATGGAAGAATGTGAGATTACTTCACAGCCATAGTTGAAGTACCTTGGTGTGTTAGTGAACTCAAGACTTAAATTCAAGGAGCACTTGGAAAATACGACGCGTAAAGCACATAAAATCTATAATTCTTTATCTAGAATGATGGAAAATAGAGACAGTGTGCGTTCCAGCTGATGATTTTTAATAGCTAAGGTAGTGAGATCAGTTATATTGTATGCACTAGACATAAAACCATACGCTAGAGCAATTAACGCAGTGTAAAGGCTTTCTGCAATAAGCGTGATAAGTGCTTTCCGAACCATATCAAACGACGCTGCTGAGGTTTTTGCCAGTATGGCGCCTATTGACATACAGGGAGACGAATTCACAAAAAGAGAGGACAGATTCAAAACAACAATGTGGCTACACGGTGGCAAATTTCTTGCAAAAGACGTTGGACCCACACATTGATCCCGAACATGCATTCATGGATAGATAAACAACGTGGGGCCTGGATTTCCATCTGACCCAAATACTCAGTGGCCATGGATGCTTTAGAAGCTATCTACAAATATCGTCATGACTTTAGTGCATATTGTTCGACGTGTACAGAGTGTATAGAAGATTCTGAATTCTTTGTAAAATGGCAAGCTGTCAGCGAAGCGTCAGCTCTACATAATTATGATAAGATTGAGACAATCAATCAGTTCGTACAATAGAGGAGTCGTATATGTCTTCTTCTCTCTCATGAAGTAATACTTTGTACAGTGGTCTCGTGGAAGAGACATGATATGGGAGTTGATTAGGTTTAGCGGATTAAAGCTCGGCACTCCGACCTTCCTACTTCCTCCTATGAAAAAACAAACATAACTCTATACCCAACTGTCATACTGCTAATATGATCTTATTATCGAAGTTCTTTAAATATTTAAATTACTGTTTGAAATTACAAGTCTAAGTAAAGCCCTTAGCTGGTGTACTAGATGCCCTGGACGCCTTTTAATTCGTATGCATATATAATTCATGAATGAGTGCAAATGAAAGTGAGAGACTTTGCTCATTTCCGTATCTGCCTATCGACACAATACTTGCGAACAAGCAGTGATGCAGGAAACGAAGAAAACAAATTGAGTAAGAAGTAAAAGAAATGTGCAAAAGAATAACAAAACAATCCGTAAGATAAACAAAGCAGCAGCAAAAGTAAAAAAATGGAATAATTAAAAATACAACGGAGTCAATATGAGCAGCAAGAGCGAAAACAAAGTCCAAAAAATAACAACAAAAAAGTGAAAACGAGAAATACAAATTGCTCGGCTAAGCTAAGTAAGCTGAATTAATTTCCAATGTGAAATAAGGCAGAACGTCAAAGCGATTGCACCGCCAGCAGCAGAAGCAAAGCACAAACACCCACACACACACACGCAGTAATCAAAGACTACAAGGGATTAACAAGAAGTGAAGATGAGCGCGATAACAACAATAACAACCGCAAAACAATGCCCTCCGCTGTGGTGGCTACCAAAACATTAACAGTGGATGCCACAGTGTAGGAGCTGCAACAAATTGCAGTATGCCTACTGAATCCACACAGCCGTGCTCCAAAGATTACACACGACGAAAAACAGAAGTCCCAATGCCTGTGTTTGTGTGCGTGTGTGTGAGCGGCTAATCAAAACAGCGACTGCTCCTACTCAGCCAACACAGGCAAGCAGCAGCGCTTGGATGTGCTTGAAAGAAGGCCATAAGTACTGCAACGGCATACAGTATGCCACATGCAGCCAGACAAAGTGCAACAAAACAAATATCGCTGATAAAAATATACAAATGAGTTCCGATATGCAAAGGGCACTGCCTCAGCGCATTCATTCAGTGTTTAAATGCGCGCGCAGAGCTTCTGCATGTAGGTATGTATGTGGTTGCAATGCGGAAGGGCGGCTGATGGGCAGCAACAGTAGCAGCAGCATGAGTAACAGATGTTGCACGAAGCTGCATGCAACAATGCCACCATGCAGCATGCGTCATATTTGACGTGCGCGTGTTTCGTGTCGCATGCAACTTGTTGCTTTTCCATGAGTTGGCAAAACAAAGAAACCGAATGCATTCGTTAGTGACAGGCAATGAGCGGAAGAGTGGCTGCACGACTTTAAGAGCAGACATGACATTTAAGAGAAGGCGTTGATGAGCAGCCATTAACAACAAATAGCGGATTAGCTCAGCTGATTATGTTGCATAGACCAAATTGTGGCAGCCACATAGAATGTAAATACATATATGTACATATGTATGTGGAAATATATGTATGTATGTATGTGCGTGGTAATTATGTGAGAGTTTACATTGACAGTGAAAGACTTTAACCGCCGCAACTTTGCGGTTTTCCATATTTACAGATTTATTTATTTATTTTTATTTTTAAACTCCATAAACTATCGGCAGCACATGTTCGAGCGTTCATTTGCACCTTTGCATGTGTGGTATGTCTAACGATCGAGAAATTGGCCAAGCTGCCGGAGAGTGCAAATAACGGCGTGATCAAATTACACGCCAACCGGCATTTACTACGTTTAGTGGCACCTCCGACTTTGCAGAAAGTTTATTGGCCGTCTATACATGCACTGTAGCACTTTTGAACACGAAATTCATGTTTCTCAATAACGTGCAGTGGGCTGTAACCGACTGAGAAACGAGTACTCGCTAAAGTATGAAGGAGACAATCTGAGTTGGGCATACGTTTATGCTTAAAAAGGGCACAATCGCCTCATCGATTCACCATTTCCCAGCTCGCTAACTGGGGCGCTACTCTCCTATCAAAAAACAACGTTGTTAAAGCAACAATAAAGTTTGCGGCCTGAGTTCGATATATGTAAGTAAGAGAGCATGCGCTTTCTTTAATGCTACCAAGTTTTGTATAACGGATTTTAGATTCAAAATTTTAAGACTTAAAATCAAATATATATTTATATACGTTTTATAATTTTAGAAAATTCGTTGTTGAATGATTGCTGTTAAAATATTCATTAAAAAGTGTGAAAGCAAGCTTGTTGCGCAAGGTTTCCATATTTCTGTTCCATAGATTCCAAAAATGACTTAATGTCTTATAAATCGGTAATAAAGGGTGTATTTTTAACGTGTGGTTTTCAATGAGACAATCCTTTTTCGGAGTTGGTCTTTTTGACAGCTGTCACGCATCGCAACAAATTTTATTCAGCGATGAAGCTCACTTCTGGTTGAATGGGTGTGTTACGAGACGCGGTTATATAGAGAGAGGGAACCATTATATAAGTAGAGGGAACCATTGCTTCATATTTCTTCAAAAATGAAACCGGCTATAATGTTGCAGTCAATGGGGAATACTATGGAGCCATTGTTAATGACTTTTTCATGGATGTTGCAATGGACAACCTTTGGTACCAACAAGACGGCGCTACATGCCATATAACCTACGAAACAAGCAATCTATTGAAGTAAACTTTTCATGACATCCCGTTTCCTGAGCCTGTGTCGTGGTCTCCAATATCGTACAATTTATAACCCCTTCATAATATTTGATGGGGTTATGTGAAGTCACTTCTCTACGCAGATAAACCCGTGACGATTGACGCTTTGAAAGAAAATATTCGGCGCATTATTGCTGAGTTTATTCGAAAGCCGAAAATTCAACCTCTCGGTCAAGCCAATCGCGGTGGCTAGTTGGCAGAAATTATTTTTAAAACATAATGACAAACCCTTACAATTATAATAAACCTAAATTCTTGTCCACAACATTAAATTATATGCGTTTTATTTCCTCTAGAGAACTTCTTCTTTATTGGCTTAGACACCGCTTAAGCGGTTAGAGCCGAAAGATGGAAACATGTGTAGAAGTTCGTGCAAGTGAGGAAAGTTCTCTGAGTGCCATTAATTTGGGCGCGATTTTTTTATAAAGGCTTAATCAGCTCACGACTTTCCATTTTAGAACAATTATCCTCTGGGTGGCCAAAAACATCATTTAAAGGCGAGACAAAGTAAGAAAGTCAATCATCCCTCCTCAGGGTTGTGCGCTGGATTTTTAACCCGCCGAAAAGCTCTTTGAGAACTACATGCCTAAAAAAACACCCTTTATTACGTTTTTGGTACGATATGGTAACTTTGTCTAACGACTTTAACGAATGACTGTGGCTCAGTGGTCTGTTCAATATCGGACTGCGCCAGTCTTTAATCCTTTAATCATTCATTTAACTCATTTATAGGCTTGTTTCAGGGTTTCACCATGATATTCATACAGTTTTCAGAGTTTGCAGTTTTTGAAACCCCACTCTTGAACTGGATACATTTTTTAAAGCCTTTTGGAATAAAGTATACTTATGACACCTAAATTATGCCTGCTCACTAGCGCGTAGATTCATTCTGATATTACAATTTCATGCGATTAACAAACATATTTCAAGGAGAATATATGTATGTATGTGTTCAAAAGTATGTAGTGACTGTCTTATGTGATCATGTCTAAAAATATTAAACGGACAGTCTTCTAATCTAAACATACACCAACTATGCGCATACATAAATACATACCATATATACCTGCATAGAAACGAGTGTGTGTGGGTATGTGTGTGTGTGAAACGAAATGACATATGATAGAATGAAATATGACTGAAAAGTAGGCAAACATGTGCATATTCTGAATAGATTTTAATCACAGTACATACTCGCAATCACGTCCGTACTCTGTACTAAGAACCGCGGTACCGCATACTCAAACAAGTCAACATGTTCCACGGCAACTAGCTTTGCACAATGTCGATGCCGCCGACCAGCCAATGGAACGATAGCGGTCAGACAAAAAAAATGGAGGCGATGAATGAAAAAAAACCAAAGAAAAAAACCTATTTGAAATGGCAAAAAATGTCAAGCAAAATAAATCATTGAATAAAATAGCACAGAGATGTGAGAGGTTAGAAACTATGTACTTGTATATAAAGTGAACCAATACGGCTGCAAAAACAAATGCCATTTTGGTGTTAGTAAGAAAAATGGCGGCCAGTAGTTGGTGATGATTTGGCTAGATGCGTCGATGTCATGATTTTTTATGTTTTGCTCGTTTGCCACATACACACATACTAATGTTTGCTGATTTTATTGAAAAAGGCCGCGTGTGTAAGCAAATTTTAGTTATGTCAAAAGGAAATAAGCAGCCATAAAGTTTTGGTTAGATTTGATAATTGTTAGAGATTTTTCAAGAAAACTATATAAATTTAGTAGCTGGAACTTTGACCCCCGATTAAAAATTATAAAGAACTGTAAATAAAGTGTAGCCACTTTTTAATTGATTAAAAAAATAATTTTTAATTATGCCATCTGCATCAGCACTGAGCACACGCTTAACTACGTATTTTAAAAGCAAATAAATAAAAAATAACGAAAGCCCGCCAACATGTTGCTTTATTTTAATAATAAATATGCGCTAATCGCCTAAACACATTGTGCCCAGCACATAGTAATTAACTGTATTTCCAAATGCCCTCCTGAGTTCATTGTTGCCCATGTTATCTAGTTTATTATGTGTTGTAATAATATAAAAATATAAAAATTATTATAAAAAATATTCGCTAAAAACAAAGCAAAATCAAGTGGCAAGCTGAAGACGTGAAAATAAACGAGCAAAATAATGTAGTAAAATGTGCATAAAAAGTTATCAGCATTTGAAGGAAGTCGACAAAGTTTTTTTATGCATCGTTAGTTTATACATATATTTATTTTTAAAACTTAGCTCATTGATTATTTGCCAGCAAAGCGACTACAAATTATCGCAGAAACTCGTGTGTGTCTGCATGCTCGTTTGTGTAAAATTTATCCATTTATAGTATGGCAATAGCACATGTGGCACTAAGCAACCGAGAAAAGTAGCATACTTCTAGGGGTCGCTGTTGCTGGGAAGTAATGTAACGTAGGCTCTGATTGAGGAATAATTATTAAGAAATATTATAATATCAAGGTATCAATTCGAATATCAACGATTCAAAAATGAGGCAAAAACGTTTTTGTCGATACGGAGGCTGCTATATATATTTCTGGCCTAGGCAACACTAAGTGTTGCCAGGGGCAATCTGTCATTTCCATTGGAAAGTTTGACATTTTTTAGCATAACATCACTCAGAACGTTTTTTCATTTAATCGTGAATTGTTTTATTTACAGGGAATTAAAAAATTCATCTCGGCCAAAAAATGGAATTAACTCGTGAACATTTTTGTGCGATCATTTTTCACAATTTTCGACGTGGATTATCACGACAAGAGTGCATCGATGAACTAAAATCTTTGTATGGCTATGAAGCATCATCCTACAGCACTGTGAAAAACTGGCACAACGACCTCAATCGTGGCCGACGCTCGCTCAAAGACGAATTCCGTGAAGGTCGTCCAAAAACAGCCGTTGTGCCAGAAAACATCGATGCCGTACTGATAATGCAAGACCGTCATGTAACATACCTTCAGATAGAGGCATGCCTATGCATTTCTCCCACCAGCATACATTCGATATTGCATGAACACCTGGCCGTAAAAACGGTTTGTTCTCGTTGGATCCCGCACAATTTGACAATCGCTCAAAAGAAGGCTCGTGTGGATTGGTGTAAAGAAATGCTGAAAAAATACGATCGCGGTGCTTCAAAAGACGTTTATAAGATCGTCACAGGTGATCAAATGGTCGCCTGTTTCTTCGGCAAAACTGGTCATGTGGCGACTGTTACGCTTGAGCAACGTAGGACGGTCAACTCTGAGTGGTACACCACCATTTGTTTGCCTGAAGTCTTCGGAGAAATTCGAAAAGCGAACAAGAGAAGATGAATCATTGTGCACCATGACAATGCGAGCTCTCACACATCGGCTCAAACCAGCGCCTTTTTGACCAGCCAAAACGTCTGACTTGGCACCCAATGACTTCTTTTTATTCCCACACATCAAGAAAATAATGCGCGGTCAACGATTTTCGTCGCCAGAAGATGCTGTTGAAGCATTCAAAAACCATGTTTTGAAGGTGTCTCAATCGGAGTGGAAAAAGTACTTCGAAAATTGGTTTGAGCGCATGCAAAAGTGTATAAATCTTGATGGAGAATATTTTGAAAAACAATAAAACCATTTTCGTTGATAAATATTCTTATTTTCATTATTAGGCCAGAAATATATATAGCAGCCCTCGTATAAGAGTCCTAGGGATTGTACTTGAGGTTTAATTTTGAATATGTTCATACAAATAAATGTCAATGGCAAAAAGAACGATTTTAAGGCTATTTTTCAACGCCTGGTTAGCAGCAATTGTTAGTTAACTTCTAATTTAAAAAATGATTATTTACCGAAAGAAGGAATCTTGGTTAAGTTTGCCAGAACTTAACTGACAGATAGCTGCTAACCAGACATTGAGAAAACGGACCTTTATATTTGACATTTTACTGAAAACTAAAATTACAGTCGAACTTCCCTTCCTAATGAACTGCTACTTTTCAAAATCGGTGATATTTCGAAATTTTCGTGGACTACTTGACGTGGTTCGACCCATATGCTATAGTGACTCGATTTAAACGATTTCTTCGGCGATTACACCATTACCTTAGGTAATAATGCCAATTTCTGCTGCAAAAGAATAAAATGTTTGCATGAAATTTTACTCAAGCATATTCTAACTTATATTAAGTATTATTCTTATATTCTTACCAAAATTTACAAATTGCTTATCACCATATGCCTACCCAGCCCGATTGACCTTTCCAATTGGTCAATAAACATTATAGAAAATAAATGAGTGCTAAAGCAAATCTATGGCGCCCGATAAAGACTATATTGCACAATACATTGTCTAAATCATTTATTATGCGACAAACCAACCGGAAACAGAGTAAATAAAAATATAAGGATTTATTAATTTCATTTATGAAATTAATCAAAATTCTGCTGTATTTTTTATGTTCAGCACTCGGCATTGACTTGCAGGTTATCGCAAACCGAATTCGGACGGCGAATTCTGATAAGCCGCCAAGCAGAAAACGATTTAGAAACGTTTGTTTTAGCAAAAGAACGATGTGCCAAAACAACTGTGTATAGCTTCTTTAGGTTTCCACATGAATTATTTAATAATTTCGTTTAGGAGAAGGCGCTTAAATCAAAAAAAAGAAGAAATTATTTATTTCAGCGCTAGCAACAATGATGACCGTCTTCTATTCGCCAAGCGTTGGATAGTGGCCAATCGAACGAACTGTAGGAAATGTTTAAAGACACAGACAGAGCTTGTAGTGCCACCCTGCTCTAGCATATCCTCTGACGCATGTGCAATTCTGTTACGATTGTTTCTTGGTGAAGAAATTGTTTGTTCCTTTTCAGTAACCCCTTAGGTTTGTTTTCTATAGACTATTACACTTGATTCAAAGTCATAAGTCTTCAAAGTCAAAGAAACAAGAAATGTGTAGTAAAACTGATGTAAAAAAAAATTATTAAAACTGATGATATACAAAACAATACTTGGGAACAATGACGTTAATTGCAATTGTGTAATTAGGTCCTTCTCCACCTAGTTTTTCCAACGGAGTGGAGGTCTACATCCACTTCTGGTTTCTCTGACGGCTACTGCGTCGAATACTCTCGGAACTGGAGTGTTTTCATCCATTCGGACGCCATAACGTATCCAATTCGCTGAACTATATCAATGTTTTCGTATATCTTGTAAAGCTAATCGTTCCATCGCCACGATGTCAAAATCGTGCTTGGAGAATTTAACCCCAGGATGGTCAAAGATGGTACATATATTTGAAACATTCCCAATTGGGTTGCTACTAATCGACTTCGCCGGGACCCGAAATATGATTATCTGTAGTACAAGATTCCAGCATTGGAAAACTCATCAAGCTACCTTGCTATTAGGTTAAATGTTCGATCCTTACAAAGGGATCTCACTTGAACAGGTTATGACGCCAGTCCATTGTGGTACCTAGAACTGCTATAACAGTTTATCATAAAGACTTTTATAAATTGACAAATCGCTTTGAGTCAATCACAAATTTGTTGAGACAGCCAAAAATAATTACGGCTCTATTTCTTGTTCCGCCGAAGGTTTGGCTGACGAGACGTTCAGCCTTAGAGCTGCAAAGTCTGGACAGAAAGTGCTAGTATCTTCTAACTCACATTCCACAATAACACTTTCACACTATGCGTTTCGTCCTACAGCTTGAATGTCTATTGGAAAATGTCTACGAAGAACTTCTACAAGATGAGCTCTTCTGAGAGCAAGCAGTTAAGTGACACTCCTACGTTCTACCCTAATTCAGAAGGAAAACGCAGCTCATCGGCTTTACAGTTTCCAGCGAAACGCGCTGGCCGGGCGCTCAAACGAGTATGATGGTTAAGAAGCATGATGCAATGTCTAGTGGGGACAGATACTACTTGACTAACTTTAAGCGCCTAGCATGCGAGCTCAATACTAATATCGACGCACGGGTGTTGGAGTGAATGCTTGCCTCATTGTGAAAGTAGCTGTACTCCGGAGCAGTAAATCAACTGCTATATTAATAGGGGACAGAAGCCTAAAGCTAAGCTTGAGTTAGAGCTCCTTGCAGAAGACTACCCCACTCAAAGCTTACTGCGTTTCAGCCCACATTTACGTCGTGGATATGTGAGCGGAGAAACAACCGCCAGGAGTAGGCTCAATAAAGATGTAGTTCAAGATTGATTCGAAGTCTTAATTGAAGGAGGAGAAAATTTTAGCATGAGCCTGTTTGGACTCCTTCATATACGCAGCTTCTTAGAGTGAGCTTCCTATCAATGCACCTGTCGGCAATATTCAATGTAGCTATGTTTTGCTGTTGCTTTTGTAATGTAATTTTTTGACATGAAAAATGGCGAATCGAAGACAGCTCACACCTCGCGAGCTATTCTTTTTAATATCAGCGACTGATGAACGACGTATACTTGCAATAGAGGATATCTTCTTTAAATTGCAAATCAATTATGTTTTTACTCAGCAATTAACAGCTGTCACAACATTACACTTAAAATGCTTGTTATTATTGCCATTACAATATGTGAGTGAGCGCAGTAAAAGGGACATTAATAAAAATGACAATCGAGAAAGAACTATTTAAAATTGATGTACATATGTACCCGTCTATGATAAATTGAACAGTTGCATGCTAATTGCAAGCAAACAGTCGGAGAATACACTGTAGTTGCTTTTCTTAATGAAATGTAACACTTCCATAATCTTTTCATTGGCTTTTATCTGAAAGGAAGAGTGTAATGCCAGCAGCAGTCGAAAGCAGAACAACCAGCCTGACACACAGCATGACCGCACGCCGCCTTCCACCCAAGCAACAATGCAACGCAACGTGCGTATGTATGTGTATCAAACGAGAAATGATAGAATGATGCAGTTTGCTCTTAAACTCAACACAGAACCCACCAAATAGCTACATACACATATGCATATATTCACATTTGATTGTGCTTGGGGCCTTAAGCATTCCGGAAATATAATATATGTACTTATGTATAATATATTATATTTATTTACAACAATTGTGCTAAGCGCGACCACAACAACATGAAAAACGAAGACGAGTTTGTCACTCTACTTTTGCTGCATTGTGTTGTTGCAGTTATTTCTCAGTCTGCTGCAGCGCGAAGAAGCACATATCAGAAAAATGTAGTGCAATACTGGCATAAAATGACCCAATTATTCCATGACTCTTCTGTACTTTCTTCATTTACAGTTTTAATGCTAGACATTTTGTTCGTTTTCCACTTTAATTCTTTTCCGCTCTGCGTCTTTAATATATGATTACAAGTTACTGATGGAATAGGTCTACGAATAAGGCAAGTGAAGGGGTTAGCCGAGTGGATTCTTGATTATGCAGTAAACCCTGTTTTATTTAGTTTTGTTTATACATACATATACATATATATATTTTTTTTAATTGCGCTTATTTGTGATGTTGATTGACTTTAGTTATTTTTGTTGTGGTAGCGACAGACTTATGGCGAGTTGACAGTCCTTGTTGGGATAAACAATTCGAATCCGTTCTGGTTACGTAGATCCGACTGTCGTGGGAACGGTTGATGTGCCTACGATTGACTTTTCAAAATTAATGACCAAAAACTGCGTAAATTAGGGTAGTCGATTTAACAGTAATTTTACCATATACAATATGCGTTATCGAATTTGTTTCGATATGTTCGCTGTTAAGAGAGACTAGCAAGATTAGAGTGCCAGAAAAGTTTTGGTGTATGTCAAGTAATATTCCTGCAACTCTGTAAATGCCATAGCGTTTGATATGAGCTTACTTTAGATTATGGAAATGATTTACATTTTACAATATTCATCAGACGCTGATCAATTTGGAAATTATTTACGACGCTGATCAGTTTGACATTTTTCGTGAATTTGGAAAAAGAAAGGTTTCAGAATAAATACTCTAATTTCTAACTATTACAGCACCAAAATTACTCTCAAGAAGTTACTCTCACTTCTCATCACTTCAAACTTGCGAATGTGTACTATACATACCGCAAAACCTATCTATCTAGTAAGGCTTGAACAACATTAAAAGCACTGCTCTGTGAGCATGGTGAATATCCGATAATTTTTGCTAGCAATGGTTGGCAAAAAAATATTTCCCTATCCTTGTAAATATTATTGCACAAGAGCACCATCGAGACAAAAATTAAAAAAGAAAATTAGCTACTGAGAATCCTCAGTTTCCTTACGGAATAACAGAACGCTCTTCGAATGCAGCATTTTTAGATGTCATCAAGTTGGCAGAATTTTTGGCTTAGTACCAACAATTTTTAATGAATATTCTGTCAAACTCAAACGCAACATCTTTAGTTTAAAATCGTGCGGTTTTTTATATAAAATTCCTTACAGCTCGTTTATAAGGCAGAGGTACTGGTTTTAACAAAGTCCCCATTGCTTTTGATGATGGCTAACTAATTATTCTTAGTAATCGTTTAAAATTGGAAATATAGGATTTTCCAACTCGATTTAATTCTGTATAGTCTTTCTTATTTGTTTTCATTTTAACTATCCGGACTCTCTTTAGAAAGTGTTTCTGAAAAAACAGTTGGAAAATTTGGTGAAACCTGGCAACACCGTTACAAAGCAATTACCGATGGGATTTATTTCATTATATTAATGATTAAGACCGTAGAGATCATTTTCAAAAGAACATAGAAGCTCTTTGTTTTGTTTTTATACCCCGAACAGGATATATTAGTTTACCACGAAGTTTGTACTAGAAAACGTCGGAGACCTTTTAGACATGTGGTTTTCAATGAGGCAATACATTTTTTGGAGACCCGAGTGTCTTCTTAGGAATGTGGTTTTCAATGAGGCAAAACATTTTTGGTTTTTTGTAGAGCAGGATACAGTTTTTAGCAAAGATATGAGTGTTCTGGAAAATGAATCGTGGAAAAGTTATGTGTTGATAGACGAAAATTTCCTAGGTAATCATTAAATACATCAATATGAAGAAGTTATACAAAGTATATTGACAAATCTCTAGAATCTGAAAGCAAATTTTTGATACTCAAATTAGACTATCTCCGTAAATATCTGGATACATTATCGGATACTTTTGGAAGTTACAGAGCGGAAAAACAGCGAGAAAGAGAGAGAGAGAGGTTCAACCAGGATCTAAAAGTGTTTGAAGAAAGTTATAAAGATTGTGAAGAATGTCACATGATGGCAGATTACTGCTGGCCCTTAAAAAGTTAGTGCCACTAAGAAATTAACAAAATAAACGCATTTTATAAACGTTTTATTGAAATATAACATTATAACATTGTTCTCTTTGTTTACTTTGATATATGTATCCTTATTTTTTGAAACAAAACTGATACTATGAAGATATCTGCTATTTGGTTCATATTATCTGATTTTTGTAATGTAAAATGAAAATTGGGATTTGAAAATAAATAAAAACAAATCTTATAAAACCATTGATAGTTTCATGAATTGTGGGCACAAATATATCCAAAATCGATCTTATATCTAGAGCAACAAAACCACTGTAGACCAGTCTAGTCCTTAAGAAATTATCAAGGGGCCGCTACATACTCAAAAATACACTTATTGTTGTGCGCTGTGGACAGAGGGAATCAATGATAAATATTTCTTTAAAAATCAAACCAGCTATAATGGAACGGTCTGTGGGGAAAGCTGTAGAGCCGGGATTTTGACTTTCTCGTGCTTGAATTATAGGCTATTGATATGAACGGCCTTTGGCGGCTACAATAACACAAGTATGGTGCTATATGCCATAACGCCAGCAAAACAATCAATTTAATGAAGAAAACTTTTGGTGAGAACATTATCTCACGCTATTTAACACCGGTGGTATATTTTTGTTATGTGAAGCCGCTTGTCTGCCCAAGACAACTGACGCCTTGGAAGAGAATATTCGGCTGCAATTTATTCGTGGCAGTCACTTTGAAGAAATCATTTTTAAAACATAGTGGAAAAGCCTTATCTTTATAAAAACATTAAATTATGGCATATGTGTTTTATTTCTTCTTGACCGCAAGTCTAAAAACACCCTTTATAAATGATCAACATCTTGAACTGAGTTGATTCAGCCATATCCGTCTGTCTGTATATTGCATATGCAAACTGGTTGAACACTATATACCATGTAGGTAATCACATATGGCTGTTTTACATACTGAACCATCAAATACAAGTCCTTGTACGGAACATTTTATTATTTGACGAGATAAATTCACTTAATTTAGCACAGATTATTGTTCAAGGAAACGGCACAATTTCCGACCAAATAGTACATATCGGACCACTATAGCTTATAGCTGCCATACAAACTGATCGATCGAGATCAAGATTAAGATCGTTTTATACCCTTCATTATATAAGAAATACACTTGTGAAAAGTATTATAGCTTCAGTACAACCGACGTTAACTTTTTTTTTATTTTTCAACCGATTTTAGTTGACAGTTGATCGGCGCAGGAAATACAAAATCAAAATCAGCACGACACAAATATTAACTGACTTTCTTAGCATACTTATATTAACAGGTTGTGTGGATTATGCCACTAATTCTTTCAATAGTTGGGCAGTAAGTATTCTAACAAAATTTAGGTTAGGCTTATCGATATATGTATGCATTTTTGAACTATTGATTGATTGATTGATTTTGTTTTGATTAAAAAAAATATGTTTTAAATTATTTTGAATATTATTATAATATCAAATATCAAGAATTACGCTATTGTTTGTTTACTTTTTAAGGGGACACATTTGCAATCACAGTTAAATTATTGCCTTGTACACCATTAAAACATCTTGTTTACTTACCCTGGCATCGGCAAAGCTGTAGTCATTTCGCACGAAGGCAATCAGGTACATTGCGAAGATCAGCGACCACACATAAGTGTGCGTCAATCGCCGTTGGGCGCCACCACCCAAGAGACCTAGATGGCCTCTGGGCAACTTCATGATTCCTATGCTTCGATTGAATGCCAATAAGTCACGACTCCACACTTTCAGCGCCACAGACCCAATGGACGTGCAGCAACACAGCCAACACTATTGCAACGTAGCAACAAAAAATAACTGCTCAATATTGTTCTTAAACTATTCAACAGTTTATTTGCATTTAGCTGCTGCAACACAACAATTTATCGAAGTAATTTTGGCTTTTATCTGTCTATCGGCAGTTGCACTAAACAATTAGAATGTTCTGAGGAATGTCGCACTGTGAGCAGCTCTTTGCACAACTCCAACTTAAATTTATCGAATTTGGAAAATTCGTTTTATTGAATTAAAAATTAAAAAGAACCGTTTTGAAAAGTTTATTTTATTCAAAACTAAAACGAAGGCTACGACTATAACTACGACAACGGAATGAACGGAGGCGCACGACGTTTATGCCGTTGAGCGGCGTTACATCCAGTCGCTGCGAGCTGCTGAAAATCTGTCTCGATGATCGGTCGTCGAGCACTCTCCCCACATGGAGACCGACAAGCGTTCGAAGTGGTACTAAACACGCGGCAATCGACGGATTTTCATGCTGCTCCAAAATCCGTATGCGCGCAAGCAATTCAACTCACCAACACAGTTGCAACCTACCGCCAATGCATTGGTGGTCGTGTGCCCGAGCGCTCTCAGCAAGTCACGGCTGACAGTAGGGCAGCTTGCGCAAATACGCCTGCAGCCGCAAGAGACAGTTTTATATGTGTGCGTGCGTTTCTTGTGCTTGCGTTTGTGTTGGTGCACGCTGCAGTGTGGCTGCGCGCGTTTTTGCTTGTGTGTGTGTGTAAAAATATTGAGGATTTTAGATCGGACGTGCGCGCCTCATTCGATTGCCTTGGAGCACGGAAATCGTGAAATGGGTTTTGAAACTTAGTTCAGCAGCCAAGATGTGGTTGTAAGTTTGTATAGTTGTCCGGCAGCCGCAATCCTTTGCCCCCCTACGTCTTTAAGCTACGCACGTCGGCACTTGGCTATTACAAAACCGAGCAGTAAAGTTTCTTCCGAGATTATTTGAAGGTTTTCGAATCTGCTGATAAGGCGGATGTTGCTGCGTATTTCCGTTCACAGCACAACCCTGCGAAATTGTGTCGCGTGAAGAGATTTAACTTACATACTTAATTTGACTTATTTTTTATGTTCGAATTAAACCCAAACAACGAGCATTTATGGTGATATTGCTTCGAAGTGTGTTGCGCTTGGCAAACTTGTTTTTCTTAATTATTCTGTGCTGATGTTACTTACAAAGCTTGATTTTGGGAGGCCTTGATGGACATGGTATATGTCCACATATATATGTATGCAAACATGTTTGTGAAATACTACGATTTAAAGTGGACATGAATTCTAAAATTAGGCAAGGTTTTGCGATTAGGTACTCCGAATTGCCGTCAGTAGGTCAAAAGTTCAATTTCATTATTGGTTGTACCCGAGAAGCTCATATATTTTGTTGTATGGTTGAGATAAGCAATGTTAGCGAACGCACTACAGGAAATAAAATTTGGCTTCGAACCTTTCAGACCTGGTAAATCTTACTTTTTGTTCTAAGATTGAGAAAAATATGTGTATGGCAATCCGCTACTCAGTGATTGCTATCATAGTTTAGTACCGCAGTACGGAGAAGTACGAATATAATCATAAATCATGCTTATCAATGAAGGTTATACCCCTATACAAATATCTAGGTATAACCCAGATGTATTTCCATTTCTACTACTTCTGTGCAGTGTGCAGTTCTTCCTTCTCCTCTGCTCCCACCGGCGGGTACTGAATCAAACACCTTCAAAGCTAAAGTGTTCTCTTTCACCCGGGCTTTTCATCTTAACCAGCTAGCCGATGTCTATTGATTCGCTGAACTATGTCAGTGTCGTCGTATATCTCGTACAGGTCATCGTCCTATCGATTACGGTGTACGCCGTTGCCAATGCGCAAAGAACCACAAATCTTTCTCAAAGCCTTTCTCTCGAATACACATAAGGTCGACTCATCTGATAATGGTAAATATGGTGATAAACATATAGCAGGACGGGAATAATGGGGTACTTATATTATATTCTGGAGAAAATAGAACTAACGGTGGGGTTGTTGAGACCAATGATATCAAGCACATCGGCATACGCCAACTCTTGTAGAAGATTGTGCTTTCTCTATTCAGCTCTGCAACACAAATTATTTTCTCCAGCAGTAGATGGAAGAAGTCGCACGATAGGGAGTCGCCTTGTCTGAAACCTGGCTTGGTATCGATTGGCTCGGAAAGATCCTTCCCGATCCTGACGAAGCTTTTGGTGTTTTGGTTTTTTGCGGGGATATCAAGTTCACACATAGCGAAATAGAGGAAGTAACTTTTCGTGCTGTCAAAGGCGGCTTTAAAATCGGCGAAGATATGGTGTGTATCGGTCTTACTTTCACGGCTCTTTTACTATTTTTCATTATGCTCGACCTTATATGTGAATTTAATATAGGCTTATCCCCCTTTTTGTGAATTGTACATAGCACACTTAGGTCGCAATCATCGGGCATCCGACCATATGTTGCAAAGAAGCTGATGCATGATCCTGTCAGCTCTTCGCCGCCGTATTTGAATAGTTCGGCCAGTAATCCATCGGCCTCTTCTTTGCTGTTCTTCAGGCCGGTAATTGCTATTCGAACCCCATAGTCCGACAATGAATCATTTTTTCCATCGTCATCGATGTTACACTTTCACTGTCTGATGCCTCCATTTTCATTTCACGTCAATATAACCCATGAATTGTTTAGGCTATTTACCTTTTATTTGGTCTTAATTAAAACATGTTTTTTTCTTTACTGATTTCTAATGATACTGTAAAAAGTTCTTCCGCCAATACGGAGGCACCGTCGTAATGACCCAGTCTGAAGTATTTTCTTTTTATAATTTCACAAAATTTTTGGAAAATATATGCACATCAAATATTTCTTTTCTTTATTATTATTGGAAAAAGGTCGGTTTTGTACGAAGAAACCCATGTAACCTTTTAATGAATCACTTATTTGATAGTAATTATAATTGGGATCGATTATTTCCTTCGCGCAGTGGTATTGTTACACAGTTTCAGGATATGTCTCTGATTTTAAGTTATATATAATTTTACATTTACAACTTCACTTCTACTGGGTGCCAGGCCACAAAGGCATCGAGGGCAATGAACTAGTGGACGAGATTACCAAGAATGATGTACGGCTAACACCTGAAAACGTGATCAACATTGGGAAACCCATGTATTGTCTAAACGACAGTCTGGAAGCAGGGTAAAGAAAAACAAAACTCGATGGAACGAGCTACCTGGTTGCCAAACTGTCTAAGTCTTGTATAAAACGGTAAATTGAAAGTAGACAAAATTCTTATTGGCTAGAATAGAAGAGACTGGGGCTGAAAGATCGAGAAGACTGCAGGAAATGTCTAAAACAGGGCACCAGCGAAATAATGGAGCATCTCTTGTGCACTAAGATGACTACTCCTCATGGACCTAGTAAATGAACTTCAACTTGTATTGCAAATGACCAAAACTGGTCTATGCGTGGCGCATTGGCCTACCAGATTAACCCAACCTAAGCTTACATTTACTTCCCTAGTAATATTATAATGGAATGCGATAAGGACAAGGCCTCATTCACAACAGATGACTCTCTGGCTTGGTTGGCCGATTCATGAATGGAGGAATTCAGGCAGCGATTTCACGTTGAACAAGAAAAACATTTCAATCGTGTGCTGTCATAACCTTCACAGGCTCATTTCTTTTAGCATAAAGCATATAAAAAGATCTTTGTCTTAACTTCGATCGGCCAGTTTGTATGGCAGCTACATATGTGCCTGTGCTATTGCAGTGCAATCTGACCAACATCATCGGAAACTGTAGCGTGATCAAAATTTCGTAAAGATATATTGTCAAAGAAAAAAGTTTTCAAACAAGAAATTAATTTTGGTCGAACAGTTTGTTCGGCAGCGATCAATATCTCTCACTTGAAGGACTATTGCACGATATGGTTCGACAGTCGGACAGGGCTAAATCGACTCAAAACGAATAGGTTGCAAGGTAATTTGATAGAATTCATGTCTCGAAGTTCATAGCCTCTATCCATTCCTTACGTTCACAGGTTGAACAAGAGACCAGGTTAAAATTGAAGAACTCTCATCTGTATGGACACCCCGTCCTTTTGCGTAACTCCATCCGTTCCAAAAACACAAAGACATCAAAAAACATGTACACTCGTTTGTGTGTTGGCACACACATACATACATAAACACAAGTGAACTCAAATTTGATACGGCTGTTTAGTTACAAGCTTTATCGCTGAAAGCCTGCGCAGATATACATATGTATATATATATGTTATATATGTCATGTATATGTAACTACATAACATATTCAATGTAGTGGTGTATACCTAGCATCTATGCATATACATATATTTGCACACGACGGATATGCCGGCACGTCGGTGCTGTCATGAATGGGTGGCATGTCGCAAGATCGGCGCAAACATAATGCGCCAACCAATGGTCTGGCACAATCGGTATAGCCGAGCGCACATCTTTTGTATGTGGTGTACATGTACTTATGAAAAGCTGATCGTGAATAAAGCTTATCACTTACTGGCGCAGCTCTCCATCTCCTCGTGCAGTCCGTGTGAACTGCGGCTCTCACACATATTATGCTGTCAATCCCGTGTGGACACACACATATGCGCAGCATTATCGTACATATACCGTATTTAGCGTACGATGTGATTGAGTATGTGGCATCTTGGTTGGCGGGCAGCTGGTGGACGTTTGCCGTTGGCTGGAAGTTATACTATAATTAGTCGAGTGTTGCCTTCTAAAGTAAGTGGCTGCTTCTAGCTCTGGTGCGCCACTGGCACTTTGTGTCTTCATTTGTCGTACATTTATTCTTTCTTGTGTTTTGTTTCTTCACTTGTGGTTGTTTGTATTGGTGTTGGTGTTGGTGTTTGCTGCGTTTGCGGGAATTATGCTCGTCTAGCTGCGTCGGCAAGTCGAGCATTCAGTCCGCTCCAGACGATCCATAGTGTTAGATCGCTTTAGGAAGCCCGTCGTACCCGCACAACGCGCCAGGGTTGATGGGGTTTAAGGCAGTATAAATTCGCCTTATTTTTTTTAATTTTGAATAGTTTCGTGTTTCCTATTCCGTTCGTTATGTAGTTAAACGAAAAAAAAAAATAATAATATTAGCCAAATAAATGAATGTTTAATAAACGATAAATAAATACGTGGACTTTTTTATATTTAGTTGTTTTTTACTTTATTATTACTTTTAATTAAATCTACGAACTGAACTAAGTGGCAACGATTAAAAAGTAAATAATTATTTTTTATAAAAAATTAATACCATCTACAAGTGTTCAATTGGAAAAATGTGCCTAAAAATTATTTGTAAATTGTACTGTGCTTCTTGTGTTGTTTGCTTAATTAAAAAAATTTGTTAAATAATTATTTATTATATTTTGTTTTTCGTAACTTTTATAAATGTTTATATTATTTTTAAGGCTGTTGACTATTTTATTAAAAAAGTTGGATAAAGTGAGAAAGGAGCGCGTGCATTGAGCGTTGGGCATGATGGAGCCCCACTGGAAGCGGTAAGTGCCAACTTAGCCCTGTCTAAGTTACTACAAATACTGGTTGCTAATTTTTAAGTAATAACTGTGAATATTTTGCGCATGGGAAAAAATGTGTATATATAATATTATAGCTCATAAATATTGAATAAAAAAATTTGTAAAATAGAAAATATAATAAAATCAAATAAAATAAAATAAAATAAAATAAAGTGAAATAAAATAAAATCAAATAAAGAAAAATCAATAAAATAAAATAAAATAAAATAAAATAAAATAAAATAAAATAAAATAAAATAAAATAAAATAAAATAAAATAAAATAAAAAAAATAAAATAAAATAAAATAAAATAAAATAAAATAAAATAAAATAAAATAAAATAAAATAAAATAAAATAAAATAAAATAAAATAAAATAAAATAAAATAAAATAAAATAAAATAAATAAAATAAAATAAAATAAAATAAAATAAAATAAATAAAATAAAATAAAATAAAATAAAATAAAATAAAATAAAATAAAATAAAATAAAATGAAATAAAATAAAATCAATAAAAAATGCAAATAAATTGAAAATAATTCACACTTAAATATAAAGAAATTAATTTAATATTTTCTTCATAAAATTAATTTTTAATAATATATATATTATATTATTTATATTATATTATATTATATTATATTATAATAATAATATATATATTATATTATTATATGTAATATTTTAGCTTGAAAACCTTATTTTATAAAAAATGATAAAATTATGTACCTTTGTAATAAATATATCTTAAACATAATATTTTCTATATTATCCAACATAAATAGACTTCTAAGCGCATTTTACAAAATAATATCATTCCTCTCGAAATTGATATTCCGTCGGCATAACGCGAATTACATAAAAAAAAATTAAACAAAAAAATATTTTTAATTTTATTATTAGTATTTTTTTTATTAATTTAAACTCAAATAACTTATGTCGTTACAATTGATTTCAAAAACTTAACTTGCTGGCGTTAATTCTTAAACAGGTGTCTGATTATCGATACATCCGGTTAGAAACGCTCACAAGTAAGCCCGTCGTCTAGATCTTCATTAGACAAATGCGCGCTGTAATGTTTCTGTTGGCTAATATAATTAAAAATGTGAATCGAAATCTTAAGCACCTTTGTTTTGCTATGAAGATTTTTGTAAACGCAAAGCACTGCTTATCTGCTCAACATTTAGACCTGAAACTCGCTTAACTTAACGAATACCAAGAAATAATAAATTCATAAATTTTTTAGTACTCAAAATCGAAAAAATGCAACTAATACACGTATTGGGGAACGAAATTTAGGCTTACGCATTTTTACAATTTTTCAGCAAAGGTTGAAAACATTCCGAGTTTTAGAAACGTTTCACAGGCTTACCATTCAAATAAAACCATATTTCGCATAATTTTTGTACTCAATCGCCTTTTAGCACTTAGGAAAATTGAAATAGTACATTATGTTTGCGAATTTCACTGTTAACACGTCTGTGACTAGTCGTTCGGCAAAATAAAGTCTCTTAAATGTACATATCTCTTCGTTTAATTCTCTTTCAATAAACCCGATATTCATCTCATGGCCTCCAACAAAGCAATACGCTCTTCTGATCATTTATGTGCATGAGATATTCACATATGTTTGTGTTTCGGCTTCCACTCGCACACATATGGAGAGGTCTACACAAATCACACAAGCCTTGGTGTTAGTCTTTACGCTGTTTAATTTTGTTCGAATATGAAAGCTGAAAGCTTTCTTTAATAATTATAAAGCTTTTGCTTAAGTGTTATGTTATTTTGCCTAAATATGTCCTGTTTTTATTTCTGTTACGATCAGCGTTTTTACTATTAGTGGTCACCCCTCGCCAGCCAATGGCAGACCCAAACCAGTATAGAAGCATGGGCATATGAAACAAATATATATATAAACTATTCATCGGCAATATTTTAAATTCAAGCTGACATTATTTGTAAAGCTAATGCCTAAGTAGGCGAAACTATACCCAAATTCGAAGTTATTGGTGTCTACTTCCAGTGTTATTCTGTAACTGATTCATCGCAACTACTATTTCACAGCAGACCTTAAAATTCATGCAAAGCATAACATGGATTTCCATATGAAATCTTTATGTCCTGAGTTTCCCTACTCCAGCACATATTATCGCATGCTCAGATCATATATAAAGTGTTTATATGACAAGTAAGGAGGGGCTAAGTTCGGGTGCAACTGAACATATTATACTCTTGCAACTTGCAGGAATAAAAGCCAAGGAATTACCGTAAGGATCGGAATCCAAGCAATTTATATATGCATATACTATATATAACTCATACACTGACCGACATAATCGGCAAAAGATTTTTTAGAAAAACGAAAATCATTTTATATAGTATGTGGGAGTTGTGGTAGCATCGACCCGATTTTATCTATTAACTATTAGCATGCCATATATTAAAAAAGATTCCCTAGGTTTCTTTAAGGTACCTTACATACAATCACCAATCACCTAGAGTAAAGTCAGCCGGATGTTCGAAACGTCCATCGTTCAAATTTTATAAATTTTATGGTTGTTGTAGCTTTAGAAGATGTGTAAATTAAACTTATTAGAGGGCGGGCCAAACCACGTGCCTCTTGTTACTGCGATCCCCTGTGCCAAATTAAAGTTTTATATCTTAATTTAGTGCTTAGTTATGGCACTTTATTGGTTTCCGGTTAATAGTGTTTTATGGGTGTGGCTGTGGCACGCATCTACGCCCATCTATGAATCGTAATTTTTTTGTACTACGGAAGCCGGATACTAAGATTCATCAAGATATCTCAATTTTTACTCCAGTTACAGCTTTCACGGACGGGCGGACATACATATACTATTCCCGATTTCAACTTTTCTCGTTAACCTTTTCATTTATATATATATAACAATGACAATGTTTTGCATTAAATTTAATTAAAATTGATCGAATAGTCGGCTATAATTCGTAGCTTGTGGTTATTCAGTTGGATTTAAGTATTGCGATAACATCAAGTCATATGTGAGACGGGTACCCAGTAACATACCAAAATGGGCTATGGAATATATGAATTGATTTTGACCATTTACGGATCAGAGTTGTTAGGTGCCTTTTATATGGGAGGTGGGGATATACATATAAATCCTTTACGAGGATCTAGGTATCTCTTATTACCTCTATATACTATATACATATTTACAAGAGTTGTTTTTGTACGTAGAATAAAGCTCAGCATAAAGTTTGCTAGAACACGGAAATTATTACGTTGGAAATGAAGACAATCTTTGAACCAATTTTTTCCGATATTTTAATTAAAACCTATTTATCACAATATTTTTGTTAATATTGGTTAAGTAGTTCCTGCGATATAAGATTTGTCGTAAAAATAGGCGGTGCCACACCCATTGACTGTAATGTTTTATACCAATTCAGATGAAATCTGGGTCCATTCCGGTTACGTAGACCCGACTGTCATGGGAATGGTATTTTATGGGCGTGGAAATGGTTTGCTTTTATTCCGTTCTAAACTGGAGGTTGGTATACTCAGTTATTGGCTTATACGAGCAGATGGATAGAGAGACAGATATTTGAAATTCAGCTCGTTATTCCACTCAATACTTCCTTAGGGGAATATATGTACATATATGAATATTATATTTTTTTTGTTATTCCCTCTTAAACGTCATGAGCCATGTGCTATATGTAACTATATCCGTAATATATACGATTACTTCTACTAAGTCGCTGTTTTCTTTAATTAACCATCTGAACGTTCTTCTTTTAGGCTTATTTTTGCCGCTACGATAGCAGGAGCGTTACTAGGCGCGAATGCGGTAGGAAAAATTATTATTTGTGCATAAAACATTTTCTGATTTCTGTATGTTATGTCATTTGTATTGATTTAGCAATTTTGGAAAACTGCTGATACTGGTGCAATTTATAGTCCACCAAAACATTATAGAGATGAATCGACGCCTCCGCGTACACCGATTGATGACAGCTATGCGATAATAGATACCGTAGGAACAAATCGAAACGGACCGCCAAGAAATTGTACATCTGGCACAGTGGGTTGCATTCCGAAATGTTTTGCTGAAAAGGGTAATCGAGGTTTCCCTGGTGAAGCGGGTCCACCCGGTCCTAAAGGTATGTCTGGATATCCAGGACCTGAAGGCCCACCTGGCGATAAAGGACAAAAAGGCGATCCCGGTCCATTAGGTCCACGCGGTTACAAGGGCGAACGCGGTGTACCCGGTATTCCTGGTATGCCTGGTGTACCTGGTGTACAAGGTATTTCTGGTAATCCCGGTGCCACGGGTGCTCCTGGTAAAGATGGTTGTGATGGTCAAGATGGACTTACTGGTCTGCCAGGTCTTAGCGGAATGCCCGGTCCACGCGGTTATCCAGGTCAGCCAGGTGTTAAGGGTGAGAAAGGTGAGCCGGCAAAAGAAAATGGAGATTACGCTAAAGGTGAAAAGGGAGAACCCGGTTTTGCTGGTCGTTCGGGCAATCCTGGTCCCGAAGGTCAACAGGGTCCTAAAGGTGATCGTGGTGATACTGGTCCATATGGTCCATCAGGTCCACGCGGTGATCGTGGTATAAAAGGTGACAAAGGTGCGCCATGTTTTGCACCACCACAGCCCGGTAAAAAGGGTGATAAAGGTGAAAAGGGTGAACCAGCTTCTGTGAAACCTTCAACCGGTGAGAAAAGCATTATAGGGGAAAAGGGTGAGAGAGGTGAAAAAGGCGAACCAGGTTTACCTGGCAAGAAAGGTGAAACCGGATTAAAAGGAGACATGGGACGAGACGGTTCGAAAGGTGAAAAAGGTTTACCCGGTGGTCCTGGTGGAAGAGTAAGTTTTTAAAAGCTGTGCTTATAGCGAATATTTAGCAATACGGAAAATTTTTTGTTCGCGTTTTTAGGGACGACAAGGAAATTTCGGTCCTCCTGGTCCAACAGGCCAGAAAGGTGATCGCGGTGAGACTGGCTTAAACGGTTTGCCTGGCAAACCTGGTTACAAAGGTGAACCTGGACGTCCTGGAAAAGCTGGTGAACGTGGATTACTTGGTCCTCCAGGTCCTCCTGGTGGTGGCCGAGGCTCCCCTGGTGCACCGGGCCCTAAAGGTCCCCGAGGTTATACTGGTGCCCCCGGTCCTAAAGGGTTGGATGGTGTTGATGGCCTTCCTGGTCCACAAGGTTACCCTGGCCCAAAGGGCGGCCTAGGTTTACCTGGCCGTCCTGGTGTTGAAGGACCTCCTGGAGAGAAAGGAGAAAAAGGTAATGCCGGTCGAACAGGTCCATCAGGTCCCGTTGGTCCTATGGGGCACACTGGTCCACCAGGTCCAGAAGGTCAAAAAGGTGAACCCGGATTTCCTGGAATTGGTGAAATGGGTCCTAAAGGTGATGATGGTATTCCCGGGTAAGTACACAACTTTGGATTTTTCAAACTTAGAAATAAATTCTTATTATTCAATCCAGTATTCCCGGTCTTAAAGGACAAAAGGGAGAACGGGGCTTCAAAGGAAATGCTGGAGCACCAGGTGATTCTAAATATGGACGACCTGGATCTCCAGGTCGCGCTGGGGCGCCTGGTCAAAAAGGTGACCAAGGACGACCTGGTAGTCCCGGACTGAAGGGAGATATGGGTCCAAAAGGAGATGCGGGAGGAAAATGCTCACAATGTCCTGCCGGCTTCAAAGGAGATAAGGGTGATCACGGTTTAGATGGTTTGCCTGGTGAACCCGGTTTGCGTGGTCCTCCTGGTGCTACTGGTGCGCCTGGAGAACGGGGTGCTGATGGAATTCCTGGTAAAGATGGACCACCCGGCTTAAAAGGTGAAGATGGCAGAGATGGTTTACCTGGTCCCGAAGGACCTGCGGGTAAAGATGCTATAATCGACTTAAGTCTTGTAAAGGGTGAGAAAGGAGAAAAAGGAGATAGAGGTTACCCTGGTCCAGTTGGATTGAAGGGTGACCGTGGTGAGGCGGGTTTGCCTGGAATAAGTGGTTCCAAAGGCGAAATAGGTGCTAAGGGTGATAAGGGTTACGCTGGCCAACCTGGTACAGATGGTACCCCTGGTAATCCCGGTCGCGACGGAATTGATGGTCTTCCCGGTATCGACATTAAGGGCGAACCAGGCCGACCAGGTCGTGACGGAATTAAGGGAGACAAGGGAACTGGAGGCTACCCTGGACAGAAGGGTGACCCGGGAACTTGTGACGCTGACGCATTGACAGTACCAGCTAAAGGGAACAAAGGTGACCGAGGAGCACCAGGAATGCCAGGACCAATGGGTCCAATTGGCGATACAGGAGATCAAGGAGATCAAGGACAGAAAGGTGAGAGAGGTCCACAAGGCCCAGTAGGACCTGTGGGTCCACGCGGTTTGACTGGCCCTCGTGGTGAAAAGGGTAATCCTGGAGCTATGGGTGCCCCTGGTAACCCTGGCAAAGATGGTCTAAGAGGACCCCCTGGACGAAATGGAGAGCGCGGTCAAAAGGGTGAACAAGGTATAGCTCTGGCTGGTCCACCTGGTCCACGAGGACGTGATGGTCTGTCTGGTGAAAAAGGCGATCGTGGTATTTCTGGTCCAATTGGGCCTCGAGGTCCGGATGGAGCGATTGGTTATCCTGGTGATAAAGGTGATGCGGGCTTGCCTGGACCGACGGGACAGACTGGACCTGTTGGTCCTAAGGGTGACACGGGACCACTTGGACCTAATGGACCTCCTGGGCCCCCCGGAAAACCTGGTGTTGATGGAGTTCAAGGTCGTGATGGAGCTAAAGGAGAACCTGGAAATCCAGGTTATGTTGGTATGCCTGGAATTAAGGGTGAACGTGGAGCACCTGGAAATGATGGACCTAAAGGCTTTACAGGCGCTCCTGGATCCCCAGGGAAGCGTGGTTCTCCTGGTCCAGAGGGCATTCCTGGTAGGTGTTTTCTTCTAAATTTAGAAATTAAATACTTTTGTACAGTACATATATACATAGATACATTTTTGTAAAAAATCTATTTATTTCCTATCAGGTATGAAGGGAGACAAGGGCGAAGTTGGTTTATCTGGCAATGATGGTGCAACTGGGCCTAGAGGACCTCCAGGAGCACCTGGTTTAATGGGCTCTAAAGGTGATATTGGCCCGCAAGGACCTCCTGGAACTGATGGCCGTCCTGGTTTCGATGGAGAAAAAGGTTCCACAGGCGCGCCTGGTTTCGATGGTCCTCAAGGATTACCTGGTGATGCGGCTGAAAAAGGACAAAAGGGAGAACCTGGCTTACCTGGCTTGCGAGGCGAAGAAGGTCGTCCTGGTGCAGCCGGATTTCCTGGCGAGAAAGGCTTCCCTGGTATACCCATTCACGGACTTCCTGGAGCGAAGGGTGATAAAGGAGATCGTGGTCGCGATGGTATCGACGGACTTAATGGTGAACCTGGAGAAAAAGGCAATGCTGGCTTCAATGGCTTAAATGGACAAAAAGGTGATAAAGGTGAAATGGGATTACCAGGTGCCATAGGAGCTCCTGGTTTGGAAGGAAGACCTGGTGAGCCAGGTGCACCTGGTCCAATTGGCTATACTGGCGCAAAAGGAGACAAGGGAGATACTGGTCCCATAGGTGTAGAAGGTATTAAAGGTGATAAAGGTGCTACTGGTTATCCCGGTCTAGCTGGAGCCCCCGGTCTCAAGGGTGAAAGAGGTTTCCCAGGACAAAATGGACGTGATGCAGTGCCAATTACAATTAAAGGTGATAAAGGAGAAATGGGTGAATTCGGAGTTGCAGGCTTGCAAGGTCCTGTGGGTCCCAAAGGTAATCAAGGTTTACCTGGCTTAATTGGTCAAAAGGGAGAGCGCGGCTTAACTGGTGCAGTGGGTATGCCTGGTTTGAATGGCGCTCCAGGACTAAAAGGTGATCAAGGTCTTATTGGTGAACCTGGTGCACCTGGACCAGCAATCAAAGGAGAAAAGGGTCTGTCTGGAACATCTGGAAGAAACGGACGCGAAGGTAACGAAATATAAACTGTACGATTCGTAGGTAAATTAAAATAAAATTATTTGTAGGAGCTCCTGGTGTACCTGGTCAGAAGGGCGAAAAGGGTCTACCTGGTCTCGCAGGTGTGCCCGGTTTAATTGGTTTACCTGGGCCAGTGGGCCCATCAGGTCCTAAGGGAGATCGAGGAGTCATGGGAGTGCCCGGTCGTGACGGTGCTGATGGCTTACCTGGTCAAAATGGTCAAAAAGGTGACATGGGCTTCCCTGGTCCGAAAGGTGAACGAGGCTTGGCTGGTTTTGAAGGACAAAAGGGAGACAAAGGCGAACGAGGTATGCCTGGTCCGCAAGGCTTAGTAGGTCGCAATGGAATGAAAGGTGATCGCGGCTACCCAGGTTTAGATGGAATACCTGGACCAGTAGGAGCACCTGGTGAGAAAGGTTTGACTGGACCTAAGGGTCGAGATGGACGCGATGGTATACCTGGAGCACCTGGTCAAAAGGGTGAACCCGGCTTAGTGCCACCACCAGGTCCTAAAGGAGAACCAGGTCAACCCGGATATGACGGACAAAAAGGAGAACGTGGACCACCTGGCCCACGTGGTTTAACTGGTCTACAGGGTGAACGCGGTGAGAAAGGTGAAATCGGTATGACTGGTCTAATTGGTCAAACAGGACGTCCCGGACCAAAAGGTGATAGAGGTTTGGCTGGTCTACCAGGACGCGATGGAGCTCCTGGTCAACCTGGACCACAAGGTCAAGCCGGTGCGGCATGCACAGCGGCACAAGATTACCTGACTGGCATATTACTTGTTAAACACAGTCAATCCGAAGAGATACCACGTTGTCCCAGCGGCCAAATTGAACTATGGACCGGTTACTCAATGTTATATGTAGATGGTAACGATTATGCTCACAACCAAGAGCTCGGCTCAGCCGGCTCTTGCGTGCGCCGCTTCTCTACACTGCCAGTAATGTCATGTGGTCAGAACAACATATGCAATTACGCTTCGAGAAACGATAAAACGTTCTGGCTTTCAACATCCGCACCAATACCGATGATGCCCATCAATAACAATGAGATCAGCAAATACATATCGCGTTGCGTGGTCTGCGAGGCACCTGCGAATGTAATCGCTGTACATAGCCAATCTTTAACCATTCCAGATTGTCCCAACGGATGGGAAAGCCTATGGATAGGCTACAGTTTTGTAATGGTAATTTTTACTGCTCCACCAATACCTATCATATTTTCTTATAAACATATCCAACTTTCTCTTCTCTACTTCAATTTTAGCACACTGCTGTTGGTAATGGCGGCGGTGGTCAAGCACTAGCATCGCCCGGTTCATGTTTGGAAGATTTCCGCGCCACACCATTCATCGAATGTAATGGCGCTAAGGGTCACTGCCATTTCTACGAAACCATGACCAGTTTTTGGTTAGTCACAGTTGAGAACAACGAACAGTTCCAACGCCCCGCAATGCAAACACTCAAGGCTGGCAATTTGCTGCAACGAGTATCTAGATGTACAGTTTGTATAAAAAATTCAACATAAGCAGCAGTTCTTAATCTTGTTCTTCCCCAAAAGCTATATACCATTATATAACTAAAGTAAATTTTATTGAGTAACTTTATGAAACCCTACACTCAAAAATCGACAAAATCAAACGAAATATTTTATCCAATTTAAAATAATCTTAGAACACAAAAAAACCCTTGCTATGAATTCCTTAAAATACCTTTATACCCAGATAACGAGTACTAGAAAATGCTCATCTTCAACATGACGGTCACATTGTAGTTTCTAGCGATAATAACATGTAGTCGAAAAGTACTTGCCCAAGTGTTAATTATAATGTTTATATAAACAAAAATGAACACAAAAAATCTGCCATTGCCACTAAACTATGAAGTTTCAAAAGTTTAAAGCTTCTTGTTTTTTAATTGTAATATTAGCATGTAAAATATAAGCGAATGAAAAAATAAGCATAACTAAATATGTAATATGTGTAGTAGCCATCTAATAAACTGTATATTTGTATGAAAAAAATAATAAAACGAAACACAAATAACGAATATATCAATTAAATCAAGATTTTAGGCAACATACAATATTTTTACACTAAATTTCTAAATAAAGTGGGATCTTAAAATGTTTTCGAATCGATCGACTAATTCGCAAAAAACAGATTTACTAGCTGCTATCCCAAAAACTTTACGTTTAAGTAAGATTATGCAGCATATAGAATATAATATGATTAGAATATAGTGACGTTCACTTCCAACGCAACGCCATCAGCTTGATTGTAAGGAAGGGCTAAGTTCGGGGTCAACAAGAGGATCGGAAACGTATAACTCACACACTGGCTGACAAATTCGGCATAGGAATTGTTAGAAAAATGAAAATTATTAAATGTAGTAAACGGGAGTTGGGAGTAGTATTGATCTGATTTTATCTATTACTACGCATGCTACCAACATGCCATATATTAAAACAATATTCCCAAGTTTTATCAAGGTACCACACATACAATCACCAATCATATGGAGAAAAGACAGCCGGATTATCGAAAACACTGATTTTAGCTATACAGGGTTTGTTCGGAAAGTAATAGGACTGATTTTCTTCCGCCGTGACTGTACTTCGAAGTGTGCGCGCACCGACTGGATTCGGTAGAGATCGTTCCTAGCTAACGAAGGAGCAGCTGGTCAGTTGTCTCTGAGCACCTGGAGAGTCAGGACAAACATTTTTGCGCGACGTGTTTCTGTGAGTGGTGCAAGCCGAAAATGCAGCATTCGTTAGAGCAGAGGTACGCGTTTAAATTCTGTGTGAAACTCAGTTAATCTGCGACAGAGACGTTTGATATAATCAAGCAGGCTTACCCAGATGTTGCTTAAGCAAGAAGTGATGTATTTCGGCATCATCAGGCCTTTTTGAAAGGCCGGGAAGAGATCGCTGATAAAGACCGGAAGAATGAGCAAATCCAAAGTGAAAACGATGCTCATTGTCTTTTTTGACATCAAAGTCATCGTCCACTATAAATTTATTCCTGCTGGACAAACCGTCAACGCCAAGCATTACGTGGAAGTCCTCAAGAGATTCAAGCGAAGGGTCAATCGGGTTCGACAAGACATCGCAGCCGACAGTTGCACCACGACAATGCCCCGACTCACACTGCCTTTTTTGTGAACAGCTACATAACCAAGGCCGGCATCCCAATGCTTCCGCAGCCACACTACAGCTCAGATGTGGCCCCCGGAAGGAGCCTCTTTGGAAGTTTTTAAAGAATTGTAAAAGTGGGTTCAAACATTTTTTTTTTAAATCGACTCAGTCCTATGACTTTCCAGACACAACTTTGGGGGCTAGGTCAAGTTTTCGCCCATTTTTATCTATTTTGGGCACAAGAATACACTTTTATGAGTTGGAGTAATGTTTCGGATATATATATAATGAAGAATGGGCTTATCACTTGTTATTTATGGGTCTTTGGGCCGATTGGTCCTGCCTTTACTCCCGTTTGTCCAACATTAATTAATGCAAATGTAAATCCCGGTTAATGGGAGGACGTTAAAGGGAGGACGTTAAAGGGTATCTGTTAACACTACTCCGTCATTCATTTCCCAACTAACAGTAGTTCGTAATAAAAGAAACGATTTAGTGCAATTGTTCAAAACAGTTATCTGAAAGGGCTTCAGAATGGAATATATTGGTTAGGAGCGCTTACAGCGACTGAACGAGCGATCGGTCCCACGAAAATTTAAAGAAAATATAGATGCCTATCATGTTACATATAGTTGTAGACACGTCCTAATTGCCCGAACTTCGATACCTTGTTGACCTTGTTTTTCATTTTGTTTCACGAGTTTCTACAATCATCGGCATACAGATCCTCTTGAAGGATGTTATTCTGAAAATTGGTTAATGGAAAGGATCCAAACTTCTTCAACCTCGGTATACCTCAAAACTGTGAAATGTGTATTAAAAATGTTAAAACAAAATAAAACTGCTTTGAAATTACTAATATTTCATTAAAATCAATTACAATTTGTTATGGAAAGCCAGTTAAAGTCCATACAAACACATGTAGGTAGCAACTAATTTTCTTCCACGCGATAATAGATCAAATTCATTTTTCCTTTTTAACGGCAAACGCAGACTTTTCTGGAATTGCAGTATCCTCCCCTGATATGTCCCAAAAACAGACAGTGCGAACTACAGAGAGCTCCACCTAGACTACATGAAATTCCACCACTGCGGCTTTGCGGTTCATTCTCTTCGCCAACTGGTTTATCGTCTGGCACGGATACTTGGACTTGAACAGCAACCTCTTTAGACACCTTTATCTGTTGAAAAGCTTCGATCATAGCTTTTAGTAAATCCTCGGCAACCGATCCAGGAACTTCGACATGAGCATTCGATTGAATAGCCGCATCGATGGTAATGTCGCGATTTTCCTCGGGTTGTTCAAAGGGCACCAAGTCGATGACAACAAGGTCTCCCTGTGAGTTTTCTGAATCGTCGAGAGGAAGAGCTAAGATAGAGTGAAACAGCACAAAGCTGCACAAAGCAACGGAGATAACAGTGATTGTCTTCATGTCTTTTCACTTGTAGAAGCAATAAAACTGATGCATTGATCACTGGATCGAGCCTATTTAAGCACAATTCTACTATCGTCTAGATAAGTACGCTTGTATCTTATCAAGCAATGAACAAACACTTGTGGTAAGGGGTTACAAGCTTCAATGGTAATGCAAATACATATAATCTTTTGCTCTTCAAACGAAAGTGTTTTGGAAATTATTTGTTAATTGAGCTTTGCGGAGCCACTAATGGAACTGTAATTAATTATTATTGTACTTAAATTGACCAATGGATTTGAAGTGCATGATATACATATATACTCAGCAGCACAATGTGTTCAATTTGATGCTTTTTGAAAACAAAACTAATTTCTGTTTCTTCTTACAGAATTTTATTATTATAATACCTTCTCTAATCAGATCTTTTTAAGTGCCAGTAGGTCAGTGGCGTGGCTACAACTTCGGGCGCCCGGGGCCAAGAATGTTCTGCCGACCCCTTAATCTACCTACTTACAAGTTTCATGAGGTGGTTCGAACAAAAGAGGTACAAGTAAGTAAGTAAAAGTAAAGCCTGTAAAGGCAGTCCGACAGGTACTCAGCCCACAAAAAAATATGTATTGTTGTCGGGACTGAGCAAATTCAATATCCATCATGCTTGATACAAGTATAACCGACCCGGTCTTTTGAGATGCCTACACTCTCACCTAACCATGGAAACTGTAGCACCTAGACGTAGATCTTTTAAAACCGACTTGCGATCGTTCCAAGGCTCGTTAAACAAATCTTTTGCGGTCGCTTCTAAAGGAAAAGAGACATCATATACAGAAATCAAGAGTTCTTAGAGAGTTCTAATAACAGCAAGTATCAATTCACCGGCTAATTTGCTTTTTTTCATTTGTCTAAACGCGGTCAAAACCAAACTTCTAGCCCAATATGATTACTTAATCTTTGGTAACCTTTTAGTAATATTACATTATGGTATCCTATGAGCGCAGGCTATGGAAACTAGTCCCCTTTTGTATCTGCTCTGTATCTTTTCCAACTCTGCCCACCCAATAGTAGTCCAATGGATTCAAAACTACATCCTCAGATGGTCAATCATCTGCAGCCAATGCTAGGTAATTTTTGCTTTGTGTGCTAGAGCGCAGAGTCTTGATGGAAATTTTAATGCTCTTCATAGAAGAGAGTATTACTTAACTGCTTTATAACGCCTTCTAAACATCCTTCTGATACAGCTTTGCCTAACTTTTAACACCTTTTTCATGAAAGCATTACAGCAGCTGGATGATGACCACGTTGAACCCTTGGAATAACATTTTTTGGAAAAGTGACAGCTTTTGCGAATATTCGGTCTGCTTCAATAATGATTATTTTTTCATCTGTAAAAACGATACTTTCATGGTCGTTGACTAAACTCACCACATGCATCTGGTGAGCACAATTTGCTTCAAGCGCGTTGTCAGAAGATTATTAGTTGACCGACTGTAGAGTTTCATGTGGAAATCATTTCGACTAAGACTGACATTTATCTGGTCGATATATCCATCTGCTTTGACATAATTTTCTGTTTTCTAAGGGAATGCGAATGCGTTCGAGAAGTGTTTTAACGGTAAACAAGCATTCTTGAAATATTATTTTTTTCCACACGTAAATCAATGTAAATCAATCACCGCAATACGACTTTATTTAGCTAACCACTCCATTGTTAATAAGAAAAATTGATTATCATATGTGACCTGGTCTACGAAAAAAGAGCTAACGTGCGAAAACTTGTTTTCTGGGAAACAGCTGTTAAAAGTAAACAACTCGTTTCGTCAGTTTTTTTTGGAAATTGATTTTTTTACACCTACCCCCTTTCCGTAGACCAGGTCACATATATAAGTAGGCATTGCATACTAGGATTTGTCTCCCAGTGTGATTAGTTCTTAAGGACCGATTATAAGTATGACCCTCGCCAGCTTTTTATATCCGTGTAGCCCACGTTGGGTTAAAGAACTGTTTTGTATAAATGTATGTTTGTAAACAAGATGTGTACAAAAATAACGGGTATTTTTTTAATTACTATTACTGATTCCATCTGCATTAATGTTGTCGTTTCTAAATTTTCAAAAAATCTATTTTTTAAATATTTTTTTTCTTAATATACACAGAATTTCATATGGTTCCGGTGAATATTTTCGAAGTTAAACGCAAATTTGAAAAGGCGTTAAAGAGCGCTTGGAAATACAAGTTCAAACTTTAAAGCGTTTTTCTCAAAATGGTGTTTTCAAAGTTTATTTACTATACTCAAAAAGCTGGTGCTAAAATTTGAGACTAATTGGTTTAGCCGTTTTCGAGTAATATTGGTCACTCGAAAACGGCTAAACCAATTAGTCTCAAATTTTAGCACCAGCTTTTTAAGTATAGTAAATAAACGAAGATTTGCACAGATACATTTTTTGTTTTTTTTTTTTATAAACAATTTAAGGCGTACAATTTGGTCAAAAATCGTTTTTTTTTTTGGAAACCATGGCATATGTCAAAGAATTTTACTACAAGGAACATTCCAAAGTAAACAGGACTTTTTGAATCTAGCGCCCCCTGGTGGCGCCATCTATATGTCGACTGGTGCGTTAGAATCTGCTATCTTTATCGATTGGCCAGTGAGAATTTCATGAAATTTCATTGATTGGAAGTGAAGTTATTGCGTTTTAAGTGTCAGTATGTTTGTGTTATCGGTGCGAAAATGAGCTTCGAGCAAAGAACCAACATTAAATTTTGTTTCAAAATTGGTAAAACTTTTACCGAAACGTTTCAATTGATGAAACAAGTTTATGGCGATGATTGCCTATCACATAGCAGAGTGCACGAGTGGTTTCATCGTTTTCAAAGTGGTAGTGAGAACATAACTGACGATCAACATCTAGGTCAATCAAAATCTGTGATCACCGGAAAATCCAACGAAACTGTGCGTGAATTCCTCAAAAATTAGCCGTATTCAAATCTCCAAAAAATCGATTTATCGCATTTTGACCGAACATTTGAGCTTACGAAAGGTGTGTGCACGGTTTGTTCCGCACAAATTGACTGACGACCAAAAATTGCTCAGAATCCAATCTCATCGATCGACGCTTGTGACCGATTATTTGACCAAAAATCACATTTTAATTATTAATCACTCCTTGTACTATTCACCTGATATGGCACCGTGCGACTTCTTCCTTTTCTGAGAAATGCATTTGCTCATGAGAAGAAAGCATTAGAGGCCATTCAAAAGGCGGCATACTGGCGGCCATACCGGCCAACGAGCTAAAACACTCGTTCGACATGCTTTTGGACCGTGCAAAAAGCTGTATTGAAGCAGAAGGAGACTGTTTTGAATAAAATAAATTGATTTCGCCGAAAAAACCATTTGTTCTGTTTTTTTAAGTCCTGTTTACTTTGGAAGGCACCTTGTAGATTTAACATTACTTTAACGAAATTTGTTTGGTTTTTCAATTTTAGCGGATCCAGTTCGGAGATATAGTGGTCACCGCAAAACGTGTTTTTTGAGAGAAGCTCCCGGAGATCAACTTCAGTTCCTTTCCAAATAAATATTTTTAGTCTAAGTCTTAAAATTCAATTAAAAGATACATAGTATGTACAAATTTTTGGATCAATAAACGAAGTCATGTCTGAGGAACATGGAGACAGGGGCTTCGTTAAAAGCATTGATTTGCCACTAATAAGCAACGAAATGTGAAAATTGCCAAGCTCATAAAAGCCTCTGAAACATTAGCTGTTGCTACAGCAAAAAGAAATGAAAACAGCACAAAATTGTATCGTATGTTTCTTCAGGGACATGTATATGAACATAATAAAAAGAATTGATAACTGGACGCCTGAAATTTTAAAATTATCAAAAATTTTGCCAAAATTTTTTTTATTTCCCTTCACACGATGATTTTCCAGATAATTAAAAATCGTTGTGATGAACGCGAATCCAACAAATATAATATAAGAGTACTGTAATATCGAGTTACTGTTTATTATTATTGATAACATTTCGAAATGAAGACAAGTAAGGAAGGGCTAAGTTCGGGAGCTACCGAACATTTTATACTCCTGTAACTTGCAAGAACTAAAGCCAGGGAAATATTTTAAGTTGTAAAACCAATCATATGGAGTAAAGTCTGCCGTATGTTCGAAAATTCGGATATTAGTTACATAGGGCTAGGCCAAGTTTTCGCTCAAATCTATCTATTTTAGGCACAAAGATACACTGTAATGAATAAAACATGCTCTCTTATTTTCATTGGGATAACTCACATATTGCGGTACAAAGTCACCCGGAAGTTCGAAAATCTGTATATTAAATATATGGGGGCTAAGGTACCAATCAATACTTCGTCCAATTCAACCCAATTTGACATACAGACAAAACATTATAAAAGACAGATTATATCTCAATTTCAGTTATATATATCACACCTCGACCGACATTTTCGATCAAAAGTCAATTAGAAGCATAGGCACCGGAGTCTAAATATTCGATACCTAAGGGCTTGAACAATTTTGTATGACTAAAAAATTTTTAGTCATAAGGAATCCAGGGATATATTAATTGCTTGTTGATTTGTGCACTGGAAAATGAACGAATCAAGTGGAATTTAAAATTGTGCTATATGGAAAGTTGGCGTGGTTGTTGTCCGATTTCGTCCATTTTGATAACTTGAAAGGAGAATGTAAGAATAATTACACGTACTCAATTTTGTCGAAACCGGTTTGGTCGGGTTCCGAGATATGGGTTTTCCCCAAAAAGTGGGCGGGGCCACGCCCATCGTCCAATTTTCATAGCGACTCTCATAAAGGACTCTCATACCATCACAGTGGTAAAATTTAATGTCTCTGGCATATTTAGTTATTGATTTATCGCACTTTTAGTAGCTTTTAACAGTACAGTTAGATAAGGAGTGAGCGGGGTTGGCCTCCGATTTCATCTTTTTCTCACCGTCGGTAAAAGTTCTTATAAGATCTCAATTTGGTTGTTGTAACTTAAGGGGTTTAGGAGATATGTGTATTGAACTTGTTAGAGGGCGGGGGCACGCACAGTTTTGCCCAAAAGAGCCTCTTGCTCCTACGATCCTCTGTAACAAATTACAGCTCTTTACGTTAATTTAGGGCTTAGTTATGGCACTTTATATGTTTTCGGTTAATGGCGATTTGTGGGCGTGGCAGTGGTCCGACTACACTTATCTACGAGCTCGTAATTTTTTTTGTACTAAGGAACCCACATACCATGTTTCATCAAGATAACTCATTTTTTACTTGCACGGACGGACGGACGGATTTCAACTTTTCTCGTCATCCTGAGCATTTATACTTACATATATATGTATAACGATATATCTGTCTCGCTTAGTTTTAGGTGATACGTACAAGCGTTAGGTGAACAAAACTATAATACTCTGTAGCAATTGGTTGCAAGAGTATAAAAAGTCTTACTATTTTTTGCCCACAGTAGTATACGCCGGCAGGTAGGTAGCCGCCACCGAGGGCTCAATTTGCGCCATTTGATGCATTGTCGTAGGACCTTATCGCTTTGCTATTCCGTTTCTTCGATGCGCTCGAACCATTTGGTGCTCTCAATGACACTACTTAAGTATATCCGTTGTGCTTTTTGTGGACAAACATGCAAGGTGTTGCCTGATGGGTTTCAAGTATTTTGTGACGGATTTGTGATAAAGCTGAGCACTCGCAGAGGCAAAGGAAAGCCGTATCCGTATTCTCTTCTTTCTTGCAGCTGCGGCAGCTATTGTTATGAAGCAGGCACATTTTGGGCCCATTCTCCCAAAAGACCAGTGCCCGTTATAGTAGCTATAAGTTTGTATATGCTATCTGGACCTAGATAGGACCTTCTATTCCTGTCATATTTCAGCCATATTTGCTTTGTTATCGATTTGTACAAAATGCTTATAAAGCTCCCTGTCGTCTAAAGAGGTTCTTAGCTTTGTTAACTCGTCCGCCGGAGTTGACCTGGCAGTGAAGGCTTACCTTCAGTTGTTGACCACTTTGGAATTAATCTGTAGTGTCGACAAGGTAAGCAAAGCCGCCTGGCTGTCCGTGTATATGGTTGCTTTCTGTATCCTCTCGCAGTTATTAAATATAATTTCACAGGCCTTCTCTTGAAAGATTCTGGCTGAGTTTGATAAGCGAATAGAAAAAGAAGTTCCGAAAACATATATACCACTTTTTTCACGTAAAGAGGGAATCCTCCCCTGGAAGTGTGTAGGCTGATTTACTTATATTTTATTTAATTATGATGGCGCTATGCCCAGACTCTATCCGTCTCCATTCTCCTAATTCCTCAATTATAATAGCAGAACTTGCGGCTACTTTCAGAGCATACACGTTCATTGGTAGCTGATGCAGTAGTATATTGACCGCATCAGTCGGACAGGACTTGATAGTTCCGGTAACCGCTGTACTGCTCCTTGTATTCCATTTAATTTGCTGATATTGTATTGTTTGTTTACGGCTGGTCACCAAACTAGTTTTCCATAAGTTAAGTGGCTATATGGGTTTATTGGTTCAAGAATGTTAATTTTTTATTGTCTTATTAAATTTTATAACAGCTCCAGAATATTGTCATAAATTTTCAAGTTGATCCGAGTAATAGTTTCGGAGATAAAGCCTTGAGAACTGAGACGCTCGAAAATGGTGTTGTAATGGCCTAGTTAAAATTTTCTTTTTTTATTTCAAAATTTCTTTATTAATAGTGTATGTTAGTAACAATAAAAATTCTAATAAAATATTTCATTATTTATATGAGAAAAAAAAATTCAAAAAAAGCTGTTTTTTACCGAGGAAACCTATGTAACCCCTTATTTATTCGTTTTTTAATGTTAATCTTCCAAATCAGTATCAATTTAAACCCCTAGATATTTTGCCGTGGGGATAGAGGAATTGTTGTACCACTAAGCGTGGGATTGAATTGTGGTATTTTTGTTTTACTAATGAAAAGCCCACCACGGCCCATAGGTGTAACCTGATTGTGAAAGAAAACATCCCTGACACCACCAACATTTTGTCGTCAGCCTATACTATTGCTTTCACACCTCCTCCATCCAGTTGAATTAGTATTCCGTCCACCAACCATAAAAGCGGGGAAAGGATACCTCCTTGAAGAGTCCCACTGCTTACATGGTTTGATTGTGTCGCTTAACCATTTAACGCTATAGCCCTTCTGCTCATAACCACCGATCGTCTCCATCTGCACACCATCTATACCGCTATGTTTGAGACAATAAATAATCGTGCTTATTTCTATATTGTTCAAAGTCCCTTCTATGTACCCCAAGAAAGGCCGCCATTGTTTGTGATGTAGTGACTTTTCAATTACATTAATCACTTCGTGTAGGACAATTTCGGTTGATCGACTCCTTTTGTATGCATGTATGTATATCCATTAACCCTTCTAGGAACACCACTTTGACTCGCGTATGTATAGTATGATAGTGGCCTTATACATATATCTTTTCCAGTCTTGGACACCGCAAACTAGTCCATCAGTTTTTAAGATACACTGTAGCATATATGTAGCTGCCTTATACGTATAAATCGTCCGATAAAAATCAAGTTCTTATATGGAAACTTTTGTATTTGTGAAAGGCATTCTATATTCGTTGCAACCGAAGTTGGTGTTTTTATATATATGGTTGCTAGGTTGCTGGGGGGATTGAGTCATGTGTCAACCAAGTATCCTCTTGCTAAAATAAATGTACCCGTGAAGGGTATTATAGCTTCGGTGCTGTGATAAAATGTAGATTTGTTTCAATAAAAACTACTTATGACTCTAACAGAGCTTCTAGTTGTTACTCTTTTAGGAGACAAATAAAGTTCAACGAAGTGGGACTTCAGTCTAATACAAACATATGTACATACATACTATAGTATGTCGCATTTTAACAAAAACGAACTTCGCCTAACTTGGCTCACTTTTATATCAATGAATGTATGTATATACATATATATATGTATATGTACATAGTTGTGTGTAACTAACTGATATCTGTTTCTGATAAACATGCCAAAAATGCGGGCGCATGTGCGTTTGCTTGAAATAAATTTACATATCTATGTATACACATATGTATATATACGAGCATGTATGTAAGTATGTACATATGTAAATACGTACTAGACCTCGACACATCTGCAAAGGTAACTGCTTTAGGGATGAAAGCACGCGAGACACTTGCGTCCCTCCACGTGCACAAATGACACGCCAACTTTTTCGTTTCAAGTGCAATGAATGAACGAAACTAGCGGACGGGAAGTTGGGGGAACGCGAAAACCAGTAACAAAACAAAGAATTCAATAAAGTTTAACAAAAAGGCAAATAGAGGGAAACACACATACAACTATATAACATTATATCTTGTACATACATATGTGTGTGTGTGTATATGTGCATTTGTAATCTGGCGAGATATTAACTAGTCTAATTGGGGGTGGAAAATACACAAGTGACTACGAGGAATGTTAATGGAAACGTCAAACGGGGTTGGATGGAAGATTGCATGACAGACTGGAAAATTCGACGCGAAAAGGGGGTTGCTGGGCGGCCTGCGCGCACTTGAGCAGAGCAGACGGCTGACAGAAGTCGGGCAAGAATGGAGTAATACAGACGAACTAACGAGCTAAGGAGCGAGTGAGCGCCGAGTCGATAAGTGTTCGTGCAAGAATAAAATCGAATGAAAATAATTTCATTGAAAAAGTAATATTTAGTTCTACACTAAGTCCTTGATTTAGTTGTAGTTCAAAAATAAAAGTGCAATATCGCGTTTCCAGTACTCAATTCTTATGAAAATCATATACATACTATGTGCATAAATAAAAAAAAAAATCCAATAAGTTGTAAGCACTAAAAAATTGAGTCGAACGTAAAAATCAACCCCAGAAGTTAAGAAAAAGTCACCACCACATATTCGACACAAAAAAAAAAATGAAAACATACCCAGACTCACCAAAAGTTTACACTGCCTGTATTACCACCATCACCAGCAAACAACTTCACAGACAATAGAAATATTCAAGAAAACCCTGTGTCTGCAGTAACAACAGCAGAGCGCAGTCAGTTTTCAACACTGTGTGCTAATCAAGTCTAAAATTTCATCATTCAGAAAATTTTGTCTCCACATTGTCACCTCAATCGCTTCTAAGTCGGGTTCGCATTCTAGTTCGCACGCAAACTTCAATCATATATGATTATCGTTTTGTTGTTATTGTTTCAATCGCTATGTTTATACTGTCAACGTCTGGTCCTGCATATACACGATCGATGGATCAATCCAAAGAATTCACGTCTACTTAAGGAAGCCGCTGAGACGTCCTCAGCTGCGACACGCAAGCTCCTGCTAGAGCAATACCATACTGGAGGCTTAGAGAGTAACAGACAGCCACGCAAACGAAACAATCTATCCACATGTGGTGGTGAACCAGATGGTGCTGGAGGCATTCTAGCTGAGGCTTGTCGTTTTTGCGCTAACAGTCCGCAGGGTTATTGTTGTCATCATTTTCATTTGCAAAAATTGGAAATACAGAAGGCACACAAGCAACAGCTACAGCAATCTAGCGGCTACCTGTCGACACAGAATCGGCCACGCTTCTGGCAGCCACTCTGCGGTGGCAGCACTTCGACAACGTTGGAGCAGACATGGGCGCAACGACGGCAGCAGCGTAAAGTAAGTCGTGAATTGAAGCGAAATTTGAAAAATCGATTGACTGTCACAACGTCACTACAACATCAAACACAACTACAGCAACAGCAACAACAAGAGCAGCAGCAAAACCCAATGCAAAAACAATATCAGCTTCAAAGGCAGTATTTGAGGCGACAGCAATATGAAGAGTTCATGAGAGCAAGAAACGCCGGCAATAATAGTAGCAGTAGTAGTTCTAGTAGTAGCAGTCCATTGTGGGATACGTCCACATCAAATTCATCCAGCGGCTACCAATCACCCTTCGCTTCGGTGTACAATGTTAATGGTTCGCTCTCTGATATCGATACCACGGACTCTGGTCTAGCGACCTCCATAGAAAGTGTTGCATATTATGGTGTTGAAGAGGCGGGATCTGTCGAAGAATTGTCCCCAAGTTTGGCTGTTGAACTAGAACTAGCGACAGCGAAGACATCCACAATAACAACAACCTACCTTTAAGTGACGAAAAACATAAAAACTACAGGTGAGTAAGTGCGCACATGCGTACATACCTATATGTAAGGGAATCTAAATAATATTTGTATTCAAACTGTGACTTATCCGAGTAGTGAAATATGCTGGAATGATTTCTATTTGTTTTTGTCTTAGCCCAAAAATGTTTATTAACTTTTGCTGCCCCAAGAAGTTCAATTGGAAGTGTTTCTCTTCACCATAACGTTGGAACACGTCCCCCATCTCCGGAATTCTCTAGACTTATTATCTTTTGGATATTTCTAAAGAATATCAGAGTATAAAGAGAGTGCGCTATTTTCGGAATAATTCTCAAGAGGCAGTCGCTGAAATATATAAGACATCTAGAACTCACACCGCTTCACCTAGTAATCGGGCAGGTAGCCAAAGGGGCTTGGCAGAGGAAAGGTAACCCCATCCCAGCGAATGAAGCCCTTAAGTGGTGAATTACTAGAGTCTCTTCTCCCAAGGGACAGCATTACCAAAAGAGTAAACTTCACTAGAAAGTCCAAAATGACTCTTAACAGTAAGGCTGCATAGAATGATTCCACGCAGTTGGTCGAGCTTAGGGATAATACAATCAACGACGGTACACCGACGGCTCGAAAACGTCAGAGAGAATTGCTGCAGGAGTCGTAGAACCACCAAACTCCCCATACCTGTGCGAAATTTTCCCAGCATAGCCCAAGCAAAGGTCTTTGCTAAAAGATGATGAGTAGATATAAGTCTCCAACGCAACTATCGCAATGAACGTATAGCCATACTCAACAACTGTCTAACGACACGTAAAGCGATCTCTGCCTACCAGGTCAAATCGCTGTTGGTGCAGGAGTATACAGAACGACTGAATAGTTTATCAGATCTTTACCAAGTGCAGCTTATCTGGGTGCCCGGTCACAAAGCTATAGCCGGGAATGAACTGGCTGACGAGCTCACAGCATCGACCGACATGTTAGGGCCGGAATCTTTTATTGCGGTTGGTTCTCATACCATAATGGAGCTGCTCCGTAAGGCGGAAGGAGTAGGCAGGAAAGGTATTGGCAATAACTCCAAGGCATGCGCTATGCTAAGTTGCTAATAGGGTTTTAACCACGAAATCAACCTCCCAAAAGAAAAACTCCGGCTACTTCTGGCCATTCTAAGCTTAAGAAGCGCTTATGTAACATGGTCCTATCTTCTTGTGCAAATTGGCGGTTCTTGACAGCAGTCTGCAGACGCATGATAAAGGCCCTTGGATCCATGTTTCCAAATAGCACCAAGCAATATATTGGAATTCATCAATGTGCTGGCGCTAAGTGAGTCGTTGTGACTTAGGAGAGGAAACAATAGACCTTAGGTCGCGGTGCTTACCTCACTTATTTATTTATTTATCTATCTACGTAAGCATGTACAGATCCAGGCTCCGATCGCAGTTCCGATCAACAAAAAAACTTCTTCCTAATCCCAGTTGAACTTTAGCAGTCAATGGGAAATCTTTCTTGCGTATTTTTGCTATGAGTATTATATACTATACATATATTATTTTGAAGGATACTTTTGAGGGTCGTTGGGCGTCATTCTACACGAGCTTCAGAAGAAAAGTAAGTTGCGGCATTTCATCCGATTTTCTCTTGGCTCTAGCAACTCACCCCAAAACTACTAAATTTTGAAACCCAAAAAAGGTAGACCACGCCAAAGGCGACATCGTTCCATTTTTACCTCAAAACTTTTTAAGGTCGTAGATCGAATGATTCTTTTTCCTTGATTTCTTTGATTTGGCTGAAGATAGCGTTCCCATGCGAAATTCTGCTCGGCAATAAGTTGTGCTCGGGTATAAGGTGCTGATAAACCCAGCAAATAATTTTCATTATTTGAGCACACCAATTATTTTCCATCAATGAGCATGTTTGTATGTATGGGTGTATGTACGAATGATTGAAATATTTTTATTTCCTCAAAATCGTGTTTGTCGGTTTTTTTTATTTTGTTTACTCATATCCAGCGAAATATTTTAGTAATCATTTTTAGTAAATATATTTTATAACCTTTCTCACTTCAACTAGATACAAGAACGGCAATCTTATTGGTACCTTAAACAATAACTATTAGCAGTTAAACGGCAACAGGCGAACAGAGAGAATTGAAAATATCGACAACCAAGAAGACGCAGCGACACAAAAGGGTTCTCGAGACAAAGCACTTGTGCCGAGTGGGTCAAACGTGTAAGTTGTGTTGGCAGTGATACTAGATAAATGTGTATGTAACAAAACGTTTACCGTTATACAGGTGCAATTGAACAGGACAAAGTGCTTTTGCAGGTGTGAAGAATACGCAACAACCGGAAGTGACCTTCTTTTCGTCAGACAACAGTGACTAGACTACTCAAATGCCAGAAATACAAAAACACCTGCCGCTTGTAGAATTCTCGTTTTCTAGATGCTAGAAACTGTCAAGTAGTGACCTTAGTAGTAACAGTAGAACACTAGAAAAGTGCAACGTGGCACTGAAATCGATTATACTGTAGCTCAACAATTTAATTACAAGTATCTGGACGTACATACATACATAAGTTGTAACGTAAAAGTAAAGGCAGTAAAATGTCCTCGGATGACGACAATAATTCGTTAAACTCATCAGCCAAATCGGATGCAAGACTTAACGAACCGTTAAATGGCGCATCGATGCCGGCGCTGAATTCGTCGGCGGCCAATACAAATGCGGTTAATGGAAGTGGTGGTGGCGGAAGTGGAACTTCCTCTCAATTGGTGAGACGTAAAAAAGTCATGCCGCTGGAGCATGGCTGCGAGGACAATTGGACGTGGAGTAAACGGCATCGTTCGAAAGAAATAGTGCTGAGTGGTCCCAATAATCGCACAGTGCATTTTCATCCAAATTGGAGTAAAGGAACGGCGGGTGTACAAGGCAAACGCCCGCTGAATAATGGCCGCTTCTATTGGGAATTGCATGTGTCGCAGCGTGTCTTCGGCACCAGTATTATGTTTGGTATCGGCACAAAGCAAGCACGTAAGCATTTTACTATTCAAAACAGTACTCGCAAATCATTAGTTTAAATCTCATCAGAAACCAATGTTTTTTAAAAATTCCGACATCGGCTAGTATATGTTCGGTAGTCTTGAGCTCATATCAGCCGAATGGATATTTACATATTAAGCTCCTTGGGAGCGAGGCGATAAGCAGTAACAAACGCTTATTATATGTCACAGTTGTTGGCTCCAATTATATACAAGTTAAGAGTGATCCATTTCTAGGTTCCCTACTTCTTTCTTTGACATTTATTTTTTGAACACTATCTTTTTCCAATGTTGGCGGTGGATACGTCTCAGATGGTCCATCCGTTGAGTCTAAGTTCATTGACTCGTTCGAGCATTTCAACCGGCATCATTTTTGAAGAAAAATGGACCGATTATTGCATTGGCCCACAAACCACTTCAATCTGTTATTTTTTCTGGCTGAAATGGCAACTCATGAATCTCTTTGAGCCAGCAATGAGTCTCATAGCTAAACAAAATTTGGCTCGAAAACGTCGGGTCTTCTTGCAACTTTTCAAAAGCCCATAGAGCAAAGCGATGTCGCTTGGGAAGATCGAACGGTTCCTGTTGTTGCTCAAGCTGTATTTTGTACGCTTTCAATTTAAGATCTCGCCGTAAAATACGCCAAGTCGTTCCATACGTCGGACCGAGTGGATGCGAACGGTGCCGAATCGACTCTCCGCTGTCTTCGCACTCTCAGCGAGACCTTAAAGAGCTTTGAGCTCGCTTTTCCCTTCAAATTTTTTTTAGTTTTACGGTTGTCCCAATGACAATTTTACTATTCACATAATTCTAACATTGCAGGACTTCACGCCAACTCCTTTCGGAATATGCTCGGTGAGAACGAGCATGGCTGGGGTCTATCGCACAAGGGTGTGCTTTGGCACAAAGGTGTAGCGCTGCTGTACACTAAACGTTTCAAAGAAAATCACCCCACAGTTATAGGCGTGCTCTTCGATGGCATCGAGGGTACGCTCAGCTATTACAAAGATGGCAAATGTTTGGGTGTAGCTTTTAGGGGTTTAGATAAGGTAAGCAAAAATTATTGAATATATTAATTTGAAAATCTTTACATATGCATTAATCTATACAGATAAAGGAACCGCTATATCCGATTGTCTGTTCGACTGCGGCGAAAACTGAAATGACTCTGAAATGTACGCGGCGGGATTTTGTAAATCTGCAAGATCGTTGTCGAGCCGAAATTATTAAGCACGTCAAGACGAGAGAGGATTTGGTAAAATTGAAATTGCCGCCACTCATTACGCAATATTTGAGCGAAGTGGTGAACGATGTGGCGCCACTGCGCCAAGTGGACAACTATGACATTTTATGCGATTTTTAAATTGTAACAGCTGACACTGTGTAAGTGGAATTTGGAGTAATACTAAAAGAACGGTGGTACTAACATGGGTATATGAGTGTGTGTGTGTGTGTATTTATACAAATTGAATTTTGTAAATATAGTTTATAATTATATATGCGTCCTTGTTTGCTGGAACATTTGAACTAATTTTTAAAACTGCTTCAAATCACTCCTATCAGCATATGAGCAATCCGCGATGTAATTAATTTGGTATAAAATACATGAGAACAAGGTAGTAAGCTTATTGACAAGAATGTCAAATTCACGCAACGCAATTCGGTACACCATCTTTTCATAATTAAAATAATCGTCAATATTAATTGATAATAATTGATAATAATTAATCTTGTTAATGAGAAAACTAAAAAACGTAAACATTAGAGATTCTTATGCTCTTTAAATAGTACCATATTGAGCCCTGTAACGTTCAGCCACTTGTACAGCCTGGCCTCACCTAAATGGTTATTGACAAATTGGCGTTTAAAATCGCTTTTCTACTTTGAAGCACAAAAGCTCAACGCGGAGAAGCGTAAATAGAATGTCAATGCATATTTTGAGGCGCAATCAGTATTTTTACTAAATTGTTAAAATTATTTCGATGATTAAAATTTGAGTTAAACTTTAATTTTAATTAATTTCTGAAGCGAAATATTGTTTAAAACAAGTGAGTAATAAGAGTTCTGAACAAATGTATTATAAATCTTAGTGCATAATTTAATAAACCGTGAAGTCCGCCGTGCCATATATTATGCAAGATATAGACTATATGCACTTGTATATAAACAAATCTGTCTATCTGCATTTGCTTCGATTATATGGTAAATTCGCTACTAAGGCACACACATACAAATAAGCAGGAAATTGTCGCATAAACTTTTTCATTGAAGTTTGTGTACTGTAAAGTCAACAAATTGTATACAAACTTGTGCATGAACATACATACATATATAGTATTTGAAGCTTATAACTACATAAAAGCTAGTCACTACAAATAATTATTAGATGTAAACAAAAACAATAATTAGACTTGCATTTATTAAAAAAAAAATAAAACTTAGAAAAACTTGAATGCAAGCGCAGGAAATTGAATAGGCGTAAACTAAGGCATGAAGAAATGAATGATGACCAATACAAGTTTGACAAAAACATAAAAAATATTTAAAATTAAATATAGGTATATAGTAAAATTTAATCTATAAAAGATATAATTTTTGTATATTTGGTGTGATTTTTATATTTTTAATATGTGTTTTTAGATTTGATATATTTTTGACATAAAAGCAGTTATAAATTGCACTTTCAATGACATCTAGTTCCAAATCACTTTTATTTCAATCAGTATTATTATTATAATATTTTCCTATTTGCTATTGTAAATTCGCGTTTTTTTTTTTGCTTTATGTTTTAATATAAACGAATTTGGAATATTTTCCTCTTTGCTTGTAAATTGACGTTTTTTTTGTTTTATGTTATAATATAAAGGTATTTGGAATCAATATATATGTACATATGTACATATGTATGTATGTACACGTCAGCGTAAAGAGCTGAACCGTTTTAGTCATGTCCGTCTGAATATACGCGAATTAGTCTCTCAGTTTTTGAGATATACATACAAACCGGCCAATCAAAACTTTGTTCTTGTAAAGAAACTTCTTTATTTGTGAAGGAGGTTAATGTTTCTTCTTTTTTTTTGTATTGTTATTTGTAAATTAATCGGAAAACATTTCGATAACTTTTCTTTATTTGACGTTTGTATGCCTATTCCATACACATAAATAAACTTAGTGTAAAATTATTTAAAAATACAAAGGCCTATTTGGTGCAATATTGTGATAACTTATAAGATTGTATTAGTATACATTTGCATTGCGGTTAATGTTCAGTTATTTTGTAAATTGTATACACAGCATGTGTTTAAACACATATATAAATATATATGATACATTTTACCCTGATCCTTCTTTGTAATTAGTTTACTTTTTAAACGAACAATTTTTTTCTTATTGAATAACTCTGTTACTGTGTTGCTTTTTATTTTGTTCATTTGAGTTAACAAAATTTCCGCCTATCCTAAAACTATTTAAAACGTTTTGCAAATATGCAAGGCTTTAATATTGAAAAATGTAAATTATCGAAAGCGGAATTGGGTGAATTCTAGTCATATAAGTTGTTGCACTGCTAGCGCAAAAATAAAAATGCCATCGGCAGTCAGCAATTTTAGAAAATAACTGTAATTAGTTAAGTTATTTGTTCAAATGTGAAAAATATTCAACAACACGCATTATAAAACTATTTATGTCTAATAAAAAAAACTATGTGTGTCTAAATAAGCGGGAAAGCATCTTAATTGTGTTGAAAGCATTCAGGTGGGTAAACTTAGCGATCAAAATCAACTTTTTGTAGGAAAACTTTTTTATTTTACAAGATATTTTCCGAAATTTGGCACAGATTATTGTGTACTGTATCGACAGAAAATATTCCTGAAGTAATTTCGAGGCATAATCTGAATTGACTGTCCTTGGCCGGTTAAAAGTACGGGTCCGCCCCGTTTACTTAGACTCGATTATCATAAGAATGGACACAGATGATTTTCTAAGGTAACGGTATAATCTCCGAACAAATTGCTTAAATCGGACCACTATAGTATATAGCTGCTATACAAAGTAATCGACGAAATCAAGTTCTTGTGTAGATTCTTTTGTTTGTGCGAAGCGTATTACCACTTCAGTGCAACCGGTTGCTGGTTTTTAGAAACAAACACAATATAGTGGTGGTGGTGAATTTATTGATTCTTATTACTGTACAATAAATACTTAGAAAATTCTATTTTACATACAAGTAGGCGGAGGAATATTAAGAAATGATAAAACTACACTAAATAATTAATAATAATTATGTATATACTTTTCTAAACGAAAATCTAAAACACAATTTGCTATTGTACGTTTGGGCAAGCGTTTGGTGTCGCAAAAAATATGGCATTAAACGGAAATTTTATTAAACCCGCTGTTTAATTTGTCCGCTTATAGCTCGTCAAGGAAATGATTTATATTCTGTAAATGATCGCCATAATCCGTAGCTTCACTGCCAACGAATGTGTCGTAATTGTTTAGTATTTCCAAATAGCTTAAGCGATCATCATGATCTTCATCTGTCGATACAAATAAATGATCGACCTCATCTGTAGCTATAGCCTCGCTATTCGGCACCACCCAGTTGAGTACTTCATTACCGGTTAGTAGACCATCCTCATTCTCATCCAAGTGATCGAAACGATCCTTTTCTTCAACTAACCATTCGCGGCTACGATCTTGACCTGCACTGCCAATATATTCCGCATAATCTATTTCACCATTATGGTTGGTATCTTTCTCGCGTAGCGTGTGTTCCAATACGATTGGTAACATTTCTGGATGTTCTTCTGGTGAATAAAAAAGCACATATTCTTTTGAATCCAATGCGCCATCTTTATTCAAATCTGCTGCATTGAATAGCTCCTTATCTGATTTAATCATTTCTTTCTCTTCATCGTAGCTATCGAAATCAATTAATTCCTTTTTTTCGTCTTCATTTTCCATTTCGAAAGTATCCTTAAGATATTCCTTCCATGTGACTTTTCCATCACCATCCGCATCGATTTCTTCCAAACGATCTGCTGCTTCCTCTTCACCAAGTTTTCTGTTTTTGTTTTTGAAATTGATATTAATTATTACATAACATATTTAAGTTATTAAATTTGTTTTTAGATATATTAATAGGTTTTGTTAATTTGTAAATACTTTATTATTAAAGCAATTAAGCGTATATGTATTTGGTTAGGGCTATTCTGACTAGCCAAAGAATTTAAAGTATTACATACATACATATATATCACAGAAATATTTTTTGAAAATTTGAAGTAAATCAGGTTTGTGTAAAACTTCAAAATGCTTTTTTTTTAATAGTGACCACTGTAACTTAAAAATCGCTAGGTAATTTCAATGAAATTATTATAACTTTTTGAAAACATGAAAAACTAATGCCTGGTCGAAAGAAAAAAATAACTTTTGGTTTTTTCCCCGAATATTTGGAAACCATTTTTCCAAGGGCGCCAGTTTGTTAATTTAACAAAAAGCTTCAAATAGGCCTAAAATGATGCTCTGTTAATGAAACAATTTGTTTTGTCTGATTGATTTTAGTTGAATCTCCAAGAATTAATTATGGTCACCGCAAGGAGCTTTGGTTGAAACTGAAACAACACAGACAGCGATTACTTTAAAATTATTATTTTTTTAATTTTGTCAAGTCGAAACTTTAGATAAATACCTTAATAAAATAAATTATTTACTGGCAAAAAAAAAAAATTAAATTTGTCTGACTACACCTAACCCCAAAGATATTGATTAATAAATTGTTTACTGGCAAAAAAAATTCAAATTGTCTGATTACACTTAACCCCAAAGGTAATGAATAAAGAAATATTGCCAAAAGCAGGTTAGAAAGCTTTTAGCAAAAAAATTTACACATGTTAATAGTATTAAGCTCGCTGATCTACATGTGTAACTATGTACATGTATAATCATTTGTAATACTGGATAATAAAATGTATGTGTATCTGTTTGTACCCCTATTATAATAAGAATAGACCAACGACATGGCAGTGAGGTTGATAAACCTATATACCATACAAATTATGTAAGTTAATTTGAATTTTTACCGGCAAGCGGAGGCAACTAGCACGTGATTGTCGTGATGTTTTAAAATTTAAAGTAATATATAGTGCTTTTTTAGAATGAAGATAATGAAAGCATTAATCAACAACATAAAACTCACTTAAAAGACCTTAAAATCCAAGCTTTTAGCTCATGACGCTCAACAAAGCCATCCTTATTTAAATCCATTAACTTTATAAGTACAAGCAATCGCTTTTTAGATTCCTCAGGTGTAAGTTTGTCGAATTCCTTTGCTTCTTTGAGGCTGCCTAAAAGAGGAAGGTAGAAAAACCGGTATACATAATTTTTAGTAAAATTACAATTCTAAATTAAATGTTTATGCGGAAGTTTTTTGCCTCCATTCTTTCTCTTAATAACATGTGTATGCATAAATAAGTTGGAAATAAAAGAAACACACGTGTATAAACAATTGACACGTCCCTTCAAAACGTTGGTAATGCCAACACCAACAACAACACAATCGTTGTGAGTTATAGGAAGCTAATTTATTCTTAAAGAATCTGCTCATAAATCCAGCAAGGTATTTTTTGTCATATTGGCAGTTTTTGCGCATTTATCTTTTATATTTAAACATCATATATCTAAAAAATTGTATTATTAGAAGAATCAAAAAAATTTTGTAGACCAATTTAAATGCTTTTATGTCTGCTTTAATAGCGGAATGTTTAATGAATGTTAATAATTATTTAATGTTTTTAATAAATTGGTTTAGTAGCTAATAATAATTAAAGTAAATAAAGTAATATATGGAAAAATTATTTTTTGGCAATCTGATCATTTTAAAAATTTGAACTTCCTATAAAAATACAATTTCCACTCACCTATTATTGCTTCATGATCAAATTCCACATTATGGTCACCGTCTTCATGATGATGTGCATCACGTCCAGCATATATTCCATCCTTAAGCCGTTCTTTACTGTTATGTTTTTCGTGTTTATGAGCGTGTGCGACCCCTGCATACGCAGGTATAGAGTTAACAACTAGCACAAAGGCTAGCAACAAAAAGAAAATTCCTAGGTGCGACATTTTTCTATATGAATTTCACTTTAAACGTTCTTGTAGACCAAGGTCTTTGCCACTTGTGTGTGCGACTGTTTTTCTCTGTAGATTTAAATACACTAAGCCTATTTGAGTAAAAGGAATTTGACTTCGCCACCACTTTAAAATTCAAATACTTGAAATATTTATATTGGCAATATGGTACTTTCAAGGTGCTGTTATTAAGAAATATTCTCTTTGGTTTATATATTCACTTTGTAAACTTCATTTGCTATTATTTTCAATATTAATGCCACACGGTTAATTTGCAAACAAATGTAAAATGCTCTCAATTGCCCGCTACAGCTGCTGATCGCTCATCAACTGTCTCGCAGCATATACATTGAAATTAGGGAGCGTATATATGGAAATTTATGTAACTATAGACAAGCTCTGGCTACCGGCGATAATGCTCCTCACTGAAAAATTGAGTTAAGACTAAAATATTGTATATTTTCTTTTAGTGATGTATAGATATTTTCTATAGTTGCTCTTCGTACTACAGCATCCTGTAGGTATATAATATAAATAATAGCATGGGTGTATGTATATAAAACTGCACTGCTAAGTTTCCGATGCCATTCGGTATTGTAGTTTTATTATAACATTGTTTTAATATTAGATATATTACCTTCGCGTAAAGCTTTTAATGGTTCTTCCGTTACTTTCAAGAATGGTAGAACAGCCATTCAATTGATTAAAACTACACTCATATTATCAGAATATATACCAAATGCTTATTTCTAAAATTGTTTAGTTATTTTTGTTCTAGTTGACTCAGTTATCTGTTTGTTTATATATGAAAACATGAAAAGAAAAGAATGAAAACATTAATCGGAAGGCTCTTCCGACAACAACAGGGATGTTATGTTCCTTAATTTTTTTATCGATAAAATGTTTTGAAATTAACTAAATTTACATTACATTTGTATAAATCTTGTAAATAATGAGTGCCAGAAATTTAAAGAAAACAAATATTTAAATATTTAATTATAGAACAATAGAATGCAACAAAAAACTTTATTATAAGTGAACCTTTCGGCTAATATTTTTGTATTCTCCGTTAACGAGAAATTTATTAAATTAATAATACAGATGTTTAGCCGTCAGTTTTTTAATAATTAACTTTTCAGATTAATTGTGGTATATGACAATAATTAAAAATTTTAATCGGTCCTTTGTGGACAAAATTCTTACGATTTATTATCGTTTTCGATTACATTTTCTATTTTGCAATAGCAACACTGAATATTGAGTTTACCCTTACGGGGCATCTCGACAGGATAAAATCTATGTCTTGCGAACTGTATTGCCGTGCCTATTGCCTGTGGAGACTCCACATTGCTTATATCTTACAATATATCGCAAACTAATTCATACGGGGCATCTCGACAGGATAAAATCTATGTCTTGCGAACTGTCAAATCTATTGCTATTGCCATTGCCAAATCTGTATGTGGGCATTTGTTATCATAAGATAATCATTTGCGCAAAGGCGTAGGGTAGGTAGGTTCGAGCTGATGTAGCGCATGCTTTGAGCTCTTGAAAAATTTATTTTATCATTTGCGAAGGTAGCATTTGGGTAGGTAGCTGATGTAGCCCATGTTTTGAGCCCTTGAACTGTTTAAATCTTTTATGTGGAAAATAAAAAAAAGGATAAAGATCCTTTTGTTTACAAATGTATTTCTGGGAAAAATGAAATAATAACAAAGGATAAAGATCCTTTTTTTTTACAAATGTATATTTCTGGGAAAAATAAGAATTCATATTTTTGGACTACTATGTCATAATTGTGGCATACACTTTATATACCAATTAAAACAATAAATTTAAAATGAGCAATGATATTTTGATTTTCGCTAGTATAAGTTTATTATATTTTAAATTTCGCTTACTCCCAACCCAATTTGCATAATTTTTCTGTGAATTAACAATATTAAACTAAATATTAATTTTTTGAAAAAATGTTATTCTGAAAATGTACTGTATTTCTATAATATAACACAACCGTCTTAATACTCGCTCTTCTAATTTTCATATTACCGAAATGAAAATGCCGTCGGCATATGTGCAAATGGGATATGTTGCCTCTTCGAAATTTATTTTATAGAAATGAAAACTGCGCTGTCAAACTGCTGAAGTGACAGCTTATAGCTTACGATATATGGCATATGAATTAGTTTGCGATATATTGTAAGATATAAGCAATGTGGAGTCTCCACAGGCAATAGGCACGGCAATACAGTTCGCAAGACATAGATTTTATCCTGTCGAGATGCCCCGTTAATTACGTGGCAGCTCGATAGGCTATAGACGATGTCTAGAAATGCTGCTGTCAATTTCGCAAGCAGAGACTTCATATTTTGTATGATTAGCAATATTTTTTGAAATATAAATTTTGAAATCAAATGTCAATTTAATATTTGACAGCTGTTGTCATTTCTGCAGAAAATTATGGTCAGGAAGGAGAAATGCCATGCAGGATGTTTGAGGTTTGGTTCCGTAAATTTATATTTAGCAAAGTAATAGCCATAACAGAAATTTTATAATAGTATAAATCTAAATACCATACATATGTACATAATAATTGTTAGCATATGTAACTGTTTCTGCATATTTTTTTTGTTGAGTTGGTAAATGGACATTCCGTAATTCCCAATTTTTCTAAGATATATATACATTTGTCGAAAAAGTAGATTTATTACATTTTCCATTTTTCTAACAGATATATGTATCCAATGCAATTTTTATAATGATTATTGCATGATAACAAATGCCCACACAAAAATATTGCCAGTGGAGATGCGCGTTATTATTTATCCATTTTTGTTATATTATTTCTGACGTTTATGTAGAAAATTTTGAGTGAGAATCAGTAATAAGCCATCTGAAAAATACTATTAAATTAATAGAAAATCTGGTGAATTCGGGGTTTTTCAACAAAAATTTTGCATTTTGGTATAACAAATATTTATCTAAACAAGAGCACAACCATAAATTAACAACCACGAATGCGGTGAAAAACTACAATAAATATTAATAAAGTGAGTCAATCAAAGCAGCGTAATTTTATCTAAATTAATATTTTATCATAGCTACAGTGAATTAAAATGATTTGTGCTTATGAGGTTGCATAAATTAAATTGTGAAAGTTGCGACCAATGCTCTTGCAATTAAAAAATTGGACAGGTCGGAAGAGAACTGGTTATTTGGTTATTCATTTTGACTTTCAGACTTTTTTTTGCAGCCAAATATACAACAAGCTTTTACCATGCAGTACAGCCCTTTATTGTTAAAAGTGAAAAGAATATATTGCTGTTTCCTGAATATTTTATAGGTTGTTTTTAGTGGGGCTATTAAATATTAATATAAAGCTTATCATCAGAAATCATGCAAACAAAATACGTAGGTGCATAATGTATCAATTTATTATGACCAATAAAAAAATGTTCTTATGTTCACGCTGTAGGTAAAAAAATGTTGGCATAGGATAAGAATTAGCTAAACTTGCGCCTAATCAAGGAAAGCGGTAGCAGTACATACAATTTAATATTTATTTGATATTACTTACTTCCAAACACGCAATATAACTGTCATGCAATATTGTCCGTCTAAATAATTAAAGCGAACTACATACATGGATTGTTCGCAAGTGAAACATTTACTACTTGCATTTTTATACCTTGAATAGGGTTCATAAAGTATGCCAAAAAGTCTGTAGCAACAAGAAGGAAACGTTGAACCCTTAACTCGAACATTTTTGCGAACTAGCTAATTACTTTTTGAGATATCGACGCACGTCATTTTCTCGCCAAAAAGCTGTTAATTTTTTGGAATTGCCGATATCGGACGAATACAGCATTTAGCCATTATACAAACTGAACAAAATTCAATCCTTCTAGAAAACCCTTTTTATTTGACAAGATATCTTCATGTCAAAAGCAATGATACAATTCCCTGAAGAAATTGTTTAAATCAGACTGTAGAATGTTTTTGTTTATGAGAAGGGTATAATAGCTTTTGTGCAAAAAAGCCTGGTCTAAAAGCTTTAAGACTGCATATATACTTGTATAGCATATCGTAACTACTGAATAAATTATTAAAAATCAGTTAGTTTAGAAGCTTTGTCGTGATTGTTTGGAGGTGTTCGTAGTTTTCACACACGTTTGACTATCAGATTTAAAAGCGTTTTACTTTTGTTTGCTACCTGGATAATTTATGGCAATTTATTGACTTACGATACTCAATTCATTACGTTACTCAATAAAGTGAATGACTGATTAATTGATACCTAGGTTTCTTCGCCGTCGCTATTGTAAAAGTGTTCTCACAATTAGAGTATAGCTGACGCCATCGTTATTGGACAAATGCCTTACATTATCATACGCGGCAATTTAGCGTCATACAGCCATAAATATCCCTGGCGTGTCTTGGTTTCCGGCCTAAAAGGTAACAAATGAAAACCTATGAACGCATTATGTATGTATGTATGTTTTTTACTCAAATATCTTGTTGTAACTCTTTTGTTGCTGTTTTGATTTTTTTCTACTTGAAACATGCTAATTATCTTAATCAAATCGCTAAAAGTTTTGTTTATATTTTTTAAATTGTTTACCCTTGCAACCTGCTGCTACAGAGTATTATTATTTTGTTCATTTGTTTGACTGCCCGTGCAAGCTGTAATTTGAGTAAAAATTGAGATATCTTGATGAAACTTGGTACACGTGTTTCTTGGAAGCATAACAATGCCATAGATGGGCGGAATCGGAATATCCGTCACCCACAGAAACTTGATCGAAACCGATATATACAAAATTGTAATTTGGTGCAATGTGTCAGAGTAGAAAAAAGCATCTGTGATTTTAAATATTTTTAATTTTATCCATTTAAACTTCGAATAATACATGTTGGACTTCTTCGCAGCGTCTTTTTTTTTAAATAAAATTAGCCAATATCAAAAAATATGCCTCCGACTTTGGCTTTTCAAAATTGCGAAAGTATAAAATGTTCGGTTACAACCGAATTTATCTCTTACTTGTATTCGTTGCTTTTACTTCATAGAAGCAATTAGTGTCTACCATAGGCTATGATAAGGTTATATATTCAAATAATGAGTATATGTACCATATACATATGTATGTAGCAATGTGCACGTTCCAGTTTATCGCAGGTGTGTGACATTTTCATACGGTAGCTACAGAATGATTAAATAGTTTATACATATTTATATGTACCTGCTAGAAGTGTGCACACTATAACGAAATTGGGAATAGCTAAATGCATAAAAATACTTATTTCAAACATTACATTATTTTTAATGGTATACACTATTGAAATACGAAAATGGCAAAAAAATGGTAATTTTCAGATTTTTCACGTTAGGTGTGTCCCATAAAAATCCAATAAATAACCTTAATGCGGTTAAAATAACTAACCTCTATACATAAGTATGAAGATATGTATGCGCAGTACCTTTGGGCTTTCTGCGCGTGTTTAGATACACGTACTTAATGTTAACCAACTGATATGTAAAAATGATATCTTTCTACTTAGTATATACATATGCACAGTTGTTCATAAAATAATAGAAGTGCCAATTTTAAAAATGTATTTATTATATATTTTCTGGATCACATGCAATTGATGAGGTACAATAGCCGTACACATAACGGGATATTAACATTAAAACACGGAATACATTTTTAAGATTGTTATTTTTCGTTCTAGTTATCGGAGACCATTATTATTGCTTTCCAACAAAAATAAAAATTAGACACCTAGTCCTTGTGACGATCCCGATATAGGGTTACAGAACAAAAAGTCCACGAAAAGTACCGCTAGTGACAAAGAAACTCAAGGCAATTTGCAAAAAAAAAAAAATATTAGCTATTCAGTGAAATATTTATTATTTTATTGTCTAAAGGTTTGAACCCGCTTTAATTTAAAATTTTTTTGAGTTTTCCATACTGCATAGAATACTTCTAATTTTATGTGGAACTAGTTTTTCAGTTGATTTGATATAAACTGTGATACAACATGTTATTTACACTCAATTGAAATATGTATATACAAAAACATATGGATTATGGAAATATTAATACATACATAATTAGTGAATATACATATGTATGTATATCCAAAATTTTGGTGACAAAAAACATTTTTCTTATATAAAATTGAAAAATTCCTTTTATTTATGTGGTCATTCCTATTTTTTTGTGAACAACTGTATGTACTAAAGTCAATTTATATACTGTTTTCACCCATGCAATATTTTGCAGTAAAATACACTGAATGACGCACCGCCGGCAAATGGCATGAGCAAAGAACAGGAGAAAACAAGCAAAACAAATCAACATGAAACAAAATTAAAACAAAAGTTAAATAACGCAGCCAAACAACAATTTAATAGCAGCGCAACTGCTTGCCAACTCTATCCGAATGGAGAGAGGAGCATTCACTTCAATTTTATTTAATGCCAATTCATTCCATTCACGGACGTCGTTTAGTGATTTTGTGCCATATGCTGGCTAGTTCCCAGTAAAAGTAAAAGCAGCCGCAGCTACAAATCAATTTACCATATATGTAATACCAGTGTACTTGTGGAAAAATCTAAAAATATTAACATTTGAATTTTACATTACTGTTTAGTCCATTTGCAAATCTTCAAATGCTTCTATTCGTACGTCTCGCCGATTGACTTGTTAAATCTAAGTTCATGCGCTTTGAAATTGCAAAACAAGAAAAATATTTCAATTAAAATCGAAAGTGTATTTATGTTTTTGCGTATTAAGAATAACGTTGACAATACAAATTTTACATTTGCAATGCCGTGCAATTTGTGTGAAGCAGAACTAAACACCTTTTAGAAAGAGATCGTGACGATTCACTTGTTTTGTAAATTAAATACGTTCATAATACGAAGGCTAGTGCGTGTGAATGACTTAATTTTTCGTTTGCTTTTGTCAATTACTGCATTTTTCCCTAAGAACGTTCGTGCCTAAGTATGTTCATTTACATACATATATGTATGTAAATACTCATACACTGTGCTGCTAAACTTTTCTTTGACACAAACGTCAATGAACTCCTTGATAAAATTCGATATATCTTTGAATACTTCGTATAATTTTGTGTTGTGTCCGCAAATATGTATGTGGACATTTTATTGATTCCTGCGATGAAGTAATCCTTCGCCCTGAATTCGATCGAGACCTACAGTTGTGGCCAAGCACCAACACCACCCTGCTAATTACAATCGTCACTCATTGTGATGACATCACTTGTGATTTTGCTTTAAATTTCTTTATTATATTGTTTAAGTCTGCTTTTGTTCGCTATTCTTTATCTATCACTCGTGAAATTTTATACTTGCTTGTATTGTGCAAAGCTTTTTTCGTTGTTTATTTGGATCTTAATTTTTCAATATCGCAAACGAGTTTCCAAACAAATTTGCTGGCATTTTTATTTTTACGAAAGCTCCAAAAATTATTGTTGTTTTTAATACAAATTGATTTGTTATTTCTACGTTTATTTCTTAAAAATGTTTTAAAATATTATATTATAATAATATTACAATAAAATTAATGTTTTTTATATATTTTGCAGCGGATGAAATTGAACAGTTGAATAAATTTTCATGTGGCGGTTACAGTGATGAGACAACAATAGTTTATCTGGTGCATCCATGTCGAATCTTATCAGCGCTTGAGGTACATATGTACATAAGATTTATTTAATTTTGTACACAACATAATGCAAATATTTTAAGAACTTTATCTTTTATCCGCAAATTTGTTCGGTAAATAGAAAATTGCAAAGTATGAAGGATTGGATTTTATAAGAAGCTTGTATTTCGGCAGAAGTTCCGGAGGAAAGAAGAGTTTTATACTTTAGTTAATATTTTGGATTTTTATATCTTATCTCACAAACTACTAAAGCTATTTCAACCCAACTTGCTAAATGAGTAAAACAGTTATTAATCACTCCCACTCCCCATATAACGGTTATGTTGAAAATTACTAACAGGAAATAACTCCGTCGAAGGCTTTAAGTTTTACACCCGCGCTGGTACGGAAGCGTTTTATAGGAGTCGGTATCATAACTGGACAATTTGTTCCACCGCCCACCTTTAGGCGAAGTATTTTATGTCAGGAACCTAATCGACTCATTTCAACAATATTTGGTGCGTGACAAGAACCTCGGCTACTTCCTATATATAAAAATTGTAAATTCCATATGAATATTTCACTTTACAGCATATAAATCAAGTGCTAATAAAGTGATAGAAATATAGTATAATCGTTGTTGAATATTTAATGCAATCAGCGTACAACGTTTTCTGCCCTCAATATACTCTATATAGCGATTTCCGACTTTTCATATGATGTAAAATCATTTATCCCTTATAAATATTAATTCCGATGCTCTGGTTGTGGTTTTCCTCATCAACTCAATTTATTAAATTTATCATCTTCGGTTGAATTTATGTCATATATATCTTATTTGAGTAGCATTTTCATATAATTTTCGCTGACACGAAGTAAAATATAGTATTAAAACTAAGTGAGCACATGACCTTCAACAAATTAGTAAGATACCGAATTTAATTGATTTCCATTCACGATTTCGTCCAATAATGGATTTTGAATTCTTTCACAAAATTTTTTAATATGAAATTTTGCCAACACCTGTAAGTATTTTCCCCGGCTGTGATCCATGCTAGTTGCAAGACTATGAAATATTCGATTATGTGTGTCATGTTATTCTTAATGAGTCCAGTCTACTCAAACCGCTGTCATTAACATGACTATTCATTTTTTATGTAAATGTAACTGTAGATGTTGCTGACGACTGTCATTTGTGGGAACCCAGTTATTCATTTTGGTTGGTCAGAATTAAGCCATTTCCTTGTAAATTTTATAGCATCTTTTATTCTTATTATTCCGCGGTGGCCTATATATTTCCATATTTACGGTATTATTAGAATAAAATGAGGTTATTTAAGTTTTTTGTTGTAACAAAAATGACAATACAAAATATAAGTTCGTAAAAGCGACGCAAATGTTCTTCCATGAAAAAGAGTGATTAAACATATTAGAAACAATAAATGTATAGTAAACTAATAAATTTAATGAAATGTTGATATTAACGCACACTGTTATATATGTATGTATATATATAAAATATATATAAAATACAGTTTAATCTTTCAATATATTTCAACTAATTTTCGTTTGTATTTACATAGATTTTAGGTTTTCGTGTGGTCGCTTCCTCCTCAACATCCGTTAAGCAGGACTACAACGAGTATATGTGGACTATGCGCAAAGAGTTCCACGAACCAGAGCCGCTAGAAACAGAATCCGTTGTGCGTGAGAATCTTTCGAATATAGGACGCGAAGCAGCTGGTTTGGGCAGCTATCACAAAGTTGACTCGCCTGAATAAGAAATTAAATAAAGTAAACATAAAATATACATACATATGTAACTCTATATGTGATTTCTAACGAAAGCTCGTGACTAGCCTCTGATCTCCCCGCCACGAGAAAAACATATGCAAAAAGTCAAAAGGAGGTGGATTAAAGAGATTGAACAACAACAAAAATAACGTTGCATCACGAAAAAGTACGCGCGCAAAGTTAGAACAAATTAGTTTCAACAAACGAGTGCAATCGAAACAGTTTTACTAATTACAGAATACAACAATATCAAAAGCTATCGCTGTGCTTAACGCGCATAGTAGTGAAAGAAGAAAACATAATTTAGAAGTAATTTTGTTGAAATCATAAAAAAGACTTTAGAAGAAATTAAGTTTTACACTTTTAATTTCTTCGTTTTTTGTTTTAAATTAAATTGCATTTAAACTAAATTTTCCACCAACCAAAGCATAGTGACAAGTTGAACAAAAACTAAAGAAACAAGTGTTGCAAAAAAAAATGGACGCCCAAATACCAACACAAGCGCCCGCACAACCTGTGCCCGCAGAGGCGCAACCCGCCCCCAGCAACCCGAACACCAATATCGGTGCTGCAGCAGCAGCCGTTAATTACGTCACCACCACAGCTACATCATCGGTGGCTGCCCAGACGGCGACCTCAACAAACTCCGTGCCGAATTCGGTGGCGAATGTTGTTACCATACCCGTACCGATTGTACAAAACGAAGAGAACTACACATATGTGACGGTGAAGGGCTCGTTGCACGATCGCTCATGCGCCGTGTTCGGTCTTAACGATACGGAAATCCAAGCGTTGTCCAAACGTTTCGGTAACGGCTTAAAGGGTGCCGTGAATGGTGTAATGGTAACGATTCCACCGATGGATATGGTAAATACATTGGCGCAATTGAGCTATAAAGTGATTTGTAGTTGTGGTGAGGCGGAGATCAGTTGGACTATGCAACGTGAAATTTAAACCACCCTTCTTCGTAGCATGACAGCCGAACAACTAAAGTTTAATACTTATTGAAATTTGCAAATTTAATTGTTAACAAAAAGACATAACCGACAGATTTACATAAATTCTATGCTATACAAAAAGAATAATGAAAATATCTAGTGTATTCAACAAATATTTAATACTAAAAACATACGTATAAAACTAAAAGTTTAAGAAAATTGTAAACATATTATTTTTCTTTGTTAGGAGTTAAAAAAAAAAAAAAACTTTTTTCCAAAACCCCAAAAATAAGTGTTGAATTTCTCATTTAGCTAAAAGCGAAATTAAAAACGCAAATTGGTTCACATCATAAACATTGAAAAGCACACATTAGAAATATACATACATAAATCGAACAAAATTCAAAAGAACTTAAAAAGTAAAATTATAAACATTTAGTAAAAATGGATCAACATGACGCGGATCACTGCAAGTGTCACAAGCAGGCGGCGCCAGCGCAACAAACGCTAACTGATATGGAATTCGATCGCGGAATCTGGAATGCAGGTGCGATTGAACGAAATTCAAATAAAACTTTAAAAACAATCTTTCTATAATTATAACTAGAGCATTTCTATAAAAAAAAAACGTGACTTCGGTTGCACCGAAGCTAGTATACCATTCACAGGTGCGTTTCTTATAGCATGAAAGTGTATAAAAAGACCTCTAATTTGATTTTGATTGATCAGTTCGTACGGGAGTTACATGGCTATAGCAGTTCGATCTGAACAAATTCTTCGGGAATTATACTGTTGCCTTGGAGAATAATCCTTGCCAAATTTCATGAGGATATCTTGTCAAATGCAAAAGTCTTCCATATAAGGGCTGAATTTTTATCGACCAGTTTGTGGTTGTTCTTATTGTTGTTGTTGTAGCGGCAGAAAACACTCTTGAAGTAATTTCGAGGCATGATGCCGAGTTGACAGTCCTTGGCCGGATAAAAATCCGGGTCCGTTTCGATTACTTGGACCCGACTGTTGGTAGTTGTTGTAGCGGCAGAAAACATTCCTGAAGTAATTTCGAGGCATGGTGCCGACTTGACAGTCCTTGTTCGGATAAAAATCCGGATCCGTTCCGGTTACTTAGACCCGACTGTTTGTAGTTGTTATAGCGGCAGAAAACACTCCTAAAGTAATTTCGAGGCATGATGCCGAGTTGACAGTCCTTGGCCGGATAAAAATCCGGGTCCGTTTCGATTACTTAGACCCGACTTTTTGTAGTTGTTGTAGCGGCAGAAAACACTCCTATAGTAATTTCGAGGCATGATGCCGAGTTGACAGTCCTTGTTCGGATAAAAATCCGGATCCGTTCCGATTACTTGGACCCGACTATCGTGGGAACGGTTTTTATGGTTTCGATTAGCACGCTTGTACACAGACAGTCAGGCATGTCTAAATCGACTCATTCTTATGTTTTATAGGGTCTCCAATGTTTCTTCGCTCACTTGTGAATTAGTAGGTTAGTCTCGTTTAAAATCTTCTTTTATCGGTTTACTTTTCTTTCCCTGCAGCCATCTACAATGAGCCGGAGCGCGTGCGCAATTTCATTGGCCGCGGCAAATCGATGGACCGCGATGATTTCGACTACACTGCGCTTCATTATGCAGCGCGCAATGGCAACGTGGAAATATGCAAAATGTTAATTGAAGATGGCAAAGCCGACGTGGATGCCATCACCAAGGCGGGCGCCACAGCCTTGCATCGCGCTGCCATGATGGGTAATTATATATATTGCACGCCATTAATTAATATTCCAATTAAAGAAATTTTGTGTTGCTGTTTTAGGTCATCTAAATGTTGTGAAATTACTGGTTGCTGCGAAAGCTAATCTCCAGCTGCAAGATGAATACGGGCAGACTGCGCTGCATCGTGCTGCTATCCGTGGACACTTGGATGTTTGTAAATTTTTGTTGGAGCAGGATCCGAAATTGAAGGAAATCAAGGATAAGAAAGAGAAAATCCCCTACGAATATATAATGGAGAATGCCAACGACGATTTCAAAATATTACTTAAGCCTTAGAGTCGAAGTGAAGGAGCATACAAAGTAACTAAAGCAAACAGAAAATGCGACCGAAGCATAATTAGTTGAAAGAAAGTATCAAGCAAAGACGCAAAAGCGAAATCTTAGCTGCATTTTTACACAGAGGCATACATTGATTTCGATGTGGTGCAATTTGGTTAACATATATACATACATATATGTATATTAATCCGTTTTGTAGTATTTTATTAGTTTAAAATATAAGAAAACTGCATTTTATTTAGGAAACCAAATACATTTGTTTCGAAAGCATTGTTGGAATAAAAGTTTGGCATTTTAGATATTTGGATGTATTGCAATGTTTTATTGACTCGATTGCTTAATTGGAACTTTGGCCTTACAAATGTAGCACATGCTCACCTGTTGACGTTTATTTTTTGTTTATTAATTAAACTACAACTTTATAGTACTCGTATGTATATGCTATAATATATTTTTAACTACACGCTACGAGATCTTATTAATGTGATGAGGTTGGAATTATGTGTTTGTTGCACCTATTGAGCTTTTATCATGTATGTAACCATTTATATGCGTATATATTACATACAAACTACATACATACATACATATGTATGAGTTGTATTCAAAATGTTGTATTTTATATTTACTTTTCTTAAAACACTGTATAAATGATGTGAGAAAGTTTAAAAATCATTTTTTAAAATACATAATTGCATTTCAAAAACGAATAAAATTTGATATCTATATACTTATAAAATTTTCAAAATGATAATTATGCATGTTTGTTATTCTTCTGCTGTATTCTACAATGCATTTCTACTATGCGACTACGGTAGAACAACAACTTCATAGTAAGTAAATATGCTTATTTTTTTTGTTAACATTTAGTTTCAAATGCAATCTTTAATTGGGGTACCTCTATGTCGATAAAAGGGTTTACCTAAGGAACACTTGAAATGTGCCGCACCTATTACTAAATGTATTTATGCTTTTCTTTAAAACTATGTACATAAATATGTAAGTATGTATGTTTTGTTTCTTTAAACCTTAAGTGCATAAGAGCCATTTCCCGGACTTCAATTGCAAGAAATATAAGTTTGCTCTAACAACGGCTTGTCAGCTCATAAAAGGGGTTGGGAGATGTCAGAATTTTCAAAAAAATCGAATTAGCATTTTCTTAAGGGGTTATATACAGTTAGAATTTTCTAAAGATCGATTTTTTTTTAATTTTATATTTTTAATGTAAATATATTTTAGATTACACACAAAAAGTTTCATATTGCTCCTGTGAATATTTTTGAAATTACACGCAAATTTTATAAGCCGTTTCAGAGTGCTTGGAGGTATAAGACCAAACTTTAAACGCGTTTTTCTCAAAATCGTGTTTTCAAAGTCTGCAACCAACATTACTCGTAAACGGCTTAACTAAACCGTTTAGGATCAAGTTTTAACACGAGCAACTTAAATATATTTGTTTAGTATTCAAATGAAGATTTTTTCTTAGCGACAAAAATTTGTTTTTATAGACAATTAAAGACCGAAATTTTGGTCAAATATCGATTTTTTGTTCTAGGAACCATCATTATGTCAAAAAATTTAATTTTTCTTATTCCTTCGATTTGCTTTACTAGATTTAACATTACTTTAACGAAATCTGTTTGGTTTTGAAGTTATTTGTTTTTTAATTTCAGCGGATCCAGTTCAGAGATATAGTGGTCACTGTAAAAGATCTTTTTGTGAGAGGAGTTCCCGGAGATTAGCAGTAGTTTCCAAGTAAATATTTTTACCAATATTAAGTCTTAAAATACAGTTAAAAGATGCCATAATAAGTGTAAAAATTTTTGGATCAATCAAATTAAAAGTTTTGTCAGAAAAAATTCTGGAAAATTCGCTTTTTTCGCTTCTAACTGTATATAACGCCTTAAAGTGTAGCAACTTAGAAATATTCTCTGTGTAGATCCGACAAATAATTTTCGAATTACTCGATAAATAGAAAAGGTGCATTGAATGGTCTGTAACGTTCGTGTAAACCTTCAAATGCGTTTTTCAAAACTATGGTTTTTGAATTTTAGACTACTGTAGCTCGAAAACCGCTCGGTAGATTTCAATGAACTTTAAACAGATTTTTGAAAACATGAAAAACAATTGCCCAGTATTTTTATAATTTCGATAAACTATTAACGATTATTTTTTTCAAAAATTTGAAAAAAAAGTGATTACAGAGACCACCATTTTGTTAAATAAAAAAAGCATCGACCAGGCACTAGATTTTCCATCAAAAAAAATTATTTTTTTGTGCGTTTGATTTTTGATGAATAATCAAGGATTAGCAATGGACACCTCAATAAGCTTCTGTTGGAGCTGGAGCAACACAAACAGTCATTACTTTTAAAATTATTAATTTGTTTGTAAAATTTCTGGAAGGCAAGTCAAAGCCCTATATAATGATGCTATAAAATTAAAAAATAAAATCATTTACTGGCAATAAAATGATTTGAAATTGGTAATTTTTCATGAGTCTGACTATAACCTAACCCCTAACCTAATTGACGAGCTGTTCAAACCGCCATGCTTTAATAATGCCTAGTCTATCGTATGCTGATCGAAAAATACCAACTGATGACTGGAAGTAAGTTTTGAAACTTACAATATCAATATATGAATACGTTAATATTTCGTAATCAACTTTGAAAAGCGATCATTTAACTCATTCTACATTATTTTTAGGTTAAGTGTACGTTCAATCCAACCCTTTTACTCATATTTAATGACTCTCAGTAATGTTAAAGATGGGTACCACACATACGCTGAGTTTACTCGTTCGTCAACCCAATATTACTGTGTGAAATCCTATCTTAATCCTAAAAAAAACTTTACGAACTATCCACTTATACCTATATAACAGCCTTACTTTTCATGCTAACCACCGCCATCCACATTACAGGTATTTTTCATCACAGACGCGCAGTCATCGAAATCGTATAAATACTTTTGAAGTATCTTTGGTACACCCAAAAGACTTATCATACGACTCAAACTCGATTCACGCTTCGTTGTTGAGTATCGTTGTCTCATCACGGCCGAACCACTGAGCAGGCCTAAAAGTTGATTCCTTATCACAATACGACATAGCGACTGCAGTGACAAGGGTGTGCTGCGCAGCCGAAACATTTCCACTTCAAAGTGACGTCGCTCGTCGGTCCATTTATTGGCTAATTCGGTACGCAGTATTGGGAATTTGTAGCCAGTATGTACTATAAAGCATAGAAAATATAATAAAGCTATTTCCCTTTTCATTTAAACTACGAAATTATTCGCTCACCCAGCAACTTGGCGAACTCCAATGCACCAGACGCATTTGTAGCGCGCAAATGATTGATGCCATGATCGCCACAGACCTGTGTTATGTCCACGCCCTCTTTGACCAAAAACTCGGCGATATCGAATTTGTTGAGCATAACGGCGCGCGCCAGTGGCGTCTGGCAATACGGAATGTAACACGACCACGACATCGATGTAAATGAAGCACACATCCAACGCCCCTCACTATGCGCGAACAATATGCGCGCAATGGGTATGAAGTCCTGTACGGTATCTATATATTGCACGGCGATGAGCAACTCGTTTTCGACGGTATCAACTATCGTGTTGCCCTGTGATTGTTGCGCCGTGGCCACGCGCAGCAAGAATTCCAGCATGTCGATCTTTTGGCTGAGTATCGCAATCAGAATGGGTGTGAGACCATCCTTGTTGCGCACATTCAAGCTATCGCCATGGCTGATTAGGGTCTCAGCCATTTCTCGCATGCTGTAGCGTACGCAATGGTGCAGCAGGTAATGGGAAGTGATGCGCCGTGCGCCACGTTGCAACAAGCGCACTGTGAGCGGCACATTATTCTGCACCACCGCGTAGTAGAGCGCGTTGCGTCCCTCCTTGTCCTGCAGGTTGATGCGTGCGCTGCGTTCGATCAGTGTCGCCGCAAGACCGTCCAGGTTAGCCACTATGGCGCATATCAGCGGCGTCTGATCGATGTCATCCGTTTCGTTGATATTCATATTTGTTTGCAAAATAACATTGGCCTGTAACGAACGCATATTTTATTAGCAGAAATTATAAAAACGTATCAATGAGCTTACCACTGCCACGGAATGATTCCTTATAGCCAAATGCAGCGCTGTTTCACCGGTGTTTAGCGTCTTTAAATTCGGATTGGCGCCGTGTTTCAGCAGCATGTGCGCCACTTCCGCATAGGCCACGCCCACATGTAATGGTGTGTAACCGTCACTATTAACGGCATCCACTGTGGCGCCGTGTGAGAGTAGTACACGCACACACTCTACGTGTCCACAAGCTGCGGCATAATGTAGCGGTGTCATCAGCAGCGCATCTGCGCGATGTACATCTTGCTGGTGTCCGCAGTTCGTGGCGATAGCATATGGCTCATCCATGCGCGTGATAATGGCACCGGTACGTTCGAACGTTTTGGCATAATAATAATAGAGGGAAGTTTCTTCAGCATCCTGTGCTACGTGCTCTCCACTACTCTGCTCACAATCGTTGCAGTTTTCGATAAATTCATCCTCCCACTCGAGGTTATCCATGCCGTCCGGGGTGCACTCTGTTTCCATTTCAAATGAGTTGGAGTGGTCTGTGTACCGAAAAAGGAGTGAGATATGTATTATATTTAGAAGTATAAAATTTTTAGATACTGACAGGACTGAAGTTCTGTAACAGTCCTAAACGCTTGGAAATTCTAGTACACATTCAATTGTCTCAATGGTATATTTATCGCATCCAAAGATTGCTGCTTCGAAACACCAATTAATTCGAAGTCTCTTTACAATCTGAACAGAGTACATTATTTGTCACGAAGATTGTAACACCCAGACCCAATAAAATATATATGACTAGCGTGACAAGTTGAGTCGATTTGACAATGTTCATATGTCTGTATGCATATATCCGAAGAATCACTCAGTTTATGAGATATCGATCTAAAATTATCTACACATTCTCTTTTTCGCAAAAAGGTCCTCATTTGTCGGAACTGATAAACTAATCGATCGAAATCTAGTATATAGTAGAAACATTTACATTTGTGAAAGGTATTATAGATTCGGAGGAAAGAAAGTTAACGTTTTTCTACTCTTGCAACATGTTGCTACAGAGTATAATAGTTTTGTACGCATTACCAAAAACTAATCGAGATAGACATAGGATTATGTACATATATACTTATAAATGATCAGGCTGACGAGACGTGTTGAAATCCGGGTGACTGTCTGTCTGTCCCTCCGACCGTGCAAGCTTTAATTTGCGTAAGAATGAAGATTTTTTAATGGAACTTGGTGAAAAAAAGTAAGACTTCGTAGATGGGCGTAATCGGATCAATGCCACGCCCACAAAACCGAAACCAATAAAGAACTCTATTTTGGCACAGGAGATCGCAGGGGCAAGGGGCATCTGTGGGAAAAAAAGTTTTGAAGAAGCTCAAGCTACAACAACCTAATTCGCCCTGCGCAAATATTATGGAGTTCCGACAGTGTGAAAATGGATGAAATTGGATGATAACCTCTCCACTCCCCACATAACGGTGCTGCTAAAAACTACTAAAAGTGCCTAAGGAAGTATGAGAGAGCTTTATAGGAGCCTGGATAAAAATTGGATGATGGCTGTGGCTACGCCCACTTTTAGGTGAAATTTCCGATCTCGGGGACAGATCGGCCGTTTTAAACCAAGTCACATGACATTCTTATGTTACAGTGTGAAAATGGGCGAAATCGGACTACAGCCACGCCTACTTCCCATATAACACAATTTTCAATTCCCTTTAAAACTTTCACTTTCCTATATACAAATCAAGAAGATTCAAGCTTTGAAGTATGCCAGCTTATGAACAAAAATTGTAAAAATGGAACCCAAACTGTTCAAGCTCCTGGGTACCGAATATGTGGACTTCAGTATATATAGTTGACTTTTACTGAAAATATCGGTTAATATATGAGTTATACAATTGAAATTTTAGGAGAATCCTTTCCTGATAATAGTATATCTTTGTATCAAAAATGGTTTGAGGAGGTTCAATACTTCCCTTTGCTCCCATATTCCTAATACGAGGGCTGCTATATATATTCTGGCCTTGGGCAACACTAAGTGTTGCCAGGTGCAATCTGACATTTCCATTGGAAAGTTTGACATTTTTTAGCATAACATCACTCAGAACGTTTTGTCATTTAATCGTGAATTGTTTTATTTACAGGGAATAAAAAAATTCCTCTCGGCCAAAAAATTGAATTAACTCGTGAACATTTTCGTGCGATCATTTTTCACAACTTTCGACGTGGATTATCACGACAAGAGTGCATCGATGAACTAAAATCATTGTATGGCTATGAAGCACCATCCTACAGCACTGTGAAAAACTGGCACAACGACCTCAATCGTGGCCGACGCTCGCTCAAAGACGAATTCCGTGAAGGTCGTCCAAAAACGTGAACTGATAATGCAAGACCGTCATGTAACACACTTTCAGATAGAGGCATGCCTATGCATTTCTCCCACCAGCATACATTCGATATTGCATGAACACCTGGCCGTAAAAAAGGTTTGTTCTCGTTGGATCCCGCACAATTTGACAATCGCTCAAAAAAAGGCTCGTGTGGATTGGTGTAAAGAAATGCTGAAAAAATACGATCGCGGTGCTTCAAAAGACGTTTATAAGATCGTCACAGGTGACGAATCATGGATCTATGCGTATGAGCCCGAAATAAAACAGCAATCGACCAAAAAAAAATAAATAATAAAAAATAAAAAAAATAAAAAAAAAAAACAAAAAATAAAAATAAAAAAAACATTTTCGTTGATAAATATGCCTATTTACATTATTAGGCCAGAAATATGTATATATAGCAACCTACATATAAAGATTTTCGAACTTCCGGGTGACTTTATATCGCTTATATCGGCGAATATGTGAGTTATTCTAATGCATTTGAGAGAGCGTGTTTAAAAATTCGTTCTAATAACGGTACAGTTTTGTGAAAACTTTCCCTAGACTCCATATAATTAACAAGTAACTGAATGTATTACCCCGGCTTTAATCCACGCAAGTAGCAAGAGCATGAAATGTTCGACAAAACCCGAACTTAGCTCTTCCTTACTTGTTCTGGTTCAATTTGTGTTTGGAACAAGGAGTTTTCGACTGTTTTCGAAGTTAAGAAAATCGTATTTTAATGAGTTAAAGTGCAGTTCCTTATCAGTCGGTTGACCTTGGGGGAAAATGGCGGTTGATAATCAAATATAAATATAATTTATCTTTGTTATACTCGTTTATTAGGGACTTGGTTACGACTTCTACGTTCATTGGTTCGTGTTTGTCTTTTTCGGTAAAAATTAGCTTAAGAGATATGAATTCAATATGAATATATTAAAATAAACAGCTGGGTTCAAAAGCCCTATCCTTTGCATCCTATGCACATATCGATTTTTTCTATTATTTATACACACACACACTCATAAATACATATGCATGTATCTACTTGGTCATTACTACTTGGTCACTCACTTCTATTAAATATATCCAAATCAGGTTCTTCACAGGATTGTATCAACAGCTCAAGGATCTCAGCATCACCCACCAGCGCCGCGGTGCCAACAGCTGTACGCCCACACGATGTGGAAACAATGGTTGCCCGGGCACCCTCCATCAGACAATCGAGCACGCCATGGAAGTTGCCCGTCTGTACTGCGGTCATCAGACGCTCATTCAACTCGAAAGCGTTTATCGGTGAATGCATTGCATATTTCCTTCGCCTCGTTACTTATTATATATTTGCTTTTTGCCTTTGCGTTTTATAACTATTCTGCAATTTGTTTAAATTGCAATTAAAAAGCGAAAAATAAACTCTAGAATGAAATGCAATAAGCAAACTTAGAAGAAAAACTGAATGCCCACACTTCGGTTGTTAGACTGACGATTACTGCCTTCTTGATGCCGTTATACCGCACTTTGCCTTTGCCACATGTTGTTATGCTGAGTGTCAGCGCTCTTGACACTCGGACTTGCTGTTGCGCAGTGAAAGGCTGTCCTGTGGAGCAGTGTGGTTTGGCAACCCAACGAAAAAGGGGTGGAAAATAAATGATAAGGGAGTTTCTCGCCTTTGTTTTGCGGCGAAATTGTGGGGGTGGATATGAGGGTTGTGGAAAAATGAACTGGTGAATTTGATATTTGTTTACATTTGTGGCACGTAATATGAAACTCAAGTTTGAATGGCTGAAGCATTGTACATACACAGACATACTGATAAGTTTATACAGTGGACTGAAGTCAGTTGAATAGAAAGTAAACAGAACGAAGCTAAAACTGGGTGAGAATATGTGGAATTCGTTTGTTGCTGATAACGGGTTTCTTTTAATACATATCCAATATACCAACCGAAACCGTGCGTGCTGCTATTGAACAGTGACCACATCGTTTGTGGGCTTTTATGAAAGCAAGAAGTGACCATTTCGAATAAGATTTTGTACATCGCTCATTTAATATATGCATATAACTACTACTATGGGAAAAATAGTAAGACTTTGTTCATAACTCTCCAATTCTTAATTTATTCTTTGAAATATACTTCGGTCGTCCTCTCAAAGTAATTCCGCACGACCCCAATATACTTGCGCCAAAGTGTTCTCTGATTCTTGAAATAGTTGTTAAAGTCAGTTTCCGGAATAGCCTTCAGTGCACCTAGCGATTCACATTTAATGTCTTCAAAACGGTTTTCCCGCAGCGGTCGGGAATACGGAGCTAAACAATGCGAATAAGGTGATTGCGGCTCATTATTGGTTGTAAATTTGGCGAGAATCTCAAGAAGAATACATGTAGTATGCGACTGTCGATTATCGTGGTGCAAAAACCAAGAGTTGTCGGCACATAATTCCATTTGTTCCAAGAAAAGGCTAGATGAAACTTTGCTTTGACCGACTTTTTCGTTTTCCGGGGCCTTTCACCGTGCAATAACCATTTAGCCGAAGAATTATTGACATAGCACCATACTGAACGAGCTAAACTTAAATAAATTAGACAAGGTTAGATTGTGACTTTCGAAGGAGGTTAAGCTATAGACGTGAATGGAGAAGAGGTTTAGTAGGGAAGGAGGATACTGCCTCTGTATATGCCAACGGGTCAAAAGTTGATAAAACTCTCTCTCTACCCGCCTACTAAACTCAGCCAACATCTTTTAAGCGGAAGTACAAAGCCTGGAGAAGAACAGTGGAGTTTTATTTAATAACTACGGGTGAATTCAGAAAGCAACCCCGATCCCGAAAGCTTAAGTCCAGGATAGATGACAATTGACGAAAAGCTTTAAGTTCACAGGCAGGTCAATTCATTGATTGGATTCGCGGTCACAGTAACATTTTCAGCCACGAAAAAATAGAAGAGTTGGCCAAGAGACTCCTAGACTTCTAGCTCTTTAGACTAATCGGCGGTGGAGTTAATTACCATGTGCGCTGGGAACGATCAAGAGAGAGCTTTATACGCAAAGCTCAGGGAAAGAACATGCAGACATACAGCGACTATAACCGATAACTGATTTTGGAGAACAAGTATTAAAAATAGGTCTGTTCTATAACAATATTTGCCAGCTGCAACCATTTTCCATGTTTTCCATTTTCTCTGCTCTATCTAAAACGCGGCATAGAGAACTTGGATCGTATTAGGCTACAAAGTTTCAGTGGCTCTCTACAAAAAGAATAGCGAATATAAGTAGTTTCATTGAGAGTAGCGAAGGGTTTGAACGCAACTGTGAAACGAAATAGGTATATTATAAAGGTCTGGCGCTAATTGAACCCCTGATGAGGGTACACCTACTTACCTAGATATGTTTTGTTTGTGGTGATATCTCGGCCAGGCCAAAGTACGAATCTTTTACGACAGCAAGTGGATGAGTCGATCTCTTACAAAAACCAAAAGCTGTGGGTTCGAATAAAGCGGCTATAGCGATTGGTACGTATATATTGTGATGTCTAAATGCAGTGCCCTGAAATATTTCGAAAAATAATCTTTTTTTACTAAAAACGAGTAGGTTAGCACTTTCAGCCCTCTAACTCAGTAGCTAGACTTTAGACGCTGCATTATTTGAAACAAAAAAGCACTTTTATTGCACATTGAATGTCATTTTTTGTTACATAAACGGTAAATATAGTTAATAGCAAAAACATTTGGAAAATATGTTACAGAATCCGCCACGGTAGCCACGATAGAAGCAGTGGGAGTCGCAACGGCGTGTCCTACAATAGGTCCGAGCCTCTGGTTTAGCACCTTCGTGTATGTTGACCGGTTTCACGTCAGGTACATGTACCTGGCTGTGGCCTGTGGTTTGGCCAGAAATCTGCATTTTTTGAAACGCTTCAACCATGGCCTTCAACAAATTTTCTGCCACCGACTCAGGAACTTCGATATAAGCATTGGATTGAATCGAGGCATCGATCGTTATGTCGCCGTTTTTATTTTTCACTATATCAGGATCTTCAGGTTGCTGAACCTGAGCTGGACCATTTAATTCAGCTTCGGTGGCAGGAATAGCTGAGGCAACATGCAACAGCAAAAAACTGCACAACACAACCGATAAATTAGACAGAGTCCTCATGTTTTCTACTGATCACTGCCGTTGTGAATTGAACTGATTTATCTATCATGAGTTGCGGATATTTAAATGGAAATAGGAGTACAGAAGACTCACAGACGCAAATAAATTGAGTATTTTTTTGTAATTGAAGAGGTACTTGAAAGGAAGTACCAATTTCTCAGTTACACCTTTACTGATTGTTTGGCTCGGTTTCCGCCCCGCTGAGGGGCTCGCAGATAACTGTCAAAACAGAACAATTATCGGGCCCAACAAAATAGCTGTGGCCGCTTTTAGGCAAAATGCCTTTATTATTAATAGTTTTTATAGGTTTTGTACCAACAAGCTATCAAGCAGTGGACCAAACTAGGGCGAAACGGTCGCCTCAAATAAATACTGGCTTGTGTAACAGTCATGACACATACAGACTTGATATTTTCTTCTGAGTGTAGTTAAAGTGTTTGCTAAGTTTGAACTGCTTGAGATAGCAAGAAATATAGTAAGTCGATTTTAAAGTGCTTTCCATTTCAGAGAAATGTGATATTGAGTACAAGGTACATATATTAAATTAAATTAAAATTAGATGAATTATTTATACAAATTTCAAGATTTCCGTTTTGGACACTTTTATTGAAAACAAAAAATTGTTTATTTAAATATTTCCAAGAAATCAGTTGTCAACATTAATTTGACGCTGAAGTGGGCTCTTCAGAAATGTTTGATAAGAAAACACTATGCGATAGCAGAGGAGAATGATTGATTTAGGTAATTACTAAATAAAGCATATATTAATTTTTTTTAAGATCTACTCCGCGTGTGAACTACTTCTTTTGGGATAATTTGACACACCCATATTTTGTATTTTATAAAAAACCTACCTTTAAATGTACAAATATTTTAAGATGATGTCATGTTAAACTCACGAAAACGCGGGACTATCTGATCGTTTTCGGAAATACTCAGTGTTACTACTTGCATTATTTGGTCTTTTTGCGGTATTAGCGATTGTCTGATAAATTCTACCTTATCTCTGCTAACGACAGTCGAGGCTATGTACTTTAATTATGCGCTGAACAGAGTATATTAAGTTCGCCACGAAGTTTGTTACATCCAGAATGAAACGTGGGAGACCAAATAAAGTATAAATAAATGATTAGATGATCTGAGCCGATTTAAACATGTCCGTCTATATGTGTGTACGCGCACAAGTCCCTCGGTTAATCAGTCAAGTATTTTTCTCCCAAAGAAGACCACTATAGCATATACATACTTATATAGCTGACGTACAAACTGAACGACCAAAATCAAGTGGTTTTGCAAAAACTTTTTTATTTGTGAAGGACGTTATCGCTTTTGTTCAAACGAATGTAACGTTTTACTTGTGTCTTGTTTTATTTGTTTTGCAAGTTTACTAGATTGTTGTTTCTACATATGTACATGCATATGTGTTGAAAGTTGTATAGGCATAGGGGAAGTACCTGCAAAGAACATACTTATACATATGTATAAGATAATGCTAGAGAAAATGTTTGAGTTTTTACAGACGGCGATATAAGCAGTCTAGGTGATACTTATTCTAATCTGATTGAGCAACACAATTTCATAATATATTGTAACCTTTTCTTAACGTAAGACTACTATGTGTGGAGTAAGCTATTTTAACTATATATGAATGTAAGTATCTACATATCGTCACCTAAAATGCAAAATAATGTAACATCACATACGTTACATACGTTTAGTAGTGAAGGAAAAACGAAATAACAGAAACCACTCATATTGAAACAAAATTTGTTTTTTGGTTATGAAATGGTTATATATTGGATATATTGGACAGCGGGAGCTTAAATAATATACATATGTATATAATATGATATAGTGAATTGTTAAATAAAAAACTCAATTTCGAATTTTTTATTTTTTGCATTTTAAGTGTGTTAACATACATACAAATCCAAACATGCAAATGTTAATGTAACATTTGGCCATGACGAAAACGCATCACTTCTATTGGGTGTTAAAAAAGACTAATCTAATTTCCTACCCGCTTACATAATACAAAAAGGTACAATTAATATTTTCATAGAACGAACAGTGTTCTCACTGGTATCAAAATGCTCACCGAATTTGTTGCGAAACTACCAAAATCTTTTGGTCATCAAAACATGGCGTTTTAAGTAATTTTACATTTGAAAACATATACATTAGGGTGATTCAAAAAAAAATTTTTTTTTTCGTTTGGTACTCGGAAAAATAGGTTCCTAGACACCTCTAAGAAAGTCTCTCCAAACATGAGTTCTTAATTGTAACGGAAAGGTTCTCCTACATACAGTTTTCTATTTTTTCTTATTATCAGATATAAAAATTTATATCTCGCTTCCAACTACTTCAAAAAATATCTTGTTAATTAGGTTTTGTAGGAAATTTACTGCTCTATAAAAATGGTCTACTATGATATTTCGGTTAAGTTAAGCGTTTACGAGATATTCATCGTCAAACATCAATGCATATTAGGGTGGATCAAAAAAAAAAATTTTTTTTTTCGTTTGGTACTCTGAAAAATAGGTTCCTAGACACCTCTAAGAAAGCCTCTCCAAAAATCTATTCATAATAATTTTTTTTCATTGAGTTATAAAATTCATAAGAAACAAAAATTTTTCCAAAAATAGTCAAATTTCAACCGTTAATATCTTTTAAACGGTTGGGTTTACGAAAAAATCATAAGAGACCATATTTTAGAGCATTCAATTTCCTACAAAACCTAATTAACAAGATATTTTTTGAAGTAGTTGGAAGCGAGATATAAATTTTTCTATCTGATAATAAGAAAAAATAGAAAACCGTTGGGCGGAGGACCTTCCCGTTTCAATTAAAAACTCATATTTGGAGAGGCTTTCTTAGAGGTATCTAGGAACCTATTTTTGCGAGTACCAATTGAAAAAAAAAAATTTTTTTTTAATCACCCTTATATACATATACATATACAATTTATACAATTACCTGATTTCCAAAAATTTTTCTATTTTGCATCTGATCTTCTTTATTGAATTTTGCCATAAGTTAGACGAAATGAATCCTCAGCTCTTAAGTGTTACTTTGGAACTAAACTTTATTCATAAACCAATCAAATCCTAGACCAACCACAATATGTCACATGGATAGCCACGTGACCGCAGCAGTTTGCGGTAGACGTGAAGTCAGCAAATTTTGATTTTCCTCGTTCACTCAGTTTATCAGTACAAATTGTTGTTGTTGTTTGATTCAAGTGCCGTTCGTTGATAATAATAATAAGAGCTCGCATTTAAATTGCGTGGCTTTAAGGGGTTACATGGGTTTCACAGTTTCAAAAAAATCGAAATTTTTTTTGTCTTATTAAATTCTATAACATCTCTAGAATATTGTCCATAATTTTCAAGTTGATCCGACTAATGGTTTCGGAAATACAGCCTTGAGAACTTGTGCGCTCGAGGCTAGCTTAGCTAAGTGCGCCGTCTTTAAACGCGTTGATCTCGAAACTATGTTTTCAAAGTCGGTTGTCAAGATTTCTCGCGAACTACTCAACCGATCTTGATGAAATTTTACACAGGTCTTCAAGATATCATTTACAAGGTTTTGAACGAAGGATTTTTTTTAATTACAACTATTAAAAAAAAAAATGTCGAGAAATTTTCATCGAAATTTGCATTTTTTTTATAAAAACGTCTGCCAAAAATCCAATTTTCTTTTTTTCCCCTTCGTTCAATACCTAGTTTATTGTCTTTACTAAAACACGTACTTTTTATTTTTATTTGAGATGATCCTGAAAGAAGTTCTGCTGACAACGCGGGTGCACCTTTTTTCCGAGGGACTGCCGGAAATGGCGTCGTAATGACTGCCATTTTGAAAATTTTACAAAATTTGAAAATTTTACAAAATGTTTATTAAATATGAGTATTTTAAATAAAACAACATTTCATTAAAATATTTAATTTTTTATATGTAAAAAAATTATTGAAAAAAGGCCGCTGTTTGCCCGAGAAAACCCATGTAACCCCTTAAAGGAGTCGGAGTCAAAATTGAACGCTGGACGTAGCACCGCCCACTCTTAGATAAAAACACGTAACTCGAGGTCCGTCCGACTGACTCCAACCAAACTTGGTAAACGACATTTTACGGACATTACTATGTTACCGTGTGAAAAATCGGACTGAAAGCATCAGTCAATGTGTGAGGCATAGTATAATTGAGATTCAGAGAGACTCCTTTCCTGGTATAGGAAGTCTGTATACCACAAATGGGTTGAATCAGGCCAATACTTCCCTTAGGAGCGTGTTTTACTTATAACGCTGCATCACGCCCTAGCCCTTCCTAACTTGTTGATTCTAATTTCTTAATTAAATACATGTATACATAACTGTATATGTATTCTATAGATATTGCATACTTCAGATACTAATCATGGGTCTTTACAACTGTTGCTTCACTGTGGGGTTAATATTTAATTAACAAAATTCATTTGACATAAAATTATAAGGGAAGGATTATCCTATAATTTCAGTTATATATAACACATTGGCCGATATTTTTGATCAAAAGTTAACTATAGGTGCCGGAGTTTAAATATTCGGTCCCCTAAGTACCTGAACAGTTTTTATTGAATTTATACAATATTTGGTCATAATGACCATAGACATTATTCTACTAGAAACTGACCGAATCAAGTGGAATTTAAAATTGTGCTATATCGGAAGTAGGTGGTTGTTGTTCAATTTCGTCCACTTTTACAATGTGACATAAGAATGTAAGTAGAATGCCATGTACTAAATTTAAAGTCAGTTGGTCGAGTCCTGAGATATATGATTTCACCAAAAAGTGGGCGGTGCCAAACCCATTATCAAATTTTCACACCAGCTCATACTTTTTAGTAGTTTTTAACAATACTATTATGTGGGGAGTGAGCGGGGTTATCATCCGATTTCATCCATTTTTACAGTGTCGGTAACAGTTTTTATAAGTTTTGTACTCAGATAAATTTGATTGTTGCAGCTTAAGAGGTTTAGGAGATATGTACATTAAACTTTTTAAAGGGCGGGGCCACGTGTGGCACAATCGAACGCTGATCGCTTTGCAAACATCTGTTCTATTCTGCCATTTTCAAAATTCCCATTATTATTTTATTCAGAATATACATATGTATGTATGTAGATTTGATTCGGTCTTTCTTTTGTATTTACAGAAATGCTACATATTTTAACGGCATTATGTAAACATTACGTTCAATTTTATCTTTCGAAATAACGACATTGGCAGATAGGTTTATCCTTGCAGTAGCTACCGTGGTGTCCCAAAGCAATACAATGGGCAGCATCTAAGGAAGGCTTACACCATAATTTTGATCAGCTTCTCGGCAACTGATCACGAAATCACTACATGAGACTTGTCATGATTGAAAGCATCAATGGTAATGAGCGCAGAGCTGGAAATGGATCGCTCAAAATGGCATTATCGGATAACATTTACGAACAACAAGAACCTGTAAACAACAAGAGAAAAATTACTATAGTATTCATGTTTGCGGGTCTGTTACTAGTAGCAGAATGATACTGGTGTTTTGGTCACATCCAGAGGCTATTCAAACCCAGCAGCAGTATCAAAGTGATAAGGTACTTCATGTATCATGTCATGTCAATCTTGATGGTAAATCTTATGTGGTAAATTTCAAGTAGCCTTGTGAGGACCCCACTCTGGTTAAATAAATGTTTTGTATACATACATATATCTAATTAATGGCTGCTTTTAATTGTTTACAATTATTAAATACCCCGTTTGGTGCAAGATGCTCAGCCTATTCTAGTATTGGTATCATATATGTAGCTATGAGAATATGAACACCATACATCTCAAGGTGAAGTGAGCAAACATTACGCGAGTGAACACTTTAAACTTAGACTAAAATACTTATACACGAGTGCCTTTTGAATCATAAGTAAAACTTGCATATGTTGAAAAGAAAAAAAAGCGAACTTCAGTTCCATCGAAGCTATCATACCATACACTTCACAAGTAAAAAAGTTTTCATATAAGAACTTTATTTTGATCGGCCAGCTATATGTTATAGTGTTTCTCTAAAAACATTCATGTTTTGAAAAGCTCCGATGACTGTAAACTTTTATTGTGTAAATTGAAAGAATATGTAAATTGTATTATATCACAGTACAACAGCTAATCTGGGGGGTGAGAAATTCCAAGTCAGGGTGATGGTACTAGGTCAGTATAGTAAAACCCTCAAAGGGTTTTTGCCAAAATATTACAACTAAGCGAAAAAACATCAAGATAAGGAAAAAATTTAAAAGGTCATAAAAAAAACTGACACATACGAACGCCAAACCCTTTGAGGATTTTACTATACTGACCTCGTACCATCACCCTGACTTGGAATTTCTCAATTGGGTATTTTTGTATCTTAATTAACCATTTCCGATAAAATTTTGTACATCGTCCATTTAATACATTACATAACTTTACAAAACTTTTTTTGTTGCCCTGAATATCTTTTACCAGTTGTGATAAAGGTTTTGCGCAAATCACGTGATTCTTGCTCTCAGACCCCTTTTCGAAAATATACGAAAAAGAAGTAAGGACTTTTGCACCTTAGAAGGATCAAAGACGTGGTAATACTTTCAGATACATAAGGCCTGTTAGGTTTATGTTGTCTAGGGCGAGTTTTCACCCGATTTTATTCGTTCCATGTACGAATATGCGGAAGATTTGAATAAAAAGCAAATGTGGAGATAGCCAAATTCTCAGAAACCTGTACAGTGGAATGGAAGGGTTCCAAAATCAGCCAGTGGTTTAATACGTGATAAAGTTATACTTGAAAATGATAAAGCAATTTGTCAAAGATGGGAAGAGAATATAGTTGTAACTTCGTTCGTACAAATTTCCCAAAGCTTGGTATACATAGAAAGTGCGTAATTTGGAAAATTTTGATAATCTTCAAATACGTTAGTTAATAAAAAATTTTATGAACTGACTGTTCCAGAACTTAAAGCTTGGAAAAAGTTTCTGTAGATAGTGAAAAATATCCTAGGCAGCAGTGAAGCTTTCTCAACAATCTTCGGATAATTTAGAAAATTATAGAAAAAAAGTATCAAAATCGATAGGATCCTCACAGGAAACAGATAAGCGCTGGTCTTTAATAAAGATTGACTGAAAAATTATAAGGAAAATGTTTATAAAAGAGCCTTCTTTTTCAAAACAAAAAGGGCAATATAAATATAATTGTTATTTTGTTTTGTTTCATAATCTTAATAACTAATGAATTACTGCTTAAGTCCATTAATAGTAATAGATGATATATAGAACGTCGCTCGTTAGGCTAGCTGGGAAAGATAAGATTTTCGAAAGGTGATCAGGATGATTTTGCGGTTTCGACAGGTATATGTCACTTGTTTACCATTGGTATTTCAAAATCTCTACGTAGTATATTCTTGTCTATGAGCATTTTTGATTTGAATCGTTGCATTTTATGAGTTGCATAGGCAGAGCCCCATAATTGTGTACCATACATCGATATTGGTTTAAGATTGAATTGTATCGAAGAATTTTAGGGTCTAAACATAGGTTACCAATTTAGGCAGGCGGTTTTGAGTTTGAGGTGCTGTATTTTTGCAGAAATGTGACTTTTCCAAGTCAAATGTCTATCTGGGTGGTTGCCGAGGTATTTAACTTCGTTTGCTTAAGGGATCACATCGTGACGTTCTTACACTTTTGCTTGTTCACTTTTATGCGCCAGTTTGATAGCCAGCTTCCAACGAGCACTTGCTTCGACATATAATAGTGATGTCGTCTGTGAATGTAGCACTTTTGCACTGGTATGTATAGTATTGATCCCAGAACGTTGCCTTGAGGAACTCTAACCATAATTGGATAATCCACTGAAATAAATTCCTTAACTTTAACTGTAAATCGCCTGTTAGGAAAGTATGATGTGAACAACTGATAACAGTTCTTTGCCAAAGTCATTTTAATTTTATGCATGAGTCCATCATTTATACTTTTATCAAATGCTTGGGCTACGTCGAGAAATATCGCTGAGCAGTACACTTTAACCTCAAATGCCATCCTGATCAATAGTACCATTTTCGTGAAAGATGAATTGATGAATTGGAATAGTTTCATATTGGTGGAGAGGAGTAAAGGTTTTGGGTAGCAATACTTTTTCAAAAAGCTTGGACAGAACGGGCAATAAGCTAATTGGTCGATATGATGACAGCAGAGTTGCGTTTTTTTCCGATATGGCTATAATGATAATCTACGACTTTTTCCATGTTTTCGGAAAATATACAAACTTTGGGATGTCATTCAAAAAAGTTGAGATAAGAAATTAAAAGCAATATTTGGCAACTCTATTAGCATTTACGGTTTTATGTGGTCGTAGCCAGGTGACGTCGTTTTAGTAAACATTTTTGCTACAACTTTTATCTCAGATGAAGTTGAACACACTTCGGGAATAGTCCTCGGTACTTTGTGGGACAGAAATGGAATCGAGGAATAGGGCATCTTTGGTTGAAATACTTCGCTAAGATGATCTGCAAAACAGTTTGTCTCTTCTTCTTCAGAACAGGCCCAAGCACCGGCGTTTTGCCTGAGAGGTCTCTCAATTTCTATTGGTGGCTTACAGTTTTTCTCGGCCTTCCTTAGTGAATTTCATTGAGAAGAGTTCGGCGTCCTTAAACCTTTTTAAGTGCGCCTCGTCTTCATCTTCTAAAGCTTTCTTTAATTTTTTATCAGCAACTTTTAATTTCAATTTATCGTGGATGATTGGGATCGATTACTCTGCCATTCTCGGCGCAGTCTTCGTTCTTGGGTTACAAGACGTTTAATTAGGTTGTTAGTGGTTCGTATTCGTACTTCGGATCTATCTCTTGGATTTGATGTTGATACAGTAGACGCTGACAAAATGGTTTCTCAATAATATTCGCTTGTTTGAATAATTTGATCATGACTAACGAATGATCGATCGCTCACTACAAATATAAGCTTTATATCAGTATTTTTGCTGATTGCAAAAATCGAAAAGATCAAGTATTTTATTTAAATCAGTTGGTCAGTATGTAGGTTGCCTGGGAAAAACAAAATCAAGATCATTTTGTCTATTGTGTTATATAATTTGGGGTCTTTATTAAATAAAATTTACTTTATTATTATATCTAAAAATGTGTTATGGTTATAACGGCCTAAACTTGTAACAGAATAACTATATAAGTATAACTCTTTATCCATTTCGATTAGTTTTAGGTGATACAAATTGCTTGGTCAATAAAACTATTATGCTCTGCAGCAACTTATTGCGGGAGTGTAAAAATAAATTGAAATTCATTACAATTTGCTTTGTTTCTAAAAATGTATTTTGTTTTTTCAAATTCTATGTGCGTTATACACACACACAGGCCGACCAAAGGCTGCAATATCCACCGTAGCGTCCTATCGAACGACAGTACATACTACAGTACCCTGAGTCACAAGTCGTGCGATTTTGTGGCTCACTCGCCACGCTTGCCGGTTCCTCTGCACCAGTATTAACCTGGACCTCAGCTGTTACTTCGCCAGAAACTTGCATATGTTGAAAAGCTTCGATCATAGCTTTTAGTAAATCCTTGGCTACCTTCTCTGGAACTTCGATGTGTGCACTGGATTCAATAGAGCCGTCGATTGTTAAGTCACCATTATTTTCTTTAAGACCTTCTGGTTGCTCCACGTCAGTAGAGGCTATTAGTGAATCGAGCGGTTTCAAAGCCGTTGTGCTGTGACACAGCAAGAAGCAGCAAAGCACAGCCGAAATAATAATGATAGTTTTCATGTTTTTAGAATTCGCGGTCAGATCAAACTGATACAGTGCTCAACTGGTTGTGGCTTTATAAAGTCCGAATGAATATCATGATAGATGGGATTCACATACATAAGTATGTTGTTATCATATGTTATCATGAGTTTATGTAGGTCCTTAAAGTAAGAAATAAATAAGTGTATCCACTTGAGAATACATATGTATAAACAATGTAAATAAATAACCACTCATTTGCTATCGATCGCCGGAACTAAAAAAATTTATTGATATTTGAAAACACAGAAATGCTACAGATTTTAACGGCATTAAATACCGACCCGAATGACCCGATGTTATCCAATTTTGGTTCAGGGATAGACTGTTATTGGAAAGAGGCTCATTAGGATAACTTATATATTGACCGATATACATATGTATGTGGTATAAACTGAATCGGAAGTTCGAAAATCTTTTTATTAGGTATATGGAGGCTAGCGAAAATATTGTTATACGGGAACTGATATAACATCAGTGATTTCCAAGATAAATATGTTAAGGGGTCTCCGTGGTCTAGAATTTTCAAAAAATCGATTTCTTTTTGTTGTTATAGTTCGAAAGTATGGTCCTTTAAGAATATACTGTAAAATTTTTGAAAGGATATTCACATTATTTTAGCTTCTACAGCCGTTTTAGCAGGTAGCGCGCGGTTGAGGGGCTCAATGAATGGATGCTTTGTACGTCATTTATCTCAAAACTACTTTTTTCGGCGTGCCGTTGATGAAAAAAAAAACTATCCATCCGAATCACTTGAAATTCTAATAGGGTGTTTATGAGGTCAAAAGCTATCGCTGGGACTATTTTAAGAACTTCGATTTTTTTCGATCTAAAACTGGTCCGAAAATAGCAGTTTTCTGAATCTGAACTTTAAAAGCGCGAAATTTTTTTAATTTTCAATTTTTTTTGGTTGTAGTCCCAGCGATAGCTGTACTCTTACTGATTAATAATTTATTTGGTTTTTATGTTTCAGATGCTCAGAAGAGTCAAAATCAACAACGGCACCGGGAGTTTTAAGATAGCTGTTTTTGGACGCCATTTTTAATATTGTTAAAATTTTTTTTATTTAAGAAAAAAATGTTTTTGTACTTTTCATAAGTGTATAAATAAACTGTAAAAATTTTAAATTGATTGCTCTTTTTTAACCTTAAAAAAATCCAGAAAACACCTTTAATTTGAGGGTTCTAGACCACCGGGACCCCTTAAACTTATTAGGAGCGGCGGAACCACTCGCATTTATTGAAAATTTTCAAACCACGTATAGCCCTGCCTAAAGCGATTGGTTATACTGATTACAGTTTTGTATCTTAATTAACCATTTCCGATAAAATTTTGTACATCGTCCATTTAATACATGACAAAACTTTACAAAACTTTTTTTGTTGCCCTGGACATCTTTTTTCAGTTGTGATTAAGGTTCTGCGCACATTTTTCGCGAATACAAATCACGTGATTCTTACTCTCAGACACCTTACTGAAAATATACGAAAAACAAGTAAGGAAGAGCTAAGTTCGGGTATAACCGAAAATTTCATACTATTGCAACTTGCAAGGATGTGGTAACACTTTTAAATGCATAAGGTCTGTTAGTTTTATGGGGTCTAGGCCGAGTTTTCCTCCGATTTTATTCATTCTAAGCACAAATGATTTTAATAAAAAGATATCTAGACTTACTCTTTACATAATGAACTGTTTTATCCAATGAAAATCTCGTTTTGCGTTCCGATAATAGCTCGGAATCAATGACGTCGCTAATTTATCAGCACTCTGTACGGTGGTATTGAATGGGAGGGTTACATATGTTTCTACACCAAAGTTGTTTTCTCAAAATCAACTCAGTGATTTAATACGTGATCAAGTTATAAATGATAAAGCAATTTGTCAAAATTTCAAACGTGGAAGAATATAGTTTCAACATCATTTGTAGAATATTCCCAAAGCTTAGTATTTAAAATTTGAATTTTGGAAAATCTTGATGATCCTCAAATAAAAAAAAGGAAGATAGTGAAAAATATCTTAGGCAGCCATAAAGCACCAAATAATGAAGAAATAGTTGAAAATAAACAAAAATAATAATCTTGCAGAAATAAGAAAAATGTGAAATATGGAGTTAGATTATCATATTCATATTTTTCGGATAATTTAGAAAATTTTAGCGAGGATGAAAAGAATCAAAATTGAAAGGATCGTCACAGGAAACTGGTAAATACTGGTATTTTTTTACATCAAGTCGAGAATATGATATCATGTAAATGGCCGCCGCCAAAGTTGATTGTCATTTGAGCCCTTTTTATGGCATTTTCCATCACTTTGGCCAGAACTTCCGGCGATAGGTCCTCACATTCTTTGCGGATATTGTCCTTAAGAGCTACAAGAGTCTGAGGCTTGTTGACATAAACCCGCGACTTCAAAAAGCTCCACAAAAAGAAGTCTGGAGCAGTCAAATCAGGCGATCTTGCTCGCCTCGTTGATCATTGCTCTGTAGCGCTCACCACTCACAGTAACCGTTTGGCCCGCGACGTCTTCGAAGAAAAAAGGTCCGATGACTCCTCCAGTCGCCCCGGGCGCAACGTCTTGGTGGCGGCAAAATGATCTTCACTGTTTTTTAAAACCCCAATTCGGGCAAAAATTCTTGAAAATTGTGTCAAAAGTGTACAAGATAAAGGGCGAAAATGGGTTTTTTATGGCTTAAGATGTCTTGTAAATTTACTATCAATTTCCTCAAAAACCGTATTGTGAGAATTTTGGAACTTCAGAATTTACGTGGCCTTCCTAAATTTTATATACTTAATATAAAAGATATTTAGGTAGGTAGATAAAGAGGGGCGACAGAACATCCTTGGCCCCGGGCGGCCGAAGTTGTAGCTACGCCACTGTTGGAGAACACTCTGGTGAGCAGATAATTTCACGTTTTGGACCGGTCGATTGGCCACCAAGATCGTGTGATATCATACCATTGGAATATTTCCTGTGGGAATATGTAAAGTCTGAAGTATATGCGGACAATCCCGCTTCGATTGAGACCTTGGAGCAAAAAATCACGCGTTTCATTCGCCAGTTACGAGTCGAAATCCTCGAAGAAGTCATCGAAAATTGGACTCAACGGATAGACCATCTGAGACGTAGTCGCAGCCAACATTTGAAAGAGATAATCTTCAAAAAATAAATGCCAAAAAATGTTCTTTCGAAAGATAATAAACATTACCCATTAAATTTGAAGTCTCTGTGGTTTTTCTTTAAAAAAAAAGGAAACCTCGAAACGGGTCGTCTTTATATTTAAAATCGATCTTATATCCAAGGCAAAAAAAAGTGTTATCGTCTCAGTTTTATAAGGGCCTAAACTTGAAACAGAACATATGACAGAACTAAATATATGTATATAACTGCTTGTTAAACAAAACAATTATATTCTATAGCAACTTATTGCGGGAGTGTAAAAATAATTTGAAATTCATTACAATTTGCTTTGTTTTTAAAAATGTATTTTTTTTTTCTAATTCTATGTGCGTTATACGCACATACAGGCCGACCAAACACTGCAATATCCACCGTGGCGTCCAATCGAAATACAGTACATACTACAGGCCCCTGAGTCACAAGTCGTGCGATTTTGTGGCTCACTCGCCACGCTTGCCGGTTCCTCTGCACCAGTATTAACCTGGACCTCAGCTGCTACTTCGCTAGAAACTTGCATGTGCTGGAAAGCTTCGATCATAGCTTTTAATAAATCCTTGGCTACCTTCTCTGGAATTTCGATGTGTGCACTGGATTCAATAGAGCCATCGATTGTTATGTCACCATTATTTTCTTTAAGACCTTCTGGTTGCTCCACGTCAGTAGAGGCTATTTGTGAATCGAGCGGTTGCAAAGCCGTTGTGCTGTGACACAGCAAGAAGCTGCAAAGCACAGCCGAAATAATAACGATAGTTTTCATGTTTTTAGAAGTCGCGGTCAGAACAAACTGATACATTGCTCAACTGGTTGTGGCTTTATAAAGTCCGAATGAATATCATGATAGATGGGATTCACATACATACTTATGTTGTTATCATATGTTATCATGAGTTTATGTAGGTGCCTTAAAGTAAGAAATAAATAAGTGTGTCCACTTGAGAATATAAACATTGTAAATAAATAAAGCACTCATTTGCTATCGATCGCCGCAACTAAAAATATTTATTGATTTATATTTGAACACACAGAAATGCTACAGATTTTAATGGCATTAAATGAAATTAATTTAAGTCCTCTCCTTACTTTCCATTTTATCTTTCGAATGTCAGCTTTTAATCACGACATTGGCAGATAGACTTTCCATTGCAGTAGCCACCTCGGTGTCCCAAAGCGATACAATGGGCAGCGCACAAAGTTTTGGACCAACCAGAGGCATCCAATAAGTCACAGGTAATGCGCTTGCTGCGGCTTTGCGGACCATTGACTTTTCCAGACTTTTGGGTTTGAAAAGCCTCAGCAATAATTTTAACGAGCTCCTCGGCAACTGAGCCTGGAACCACTACATGAGCCTGGGCCTGAATGGATGCATCAATTATAATGTCTTTACTAGGGCGCTGTGCTGGAACTGGATCAATCAGAATGACCTCATCGGATGCAACTTCCGAATCAGCCAAGGGGTGAGCTGATGTGGCGTCGAACAGCAAGAAGCTGCAAACAACAAGAGAAACAATGGCGATGGTCTTCATGTTTGCGGATCTGTTAGAATGATACTGTTGCTTTGATCACAAACAGAGACTATTTAAACCCAACAGCATTATCAACGTAACGTGATAAGGTAATCCTTAGCAAATATTGAAATCAATCTCGATTGTGGTAAATTACAAGTACCCTTGTAAAGACCGCACTCTGGTTACACAATTCTTTTCTATATATCTAATTACTGTCTGTTTTTAATTGTTTGCAATAATCAAATCTCCCGCTTAGCGCCAGATGCTCAGACTATTCTAATATTGGTTGTGAGAATATGTACGCCATACACCTCAAGGTGAAGTGGGTCAAATATTACCCGAGTGAACACTTTAAACTTAGACTAAAGTACTTACAATGCAAGTGGCTTTTGAATAATAAATAAAAGAGGAAAAAAACGTCGGCTTCAGTTCCAACATCGACGTTAACTGCTATATTTTGTCCTTTGTGAAGCCAATAGAGAAGAACTCTTTTGCTCGAACTTATAAAGTAGAAAAACGCTTAGTAGTCAATATAAATTTGCTAAAGCGCCTATTTTCCATTCCCGCCAGTTCGGTGGGAAGTCTGAAGATAAGCGCCAGGTTTTTAAGTCTTCATCTTCCAAACGCGGGACAGTCAAAAAGGAAGTGTTAGGTTGTTTCCACCTCACCTTCTTCCATACAGCTCCTGCAGATGGCGTCTGGTAGAATTCCCAGCCTTGGTCCGTGGACGCCAAAAGTTTCATGGCCTGTTAAAAGCCCCACAACCATGGAGAGGCTAGCCGTACTGAAGGCAAAGTGAACACTAGATCTCTTACGATCGATCTTGAGTCAAAAGGCTTTTGCGACAGCGCATGTCGCCAATTATCTAGTGTTTGAACACAACACAGGATACGGGAGTACCGACCCGCTAACATTGTACTGAAGAAAAGGCACCTGAATTTCTTGCTAGCTTAACAGCTTTACAATTTCCTGTGAGTCCGCTGTGGCCTGGCAACTATACCAGTAGTTTCAGGCACTCGAGGCTATTGATAGCGCCGCCATTTGAACTTTCCCGAATTTCTTTGCAAATGTGGGATTTTTTAGAGCCTCCACCAAATAAAGACTCCCATAGAAGTTAATGGGTTTGACTATGGTGTCGTAGAGCTAGAGGACCACTTCCGGTGAAAGACCCCACCTTTTGCCAATGACTCCTCTACGGCAGCACAAGGCAATCGACCTTTCTTTGCTCTCAGTTCAAGCTACATATATCACCCGATTTTTCATAGAACAAATCATTTTTACACTTCTTTCGACAGTATTGAAATAGGTCGGATATATCGACTTTGTTAAAAGTGAGATAAATCAATAACTAAATGTGTTAGAGACATTAAATTTTAAACACAGGATGACACGAGAGGGCTTTCTAGGAAAAAGTGACAAAATTGGACGGTGGTCGAGACATCGTCACATTTTGGTGAAATCACATATCTCTGACCCATTTCCATATCACAGCAATTGGATATTGCATATAACACAACTTTAAATACCTTCTGTTTTTTATTTTATTTTTTCAGGGAATATGTTGTCTAGGGAAGATCGAGTGGGACGAGGCTTGTATAAATCAAAACCCATAGATCTATTTTGTTCTTAACAACTACAGTTTGAGCGCCACTGAATTTTTGTGCGAACACTATCTGGCAATATTGTGCTAAACGTCAATTTGGCAGCACTGTGCATATTATTTTGTGAAACCACATCCAAGCTCACGACAAATATGCGTTCTCTTTTTTCTTTCTTTTGCATTTGACTTAAAAATGGCAAACCGTGGAGGTAATCGTGGTCGTCAGGAAGAAGTGGATAACACCATTAATTACGTACAATGCGATGGCTTGGTAAGTGAAAATATGGAAAAGAAACTATTACCTGCACTGTAAGCATGAAATCGTTAAGAAATCGCTTAAGATTTTCGTGAAAAAGATGTGAAAGTGAGACATACAGCCGTAGTAACGTCAGAATTTTACACGTTTGCTTTTGCGGGCGGTGACAGCGAATTTGTAGTGTTGCCAATATTTTATATAGATTTTGTTTTGATACGGTTTTTACATTTTCTGATGCATTTTATTTTATTTCCAGGCCGTGATGAAAATGGTGAAACATTGCCATGAGGAGTCAAGCAATATGGATTTGGCACAAGGTGCCTTGCTGGGTTTGGTCGTAGACAAATGTTTGGAAATTACCAACTGTTTCCCCTTCCCGAAAAGCGGCGATGAAACAATGGACGAAGAAATGTATCAGTTAACTATGATGCGCCGTTTACGACGTGTAAATGTCGATCATTTCCATGTTGGCTGGTATCAGAGTTCAGATGTTGGAAATTTCCTTTCCATGGCTTTGCTAGAATCACAATACCATTACCAAACTAGCATAGAGGAATCGGTTGTCGTCATTTATGATACGCAAAAGTCTGGCCGTGGTTTCCTGTGTTTAAAGGCCTATAGATTAACTCCACAAGCCATTCAAATGTATAAAGATGGAGATTTTACACCTGATGCACTGCGCAACTTGAAGGTTGGGTATGAAAGCCTGTTTGTTGAGATACCAATCGTTATCAAAAATTCTCCACTCACCAATATAATGATGAGTGAGTTGGGTGAAATGTTACCGGAAGAGCAGGGTCAAAACTTTTTGGACTTAGGTACAGCCTCAGTTTTGGAAAATCACATGCGTTGCTTAATCGAACGTGTTGATGAACTATACCAAGAGTCAATACGCTACAACAAATATCAACAAGTGGTATTCAAACAAGAAACGGTAATTAAATTAAGCAAATAATGAAAAAACAAATTTTAATATAAGTTTTTTTAATAGGAGAAGCACCGTGCTCTAGCAAAACAAGCAGCAGAGAACGTCGCGCGAAGTGCCAAGGGCGAATCACCAATTCCAGAAGAAGAAGTTCTTAAGCAGTTCCGCCCACTTCCTGTTCCACCTAGACTTAATGCAACCATTAATTCGGGACAAATTAATACCTATTCACAACATATATCACAATTTTGTTCACAATCTTTGGCCAAACTTTTTATTACACAATCATTACAAAACGCTAAGGAGGCCAAGGACACGAAATAGATTCCCTTATTTGCGGAAATAACAATAAAAATATAAAATTGGCATTTGTCTAGGAAAAAAAATCGCTTTACAAATTAATTGTTCAGCTTCAGTAATCCGTAGACTTCTTTGTATTAGTATAGAAAGTTTACAAATATACATTTAATATCGAACAAAGCTGACATGCAGCATTTTTATTTATAAATACACCGCCTACACCGAAACTATTATACTCTTCGTAGTTGTATTTGTTACAGCAAAAAAGTGTATAAAATTACCTAAAACCTTACTTTGATCGGTCAGTTTATATAGCAGCTATATACTATAATGGTGCGATCTGCACAATTTTTTCTGAGATTGCACCGTGACTTGAGCAATATTCTACGCTGGACTGGATTTTGATCGAACTTTTGTGACATCTATATGCTATAATGGTTGCACCATATAAGCAACTTCTTGCGGAGACAAGGACCTGTGCAAATTTTCAGATCAATATCTTATAAACTGAGGGACCTTTTCGCATATATACAGAGAGAGGAACAAACACCTTTGATCATTTATGCGTATATTTTATAGGGCCTTCGACGTTAAATTCTGGCTGTTACAAATATCGTGGCCTGTTAAGGGTATAAAAGGAGCATTTTCATTTGTTTTCGAAATTATATATTTTTTACATATAATTAGTAGCACTGGTGTAGTTAAACTGAAAGAAACTTGGCAACTCTGTGTAAGACAACAGCTGATCTGAAATGCAAACCGCGCGTTCTACCTAAATTTTTACCTACAGTTCGGTATTTTGGTTGTCAAGCATTTATATTTCATTTTGAATTCTGTAAACAACTCAACCAGAATGAACGAGGAAGAGTTTATTTTGTGCCCCTACAACAATTCGCATCGAATTATACGTTTTCGTATGCCGGCTCATATGATGAAGTGCCGCAAAAATTATCGTGGACCTCCTTTGGATCAATGCATGTATAATGCAACACATTTGGTACCAGTGGGAACAATGGAGGCGCACTTGGAAGGATGCCGTGACTATTTCCAGTTTCATACTTCTGAGTTTGAAAGGTTAGCTGAAAGCTATAGACGACCTGTGTAGATTTGAAGATATTATTTTTTTAATTTTATATTGAATAAAAACTAAAGTGATGTTTAGACGTAAAAATGTATAACGGTGATTTTTTTGTTGCATCGGGGAGGTGTAATTCATTAAAATTTCATTCTCTTTCAGCATCTACATGAATTTCAAAACATCAATGCTGTACAATTTAATAATACAGCTGGTTTGGTATTTTGAAAATATTTTATTTGGTCAATATGTAAGTCTTATCGAATTATGTTAAACATATTATTCGTAAATACGTAAATATAAAATTATTAACTCACCAAATTTTGAAACTAAAGAAATCAAATTCTTAGCATCTATATTTATGATTATGGTATTTTTCTTTAAGAAATAGATATTTAGGGTACTATTGGTATAATAACCCACCCGTTATATACATACATATTTAAAGCCATTCAATTCGTTTCCATATAATATCCACATTCATATCAAAATATAAAACTAAAAATTATCTTATTTTATAATCATAATCTATATTAAGTGCTGTCACTGGCCATTAATAGTTCGCAAGCCAGTAATTTACACTATACGGTGTCAGGTAAAATAATCATACTTGCTACACTATATCCATTTCTAGATCCGTATCACCATCAGAGTCTAGCAACTTTCGTTTATCTTGTGTTGTTAGTGTAGCTTCACTTATAGTATTTAATGGGCGTACTTTACCTGTATTGACTACAGGACTCTGTGTGTAAAGGTATATTGCGAAAGATACCACAGCAATAGCAAGCGCGGTATTAATATAAATAGGTATGGCGAAAAGGAAATAGCAGAGTATGGCTGTGAATAGCAACTCCAAGGCGCTTGCAAAAGTCTTTACAATAGAATTCATATATTTTAAGAAGAAACTTGTAACAATACCAATGGCTGCGTTGTTTACTATGATTATGATTACATTAAATCGCAAAATAGCGCGCAGACTTTCCGCCGTAAATGCGCCCACTAATTGTCCATTTAAAAATAATATTAGAATATTGCATACAATCGAATCTATATACATAAAGACGTTCTGTACAAATATATTCACATCAGCACCTTTATCCTTTAACAAATATTCATTATAAACGCCAGCAAGACAGGAAAATACTGTTTGTGCTAATATTAGCAGTGCACTTAAACTAAAATCGAAACCGGACATATTTTTTCCGCTCACCTTCGGTGGTGTAGCAGTCGTACTGCCCAAACTGACTTGCTGTACTGCAGCGGCTTCGCTATCGTCATTTGTGTCTCCATATAAGCTGTTCAGATTCACTTGCTTTAACATGCAACCAAATGTTAGCAATAATAACGATATCCATTGGCGACGTGTGAGGTATTTTTTAAAAATAATCTGAAAGCGAAAGTACAAAATAAAGTTATGTTTGGCTGCGATTGTAGGAAAATTTGTATTTCCCAAACACTTTAGGAGCGTTGCCGAATTGACAGTACTTGGTCGAAAAATAAGGGACAATCTAATATCTCAGATATTATTTATTAATTTACTGAAGTGCAAAAATTCATACTACCGACATGATATGCGATAACAGAGTTGTATCAAAGTGTGTTTTTTGTACTATTCTACAAAATATCATAGAAATACCTTTATACATTGTACATACATATGTATGCACATAGGTTTTGAATTCTGATATTAAATATTTTTTTAAGACAGTTTTTTTGCTTTTATATCGATTCTAAGAAAGCTGTATTTGTTTGTTTATTTAACAGCTGGAAATTCCAACATATGTACGCATTTAGATCATTTTCAAATACGTATGTCTGGAATATATTAGACCTTTAATTACATACCTGAAATAGAATGCCAGTTATCACGACACGTAGTTGGAGGAGTAGGTAATAAGTCGTTGGATCAAACGTTGACAAGTTGACAAATGCTAAATTGTTATACAGACAATACAAAAAAGCAGGAACAAAGTATAACAACATGACATTTGAATCCTTTCGTACATCTTGCAGTAGATTTTTAAAATTTCTCCTGCAATGCAAAAAAAAAAAAATTAATATTTATATATTTGTGCGTATGCATTTACATACTCTCTGCAATATAAACTGGCTGACACAATAAGTTTTAGTATTTCGGTAAACAGCACCACGGTGATTGTATTGTAACTATAGGAGTTATTAGCTTCTTGAGAGGCGGTTACGAATATGCCTGTAATTCAATATATAAAGTGAACCATAATATCATACTCATTATATCAATATGTACCAATGAATTGGTATTATTACAAACCTTGACCAATGAATAACGATATGTAGAGCAGAAATATGACAAATGTGAGCTTTGTTGGAAACAATTCACGCCAATTTGTACTCATTTTGATTTTTATCGTTTGCTATATTTGAACCGCAAGCTACGTCTTCCACCTACTTCAGTCCTTACCCTTGGTATATGTACTGTGGTTCACTTTTTATAGTTTTAAGCAAAAACAACTTCCGTTGTGCTACGAAATTCGACAACATTAAGTTCACTTTTTACGTTTCGCCAGCTTATCGTGTTTTCGTACTCATTTATTAGTTGCTCCGCTTGATAACATTTTACTTCCACTTCTATTACTTATCTTTGAGCTCGATTCCAACTAGCTCACGATCGAAAATTTTATAATTGTAAACGCTAAATTGCTTTAACTGAAAAGTAATTGGAACAGCTGATTACTTATGCAGTGCTGCCAAACCCTTATTATTTGTGTGGGAGTATAGTGTTACCAAGTTCTATTTTCAAAAAACAAAAATTCAATTTATAACGCATCAAATAATTTATAAAAAATTGCAAAGGTAATTTTACTATTTGCGATTCCAAATACATTGTGCTTCGGAACGTTCAGAGTATAAAAATGCACATAAATGCACAAGTTCGAGCTAGCTTTTGAAATACCGTTCTGAAATTTTGCACTCGTCCTTTTTTCTCCAAGAAGCTGCTCATTTGTTAAAACTGCCGATGTCGGACCGCTTTAGCATATAGCTGCCATACAAAAAATTCGATGAAGTCAAGTTCTTGTATGAAATCCTCTGTATTTCTGAAGGATATTATAGTTTCGATGCAACCGAAGTTATCCTTTTTTCATCATGAAAATTTACAAGATGTACTTACGACGGCATTGACATAGTTCAGCGAATTAAGAAACAGCGGCTACGCTGGCTAAGTCATGTCGTCCGGATGAATGAAAACCATGCAGCTCTGAGAGCATTCGACACAGTACCCGCCGGGGGAAGCAGAGGAAGGCTTCCACTCCTCTCGAAAAACACTTGGAATCTCCAATTGGCGCCAAACAGTGAAAAACTCGGATATAACCGCTAAAGCGGTGTCTACGTCAATAAAGAAGAAGAATACGTATCATAATCATACCAGAGATTTAGATATTTCTGTTGAAGTTTATATGAGGTTCTTAAATCTAAATTGACGAAACTTAAATAAACTCCTGTGTGATCGTTCATAAAGTCAATGATTTGCAACATATGTATGTATTGGCTTTCATGCAATTCTTTCAATGTAACATAGATCCTTTCGGGATAGTAAATAGTTGTTTTGAAGTCTAATAAGAATGCTGATCTCAGCAGTGCGTCTAAGCGCTCATAGAACATCGTCATATAGTCTTTCTGTTCCGTCCGGAACTTCGTTTTGATGTGGATTGTGGTTAGACGTTAAACCACCGGTGTGAATGTCAGGTCATACCGAATTTTCTCTCCTTCATATGGCCACTGTAGTAAATGCCACAATAATCTTCTCGTCTCAGTCCTTGTCCCGTTAATCGCACTTCTTGGATCAGCTGGACAGCGGCACCTTCCCAGTTAAGGGACTGTACATTCCAGGTGCATGCCCTGAAATCGTAATCCTTAATGCGTTTGCCATGGTCGCTATTAAAAGTGGGGTCTCTCATCCGAGGCTATTTTCTTCTTTTCAATTAGGGGTTTTAAGTACACAGTGCACAAACATGGGTGGGGATGTTTCGCCTTCTCACTTTAGCTCACCTTTAAACGGATTGTGTTTGGCCACCCAGAAGATACTTGGTTCAAGATCGGAAGTGGTGAGCTGCTTGAGACATATGGAAAAGATTAAAGCAGAAGAAGATTGAAAGTATTATTTAATATGTGATTATCCAACATCCGGATGGCTTTTCCGACGATTAAATAAATTTATAAATAGTGGTCACTATTTTGATAGTCTACAGTGGCAAAGAATTTCCAACAAATCACCTTCCGTGGTGCTTTCTGATGCTTTAATGAGCCAATTAATTGAAATGATTTCTTATTCTCCTCACCGAATACGCGCTCGGCGTAACGTGTTCGCCGCCATGCCAAGCAATCTGTCTCGTTGTTAAATTGATTTCTGTGCAAGTTTTGGCAAAAACTTTCAACCAAAAATTTGCAACGATTACCACCAAAATTTATGCCACACAATATGGCACCATCCAACACAGCAGCATAACAGACACCACCTAAGTTGTTTGTGTCACGGTAAATTACATAGTTCTGTTGTTGTTTGCTGTGCAGGCAAAATTAATTATAATTCACTTCATACCGGGCGAGCCAAAGAAAAGACACTCACACCGAAAGTGGTATTGCCAGTGTCTTCAAGTAGTGCGGCGAGAAAACTTGAATAATAATAGCTGAAGAATAATCTGTTCGGAGGTCTTAGTTGCTCCAGTGACTCAGCGTTAAGTGAAACTTAAGTTTCGATATGCCAGCCGTAGCTTTTATACACAAATACACATGCAAACATACATACATATGTTTATGTATTGGGGGTGTTCCTCGTTTCCCAAGTTTTTTGGAAACAATTGAAGGTTTCAACATAAACGACCTCTTTATTTTCAATTTCAACCGTGACTAAATCATTTTACTTTTCACGTATATTTTATATGGAATTGTTTGGCCTTTTGCAGTTAAGATGTTATATCCAGAAAAAAAGATTAATAAATGAGAACATGAAATCATAATAAAAAATTTTCCGCTCTACAAAAAAGTTCTGAATTTTTATACCCTGAACAGGGTATATTAAGTTTGTCACGATGTTTGTAACACCCAGAAAGAAGCGTCGGAGACCCTATAAAGTATATATATAAATGATCAGTATGTTGAGCGGAGTCGATTTAACCATGTCCGTCTGTTTGTCTGTCCGTCTGTCCGTCTGTATATATACGAATTAGTCCCTCAGTTTTTAAGATTTTCTTTTGAAATTTTGCAAACGTCATTTTCTCTTCAAGAAGCTGTTCATTTGTCGGAACGGCCGATATCGGACCACTATAACATACAGCTGCCATATAAACTGAACGATCGGAATCAAGTTCTTGTATGGGAAACTTTCACATTTGACTATGTATCTTCACCAAATTTGGTATAGATTATTTTCTAAGGCAACAATGTAGTCTCCGAAGAAATTGTTCAGATCGGTTAACTATAGCATATAGCTACCATACAAACTGAACGATCGGAATCAAGTTCTTGTATGGAAAACTTTCACATTTGACAATGTATCTTCACCAAATTTGGTATAGATTCTTTTCCAAGGCAACAATGTAATCTGCGAAAAAATTGTTCAGATCGGATTACTATAGCATATAGCTTCCGTACAAACTGAACACATAGTTATTAAAAGAAATGCACCTGTGAAGGGTATATTAGCTTCGGTGCAGCCGAAGTTAACGTTTTTTCTTGTTTTTTCCTAAAAACATTCCTTTAAACGTTATATGCAGTTTAAGTTGTGCATCAAATATGCTGTATTCATATAGTACACCATGTCGTATGAGCAACAAAGAATGCATAAATCACTTGTATGAATTCTCAGGTCATTTGTTGTATAACTTTAGCTGCATATAACTTTAAAGGAATGTTTTTATGATAAAAACTATCACGACCTTTTTTTAGAGAGAGTAATTTTCTATTAGAATATCACTTTCTTAAAGTTGCAGATTTCCTTTTTTACTGCAAAATATCAGAAAATCCCATGCAATATAAATGACAAAAGAAATATGATTTAGACTCAGTTCATATTGAAAATAAAAAACTTGTTTACCATGCATTCATATTTTTACAGCAAAAACTCAGACTTCAGAGGACGTAAGCGAAAAACAATCAATTAAGAAAATTACGAACACCCTAATGTAGGTAGTTTCTGTTGGTTTGCACTGATTGCGAAATATTTATGAATTTCTCTTGAAACTTTGTGCTGAAAGTTTATTTGTTGGTTTAAGATTTGGAGGAGAAAGGCATTTGGCCTAGAAGAGCACACGAAAGTTGCCGGCGAGGATTAAGTACGATAAAATAAAACAGAGTTTTTGTTGCAGCGATGCTGGCGGCATCAATTTATGTGTCGTATGATTGCTCTTTTAAATTAATTAAATAAAAAAGTGAGCTTACGCTGGGGAATATGCTTTCTTGGCTGCAAGTGATAAGGCGGACTGTTATTCATAATTTGAATATACAATTTCACTTCGTAGTTTTTCGTATTCTACGGTATTTAAAATAGTTGTTAAGGATGGTAAGGTTCAGATAAGTTGTCGTCGAGGTCATCTAACGGTAAGTACAGGAAACGTGCTGTTTCGACGGGTTCGGGCCATAGGCGGAACGGTGTCATATGTGTAGGGTTCGCTGAGCATTCAAAAAAGTGGTTAGAGTCATGCGGGGACTCGTTGCATGCAGGTCATATATATGATACGTCGAGGTCGATTCTGGATAAGTAGGAGTTTAACCTGTTACAGTATCCAGCACGAAGCTGCGAAAGGGTGCTCTCAATTATCGCGGTAACTCAAGCTCTTCGTCTGCAATGGATGGTGTTTTGACTTCAAGTACACCATTCGCTGAGAGGGAGTCGGTGAAGGTGTTTATGGTTACACTGTGAATGACAGTCATTGCATGTCTGAAGTTAGTTGCGTCTGAAGTCTGGTCGTCATATTGTCTTATGTTGTCGACGTAGTAGAAGAAGGACTCCTTGATGCTCCGAAGAGATGGGTGCGCTTCAAGCAGATGACTGCGAGGATGATTTCTACGAAAACACTGCAGAAACTACTTGGAGAGGAATTCATTATGCTCCTTAACTGGGAGCATGCGTGCCTCACTGTGCAGATGTTCGATAGGAGACATCAAGAGGCATACCGTTATAGTCAGGAGTGCAGTATTCTGGCATGTCTGAAGCTTCGTCGTTTGCCTTTCACTGCATCCAGGCAACCATACTGGCGCGACGTAGTTAAGGACCGGCCGGCCGATAGCCTTGTATGTTACCAACAAAATTTCTTTGTCTTTTCTCCATGTGCTGCCGGCTAGCGACTTGAGGATTTTGTTGCGGCTCTGTACTATGACAATAATCGCGGCCGTATGAGGAGTGAAGGAGCACAGGCTGTCGAGTGTCACATCTAAAATCTTAGGGTTAAAATTAGATAAGATAATAGATGAGGATTGCATAGCGACTTTAGGTCTATTGTGTCCTATCCTAAGTCACACTGATGGATCTAGCTCCAGCCTATTGATATGCTTAGATCTTAGGGTTCTTGACAGTTGGAATTTTAACGCCATCGACCGTAATATTAAGATCAAGTCTATATTCTTTCGTCCAGTTTGTGAATATGGTCGCTGCGGATTTAATGAGGGTGAGTGTTATGTTCCGTGCAGCGAGGAAGCGAAAAAGGTCGGTGCTTTATTCTCTCGCACTGCTTCGGTATTGTCATTGAGACCGGGTGTTTAACCTTTACGATAGCTTCAACTATCTGGGTAGCGGCTCTGTCTCACTCAAGGGACCGGATATCGTAATTCTTAATGCGTTTGCAATGGTCGTCATCAAAAGGGAGGGTCTCTCCCCCGAGGCTGTTGTTTCCTTTTCATTGGGAGCGTTTTTTACGTGGCGGGTTCCAAACTCAGCGGACAACCCTGGACCCCTCGCCCTCTAACCCTTCGTCTTCTAATTTTAGTTCGCCTTCCAACGGATGTTCCTTGGTTACCAACCCAGAGAATACTTGGTCTAAGACCGGAAGTTGTGAGCTGCTTGAGCCATATGTAAAAGAATCGTTTCTGGCCACTCCCAAGAGAATGTCACTCAAAGAACTTTCCTCACTTGCATGAACTTCTAAGCATGACTTCACCTTCCCGGCGCTACGAGTTTTCGGAGAAAGCTTTTGCGGAAGTTTTATGGTCCTTTGTGCATTGGCAACGGCGAATACCGCAGTCGATGAGCTGTACGAGATACAGCGACTACGCTGGCTAACCTATGTCGTCGGAATGGATGAAAACACTACGGCTCTGAGAGTCTTCGACGCAGTATCCGCCGGGGGAAGCAGAGGAAGACGAAGATCTCCACTCCGTTGGAAAGACCAGGTGGAGAAGGACCTGACAACACTTGAATTCTCCAATTGGCGCCAAACAGCGAAAAGGAAGAACGACTGGCGCACTGTTCTCGCCTATAACCGCGTAAACGGTGTATACGCCAACAAAGAAGAATAATGTTTAACTACAACTGTCGCTAAGCAGTCTACTGAAAATTTGTTTTCAGGTCAGTTGAGTTGCAAGCCGTAATAGAAGCACAAGGTTGATGTCCACAATTCAAAAGAATACTTGTTGCTTGATTCTGTTCTGTTCATTTTTGACCTAAATAAATTAAACTATTGACCAACTTTTAAAAACTATAAACGTTACACTATTTATACGTCTCAAACTCGAACCTTCAAACCCATTGATTAAGCGATTGCAAAGGAAGATATATTTATTAAAAGCAATCGTAAGTGCAATGAAGTGAAGAGTCAATTCCTATTCATACATTTATTCATTTGTGCGCCTGCAAGACTCCCTTCGGACATTTTGTCAACCAGCAGAAAAGCGAACGAAGTCGAGCTCCTTGCAAGTGAAGCAAATAAATGCAATTCCTTAATAAATTACATGCAATTGTCTTTTCAATCACCTTTGAATTGTTGACGATCAACTTAAGTGGGCGAGTGGAAAACAGCAGCTGTCGCATGACAATGACTTCAAGGGGTCTGCTGAAATGGCGACACAACTGCTAGCGAAATATGAAGTCTACGGAAGCATGCTCGACCAGTGACAGACGGAAATTGACTGCAGAAATGCGGAATTGGCCATGCGTCGCTGATTGAGAGAGTTTGTTGATGTTTCAAGGGTCTTCAGTGTTAAAGTGCAAATGGCGATTGCAGTTATTGAGACATTGAATGCGTTACATGTGGACATTGTCTTACCTGCAGTTGCAGTAACGGTAAATAACCAACTGTGCCATTATTTTATATGCAGACAACATTTTCGCAATTGGTCAATCCATCTTTGGTTACGCTTTACCCAGTGAGCGTGTGAAGGTTGAGTGAAACAAATTAAAAGCAGGAACTAAATTTGCTTACCAGAATGCAGAGAAGCGCTAGCTAAAATACACTACATCTACCGGGCCGCGACAAGTGTTCCTATGAGAGTTTCTTGGAAGTTTTCCCAAGATTTTCAGAGGTTGCATCGGACATGCCTCCTTTCAGAATTTCTTTACTTCTAATATTCATATGTGGATGGCGAGGATGCGCTGAAGAAGAGGTGCATTCAACTTTTTCACGGATGGGTCGAATTTAGGAAGGGAAAGTTGGAGGGAGCGTTTACTGTAAGGAGTTATATGTCAATCTTAACTTTAGGCTACTCGACCACTGTAGTGTCTTTCAGACAGTAGCTATTAAGATGGCAGTATACGGACTGCTACGAAGTGCAGTCTTAAGAAGGTGAGCATTAACTTCGGCAGCAGAGCGGCAGAGGTTGCTACTTGTGTGGTCAAAGGAAAACTAGGAGTGTCCGTCCTCACTTGAAATATCATCAAGCTAGTTCATTATCAGACTCGTTTGGTTGCCTGCTCAACTGCAAAGACAATGAGCTAGTCAGACGGAGCTTGCCTCGCTTTTGACGTCTTGCGTTCTAGCATTGAACCGATGGATCTCGTGTGCGCTTTGCATGCACTGATCAACGCTCAACCTGCTCTTTTGCGACTACGATATCCTTTTGACCTGGAGTAAAATGCAGGATATCTACTGAGCTACTTGTCTTTAGCTAAGTTCATCTTACTGCAATCGTAGGGGTTCTTACTGGACACTATCCTTTAGGCAGTCATGCTGTATGGCGAAAAATCTTGTCGGACTCTAGATGTCAAAGTTGTTTGGAGGAGGGTGAGGTGGCACTTTCTACCCCATTGTCCAGCCTTTGCAGAACTGAGATTAAAACATCTCAGCAGCGTTACCTCCGGCGAACCAGAAGACATAGCCGAAATATTGGCCATCCAAACAAATTTATGATAGGGTCAGAGTGCTTTGTCGATTTGTAAGAGTCTAATTACGAAGGAGATGTCGGTACCACTACGGACCGGTATTCTGAGCTGATTATGTGAGATCCCTGTTAGGTAACTTAATTTCTTATATTTAAAGTATTTTCAATACTTTAAATTCAGTACCTTCTGTGTAGGCTACAAGTAAGTACAAGCCTAACTGCTTATGAGGTGTGAATTGTTATAAAGCACATGTTAAAATATATAGGTAAACACAAAATACGTGATTCTCACGCACACACACATAAACGCTTTAATAAATATACTTTACGAAAACCATTTAAGGGCGACAACTTTGAGTTGAACACACTCAGTTGAAATATAAGTACGTAATTCCCCTGAGTCCTTACGCCTTTTTCTGTCAATGAGGCAGCATAACCGTCGTTTATCGAATTTCTTCCCTGATTTTGTGTTTCCTCTGTGTGTGCGTGCGTGCGTTATTCATTAGTATGCATGAGTGCATTACATTCGCATATCCTTTCGGCTTTGCCTTAACGCGCTACTTCCGTTTTCGTATAACAATCGCAAGCACCGTAGCCACCGCCACCAGCCAGATTGAAAAGATGGCGCAAGAGTGGCGGCGGAGTGGAAGCACAGGTGCTTCTGTCAACACTCAGCCGCAATGCGCTGATAAAACCGTGCACACACACTTGACACACGCAATGTGTGTGTGGTTCGTATTTGGTTCCTCCGCTCCGGACATATCCGCTTCAGCGTTGTGTCGCTCTTTCACACATTCCTTCGCACATTCCTTCGCACATTCAAATTGCAGGAAAGTGACACCTGATTATCAGAATTAAATTGTATTAGGATTCCTTAATCAGTGCCAAGTAGTTAGTTAAGAATTTAATGCATTTTACGTGTTATAACGCGGCCCTATGAAACTCGGTATGCAACGCGGGTAGAAATCACTATGCACTTTGTTGTAATTTGATTTATTTATAAGACTCTGCGTGTATTTGCGCAAGCGAATTTTTGCTGTAGTATTAAAGGAAATGCAAAGAAATTGAAACAATTCTACTGAAAAAATTTGACTTTTACTTGTGCTTTGGGCGATTGAGAATATATCACAATCATGACGATTTTGGAATTTGAAATTAGCAAAATATGCTTTAAATATTTCACTTGAAATATGTATGTAGTGATTAAAGGGTAGGTCCAAAACTACAAGCACGGAACTCACTAAATCAAACATGCTAATTTACGAAGTAATATTCTTGGTTGACACAGAGAGCTTTGCTTCGCCGTCGTTTGTTTAGGAATATTCCTCTATCACGGTTCATAGAAAACGCTCTTGATATATCCACTAACTAATCCGAAACATGTCCATTTACGATACATCGCAATTCAATATAGATGTGGCGTAAAATATTGCTTTCTCGAGCTCTTTAAATTTCTTGGAATTATTCTTAATGAAAAATGTAGAACTTTATATGAGGAAAACACCAACCCGAGTATCAGAAATTAGTATATGCGGGATATATGGGTTAGACCAATTCTGTTATAATAAGCGCTAGACCTCAATATTCTTAAGAAAAATTGTCCACTGAATTTCATTGAAATATCATACAAATTGACTGACATAAACGCTTTAAAGTCAGATGTAAAGTCATATTAGATGGAAAGCGTTAAATTTGGCTATATTGAGGCTAGAGGAAGATCTGGAATGAAGATACTAATATTTGGGAATTCTCAAGTTTACTCGAGAATCAGTTTTTTGTATATAATTTACACAATGTGCGACATACTGACCAATAACTCTGCTGGACTAATGAAAATCATTATATTTAGTATATGAGAGTTGAGATAATTCGTGGAACCTTATCGCACATTTTTGACATTAAACTAAAGTATATTCAATTTCAACGATTGGAATTTAAGTGTGCTTTGCCCAATCCACAAAGAGGCAGACCCCACAAATTGCGCCAACTACCGTGGTATAAGCCTCCTCAAGATCGCATATAAGGTTCTATCGAGCGTATTGTGTGAAAGATTAAAGCCCACCGTTAAGAAACTGATTGGACCTTATTAGTGTGGCTTTAGAACTGGCAAATCAACAACTGACCAGATATTTACAATGCACCAAATCTTGGAAAAGACCCGCGAAAAGAGAATCGACACACACCACCTCTTCGTCGATTTCAAAACTGCTTTGGACAACACGAAAATGAGCTACCTTTATGGCGCTATGTCTGAATGTGGTATCTCAAAATTAATTCGGCTGTGTAAACTGACGTTGGGCAATACCAAAAGTTCTGTCAGGATCCGGAAGAACCTCTCCGAGCCGTTCGATACCAAAGGGGGTTTCAGATAAGGCGACTCTCTTTCGTGCGACTTCTTCAAACTGCTTTTGGAAAAAATAATTCGAGCTTCAGAACTAAAACTATCTTCGATCAGAGTGTACAGTTGCTGGCGGATGCCGATGGTATTGGTATCATTGGCCTCAACAACCATGGAATTAGTTATCTCCTGTCATCAAACAGTCATCGCATTCGCGACTCTTTTTGTGTGTCACTGTTGTCAGTCACAACTTCGGAGGCGTAGATAATTTGGTCTATCATGGAACTAGCACAGATCAAACTCTACAAGTCACTCATCAACCTCGTCCTGCTATATGGTGCAGATGCGTGAACGGTGACAATATCAGATGAGTCGACGTTACGAGTTTTCGAGAGAAAGGTTCTACGGAGTATTTGTGGACGTTTGTGCATTGGCAACGGCGAATACCGCAGTCAACGGAACGATGAGCTGCACGATATATACGACGACAGTGAAATAGTTCAGTGAATTAAGAGACAGCGGCTACGCTGGCTAGGTCATGTCGTCCAAATGGATGAAAACAATCCAACTCTGAGAGTATTCGACGCAGTTCCCGCCGGGGGAAGCAGAGGAAGAGAAAGACGTTCAATCCGTTCTCTAGTTGGAGAAAGACCTGGCTACATTCGGAATCTTCAATATTTCAAACAGCGAAAAGAAAGAAGACGACTGGCGCGCTGTTGTGAACTCCGCTATAACCACGTATCGGTGTCTACGCCAATAAAGAAGAAGAAGGATGAGTTCTTTTGTTAATCATTATCAGATATTAGGTCGCCTACAACAAATAAGTACACCAGACCAAAAACCTAGCTGAGGTGTACAAATAAGTATCAAAATGTGGACCTTGAAGATATGATACTGGGAACATGGGTTTCAGACAGCTGTTTTCTCTTAAGTGTCGTAAATTCTGTAATCAGTACAGAATAAATTATGCACTGTGGTGCGCTAGTTTAAGCTCGGGTGGAAACCAGTCTTAGATTTTTTTTTGATACTTAACATTTTCGTAAGTGATAAGTTATTAATACCGAAGAAAGGACATAATAATTCACTTGACTAAATTTGCTAGTGATTTTTACTCGCTTATTTTATAACATTTTGTGCAACATAGCTTTTTTCTAATGAAAGCTAATGTTTGTTAATATTCTATATATAACAACAAACAAAGTTAGTGCCACCTATACAAAGATATGTAAGTTCAAACATAAATCTTTCCGACAATGTCAGAGTTTTCTCTTGTGTAAAGGCTTGCTTGAACTAACCATTAAATTGAAATGTAAAAAAAATATTGGTAATTGAATTTTCTACGTCTGAGCAACAGTCAGTATTCACTAAAATATCACTTCACCCAGTCCATTGGGAAATTTAAGTTCGTAAAACAGCAACATCAAAATTAATTAAGACACCATATGAACAGCCCTCACAAGCTGGCTTTAAGAGCTCCGTCATTCATATCCACAAAACCCAGACGAAGTGTGTCAGCCGCCACTACTCTCTACGCTGTACGAACATTGGTGGGGCGGCTAGATGTAATTAAGAGTAAGTAAAGCAAAGCAACTTAAGTTACAAATTGAGGATGTGGATTGAGCTCGGCGTCTGCTTATACTTACTAAGTATATACTATATGTTTGTGTTATTAATGAGGCAATACGCGCGAAAGAAATGAAAAATCATTGCAAAAACAACAAATGTGTGCTTACGTATTAGAACTATGCCATGTAGTTAAACTGTAGAAGAGGTTAGTCCGCTGCTTCGAGTAATTAATTACGATTGCTAAGGTGCACGAATTTGTAAAGTGGAGAGCATACAGTGGCCCCTATATAATTTACACTTTGTTATTACTAGAAAAGCTGTAGGGTCTCAGCTGTAGTAGCAGTAAAGTTGTTTTGGGGAACATAACAGTGGTACCACTCTTTAAATAACTCATAAATAGTTATAAATCCGGATGTGATTCGCTTATATAAACCGGTTTTCATATATATAGGAGATATTTTGCAGAATTTACTCCTTAGGCTCGTCAATTAAATCCTAGTTAAAACAAATTTGCATATTATTTTTATTACATGCACAAGACCGAGCTTCTCATATTTTCGAAAATAAACTTTCCAAACCTGCAAATTAAACCTTTACTGTTTCATCATTGAAAGATGAAAGATCTTGAGTACTTCAAAAATCGATTAAGACGTTTTGACTTCGACTCCAGCTCGTTCGTCTGTATGACTAGACGAGTGAGGCCTAATTAATAGACACATAATAAATATTCTTAAGGGAATTACTAACCAATGTGTACGTTACGTTATGTTATCTATGTTGCTCGTTTGATATTCGCCCACTGTACGTTGCTTAGTCGTTGGTATGGAACTACTATATTACAGTCCTACATACAGAGTAAGTACAAATGTATTATAAGTGGCGAACGGGTCAACAACTGCCTGACTTTTCTAAGGATTGATGAAAGGTTTACCAGCGAATAAATTTTTTTTTGTAAAGAGTTTTGCCTTTGAAGGATGTGTGAATAACTTTTCAAAGCAATTCCAGCATGCAACAATTGGCACGTGTAAATAACTCTTTATCCACATAACTACCAGCAAACATAAGCATGTATTTTAGGGTGTTCTTTATTTTCTACGTTGATCTTTATTTGCTTGAAGTTATAAGTTTTTCCATAAAAAACGGTGCAACGTGAAAAATCTCTTTATTTCCACGCCCTGAAGTTACAATTTTGCTCTAAAAAAGGATCTAATATAAATATTTTCAACAGGGACAGACAAGCTTTCATCGGCTAACTTATCGAAAGCACAGCAGGCCTTTTCGAAGAGCAGATCTACTGTTACTGCGCTCCATTCTCTAAGCTTAAATATATGAAGAGCTATAGAGCATAAGGAATATGACCTGAGTGACTTTCTTGACATAAGCGATGCTTAAAATGGATAAAGGCTTTATTGAGCTGCAGGAAGTCTAATGCAGAATGGAATGAAGCCAGATTGCTCAGAATAGCGCGTACAAGAACTCCTTAGTGGGGTCGGCACTCCTGTGATCACTTGTAGCAAAAGAGCTTTTAGGAAATATCAAGGAAGAGCACCCAAACTGATAGCTTTTGGTGGAGAAAAGTGACCGAGAAGTTCCGTGACACAACTAGTAGCGAGTTGAATAACGCTCTAATTCACCAATGGCCGATATGTAACCTAGATGTGAACGCCGGTCAGATGGATATGGTACTCTTACAAAGAGCTACAAAAGCTCAGCATATGAAGTACCTGGCATTAATTTTGTATAGCAAACTGATGTGGAATCCCAATCTGAAGAAGAGAGTGAAAAAGGCCAGTGGTATCCTATATGCATGTAAGAAAATGCTAGGGTCTATATGCGGTCTCTCACCTGTATTTAGCATTATTGTTACACAAGTACTTTGATGTGGTGAACCGCTGTCAGCAAAATCATACAGAAATTCTTTGGAAGGTTCTCTACATTGCATTAGAAAGTTTACTCAACCTACAACCAAACGGCTTTGCAGAGAGCCATAGCTTAATAAGCACAGAGTTGGTGGATAAGTAGGAGAAAGCGGCTCGCCAGCGAAACTTACAACAGCTATACAAATTGATCAAAAATGGCTAACAAAATGAGCCGGAATTTGTCCTCTAGGCAGGGTTATTACGGTCAGGAAAGCGACAGATATAGCTAACAATAACAACATAAATACGATCAATATATACATATGTCGATAGCGAGGCATTAAGTCAGATAATGCTTTAGGCAGTAGATTTGGCTTTGGCTTATGGGCTCCAAGACAAAAGAATTCCGGAAAACGAAGTAGCTGATGCTACAATGCAACTTCCTAAAAGACTAACAGACGAATCAGAGAGAGATGGATCGCATTAACAACATACAGGATCGCCAAAATCATTTGCAAGAGCCTCGAAGAAAAACAAGCGGTCTGTTTACTCACACGGTTTCCAAAGGACTGCAGAGTGCTTGTTGGCCCATTAATAGGTCATTAAGGTAAATGGCAAAACTAACAATGGAGTGCATGGAAAAAGGCATGAGAGATGCCAGGAATACCTACTCTGTTTCTGTCCAGCATTATCTAGAACTCATCATAGATATCTAGGATATTCACAGTTCGCAAAAAGCGCTGACGTCCTGTGTCAGGAATATCTCAGTCAAGGACCAGTATGTATGGTATGGCAACCGGCAAGCATAACCTAAAGAATTTAAGCTTAGTAATCATTTTACTGTCCCCATATACGAGTTACTCAAATGGGACTTTTTGAGCTTTTGCAAAAAGTTTTTTATCTACAAAGCAAATAAATCTACAATTTTGAAAAAGTGATACATATAATTTTGTACTCTACGAAAAAGTCTTAACGATTTTTTTTTTTAAAGATGGATTAAAAAGTTATATGCAGTTAAATTTATACATCAAATAATCTGTATTCATAAGGTACACCATGTCGTATGAGCAACACAAAAAGTATATATAAATCACTTGTTTGGATTTGATGTATAATATGTATAATAATATAAATAAAATTACCTTTTTATAGGGAAAGAAATATTATTTAAGCACAGTTTAAATTGGAAACAAAAAGCTTGTTTAAATTGGAATATTATTTTCAGGTAAAATACCGAAACTCCAAGCGTATAACCAACTTGGAAAGTAGCGGACACCCCAATGTATATATGTATGTACATATGTATGTTTACAACGAAGCAATATGAAGACTAACGTGACGAGCTTCTCAAGCGTTAACTGTGAAGGAAAATAATTGCGAAGAATGCTCGAAAAATTTAATTACTTTTGCGTAGTTAGCAATTTGTTATAGTTCTTCAAGTGCTACTCTCTCTAATATTAGTCTGCTATATTTTATTGAATTAAAAATGTATTATACAACTATTTATTCATACTCACGTTGAACTTCTGCTTGCAAATGAAAATATCGTCTATGTAAATCAATTTCGTTGACGTGCAACAAATGTTACAAGTCAAATTTAATTAAAATGAACTCGCTTGCTGGCTTGGCTTGCCGAAGCAATTTCGAAAGAAAACTTCAAGGGAAATGCACATGTGGCTAAAAGATAAAGCATACATGTGCTTGTGCAGAGATTCTTAAGTATTTTAAGTTACACTAAACTAGCAACTAGTTCATTTAAAGACGATAAAGTCCACAGTAGTTCAACTCTTTGTGTCTTATTGAGTGGGCAACTACCTGACAGGTGTGTGGAGTTATTCAAGACTTTGTATCACTTTTTCGGAGTTCATTTACAATACCAGTTTTCATTTGATTTGCTTTATGTTTGATTCATACTGATTCATACTAAATTTTTTGTAAGTGGGATATAGAAACAACCTATTTTGCACAAGTAAGGAAGTGCGGGTATATCCGAACATTTTACAAGGAGCGTTCCAAAGTAAACAGGACTTTTTGAATCTAGCGCCCCCTGGTGGTGCCATCTATATGTCGACTGGTGCGTTAGAATCTGCTATCTTTATCGATTGTCCAGTGAGAATTTCATGACATTTCATTGATTGGAAGTGAAGTTATTGCGTTTCAAGTGTCAGTATGTTTGTGTTATCGGTGCGAAAATGAGCTTCGAACAAGAGCCAACATTAAATTTTGTTTTAAAATTGGTAAAACTTTTACCGAAACGTTTCAATTGATGAAACAAGTTTATGGCGATAATTGCCTATCCCTTAGCAGAGTGCATGAGTGGTTTTAACGTTTTCAAAGTGGTAGTGAGAACATAAATGACGATCAATATGTGAGCCAATCGAAATCCGCGATCACCGGATATTCCATCAAGACTGTGCGTTAATTCATCAAAAAGCAGCCGAAATCATTATTGAAATTCATGGAAATGGAATTGAACATCATCAACTTATTGCATTTTGATCGAACATTTGGCCTTAGGAAAGGTGTGTACACGGTTTGTTCCGCATAAATTGGCTGACGACCAAATGCACCGTCTCATCGATCGACGCTTGTGACCGATTATTTGACCAAAAATCACATTTCAACCATTAACCACTTCCCGTATTCACCTAATATGGCAGCGTGCGACTTTTTCCTTTTCGGAAAAATGCATTTGCCCATGAAAGGAAAGCGTTATGCTGACGTAGAGCCCATTTGAAAGGCTTGCACCGGCATACTGGCGGTCATATCGGCCAACGAGCTAAAACATGCATCGTTGGACATGCTTTTGGACCGTGCAAAAAGCTGTATTGAAGCAAAAAGAGACTGTTTTGAATAAAATAAATTGATTTTACCGTAATAACCATTTGCTCTGTTTTTTTTTAAAGTCCTGTTTACTTTGGAATCTACCTTGTAGAAGAATCCTATGGAATTAAAATTGTGTTATGTGGGAAGTAGGAGTGGTTTTAGCCCTCACATAGGAATGTCAGTAGAATGTCAAATACGCAATTAGGTTAAAGTTGGTCGGGCGGGTCTCGAGACATGTGATCACCTAAAACTGGCCAGAGACATGCCTATTCCAATGTATACCACGTCTCCTATAAAGCTGAATCAAACCATTTCGGAGGTAAAAGTTAATGTCTCTGGCGTATTTAGATATTGTGTACGTCTAACGCTAAATGCAGGAAACACTATCTACGTGCTTTTCTTTTGGAAACACAAACTAGAAATCGTGGATATTCGCTCACCAGACGACAATGGCAGAACATTCAGCACTCAACTTAGAAGAGTGAATATCGAAGTTGACAACTCATGGATCGTACCATGTGCACCATTACTGTCTAATTCACATTCAAAACTCATATCAATGTTGAGTATTGCAGTTTGATGTAATCGATAAAATACGTTTGTAAGTACGTCACCAAAGGAAGCAACATGGCGGTTATTGGTATTGAACGATACGGTCGATACGTGAACTGCAATAAAGCTCTTTGTAGGATATTTACTTTTGCAATTCATGAACGTTTTGTATTTCAACACAGAGAAAACAGTACAGCCAGTGGAAACATAGCCAGCAACAAAATTAACATTGACGAGTTTTTTCTCAACTTTCGGCAGTGATCCGTTTGCGAGAACATTGCTCTATTCGGAAATACCCTGATATTATACATGGAATGCATCGTCGAAGAAATAGTTGCGCAGAAAGCAAAGTCAACCAGTAGATTGACATCCAGATGTGTTCTCAACTAATGCATTAGGACGAATTTACACAATCCACCCGAAAAACGACGATTGCTTCTACCTTCGGTTGCTATTGATTAATGTACGCGGTTCAACTTTATTTGAGTCATTGCTTACTGTGAATGGTACGGTGTGTGCGAGTTTTGGAGAAGTAAGCCAGCAATTACAATTGCTGGAACACGTTAATCACTGGAATGAAAATGAAGTTCGCACACTTTTCGCGATAATCATTTCGACATATCAGCCTTAAAAATCCGCGTCAATTATGGGTGACGAACAAAAATGACATTGCCGAAGACATTTTACATCGCCTTCGCTAAAAATTGGAAATGGTACAACTTCCGGTGGTTCGATATCAATTCCATCTTCCCTTTATCAATTCACGAAAGATGAACCCATCACAAATGTTGGGACATTGGCCAAATTATCGTAACTACGATTCCTTAAGTGCACGCGCAATGTTAGCTGCCAAAATTGCCGATGTTGTTGACTTAAACTGGAAGATTCAAGGTCAAATTCCGGGAGACTTGCGCTCATACAAATCGATCGATCGTCTTAAGAATGATGATGACGCCGTGAATTATACAGTGGAATTTCTAAATTCTTTGGAGAGGCTTAGTATCCCACCGCATCATTATGTTTCCCAATCTGCATGCGCCGAAACAGTGTAATGGAACCCGACTGATTGTGACGCACCTATCGAATACAATGGGGCAGAATGCTTGATTCTACGAACTCCTTTGAGTTCTAACGATTTCCCATTTCAGTTCAAACGTATTCCGTTTCCAGTGAAAATTGCAGTTGAGAGGACAATCAACAGAACACTAGGGTAGTCGCATATGTATGTGTATGCTATGTTTTTCACACGGCCGTGGCGTGCTCACGAGTCGGAAAACCATCTTTTGTGTACACCGGAGCAGAAACCAAAAAATGTTATTTACCAAGCTGCGTTATACTGAAAAAAAAAAACAAAAATTAAATGATAAATTTAACTTTCCTTTAATTTCAAAACACATAATTTCACGCAAGACAACGGCTGCGGGGTCAGCTAGTATTCAATAAAAAATATAATGTATTGAATGTAGCGATAATCATAAAACCTTCAAATACTACTGTGGCCAAAAAATAGTAAGAATTTTTAATTGAAATTTTGCGCAAAAACCCATTCGTCGAAATATCTTTTTTTCCAGTTTGATTTGACTGTCAGTGACATCTGTGTCAAATTTCACATCAAAATAATCATTAGTGTTTAGTATACCCCTGTCTTTCTGAAGTGCATTCGGCGATTTTTACGATGAGTAAAATTTTTCAACAAAAAAGTTCCATTAAATATTGTGTGAAGAATCAAATTTCTGGTGCCGAAACATTCGAAATGTTGGAAAAGGCCTTCGGTGATAGTTATTTGTCGCGAGCAATTGTTTTTGATTGGTACAAATTATTTACAAAGGGTCGAGAAGGCGTTGCCGATGTACCACGTCCAGGACGGCCATCAACCTCAACTGATGATCAACACTTCCATAAAATAAAGGAATAGGTGCTTGAGAATTTATAATTACCAGTCAGAGATCTTACTGGCATCGTAGAAATATTGGAAGAATCAGTGAAAACCAATTTGAAAGATCATTTGGGCCTAACAAAAGTGAAATCACGATTGGTTCCAACAGCGTCGCGTTAACGTCTATCCGAATCCGAAAAAACCACGCAAAGGAGGTCAAAAATTAAGGTGATGTTGACAGTTTTCTTCGATTATCGAGATGAGGATTGAGGATTGGAAAAAAGGTTGGCACAAGTGTATTGTGGCCAAGAGGGATTACTTTGAGGGGTAAGACATAGATTTTAAATAATAATTAACAATTTTAAAATTATGAACAAAGTCTTACTATTTTTTGCTCTTAGTACATAATACGAGAATTATAAGTTCCCCAACATCAAGTATACATAGATAGACTGCCTTTCTTGAATTTATAAAGCGAACTCGCAACTTTATACTGATTTATCTAGTATCTAAGGTTTATGTAATTGCGGAATTTCGGGCTTAATAATACAGAAAATTATTTACGTCCATAAACAATAATTTTTATTGTTGGCCTATCGCCGAAAGTTGAGTTCTAGCCCACATTCTACTATTGTAAACTCAAGGCCAAACGGTTGATGTTATGCACATATAGTACATATATATATGGATATGTATATAGTACCATTTTCCTGAGTTTTCAGTGCTACAGTTCACTGCCCGATAAATTTCTGTGAATTCTGTACTTTCATAACGAAAGCGAAAGTAGCTGTAAAAGATATTTTTTATGCTCTTAATAAAATGCTTTACTCTCTTGTGGGTGTATGTAACCTTAAGTGTGTTACTTTGGGTCGGGTTGGGTAATTCCTGAACTATAAATGAATTTAAATTATGATTGAGTCTATAAAGGACAAGCTGTGCGGCTTGTAATGAAAATAAGGGCAATATCTTTGGTGTTTTGCTTGCATGCAATTGCCACAAGTTTAATACATCAATTTTTCTTTTTTTCTTTTGAGATTGAACTACACTTTTACTAAGTGTAAAGTTTAAGTGAATTTGGTGAAAGTTATGTAAATATGTGTATTTTGAGTCCAATTTAAAAAGTATACTATTTTTATGATATTAAAACGTTTGTTCATGAGTACAATTTCTTATACTTTTCACTTTATCTTCGTCGTCGTTAAAAGAGGTTTATGGACGACGTAGTCGGGGCAAGGCATAACCATTAGGGTGGCCTGAAAGCCTTATACCATGGATGATTAAGCTCTTTTAGATCTTAAGAACATGACTGATTAATAAATTCCCGTCGAAGCTCTCAGAAGATATGGAAAGTGGAGTTTGTTTTGAGTAAAATTTTGTACTACTGGTCTCGCGAGTATTGTCATCCATTGACTCGATGTTTATGTCGAGTGTCTGTCTTATGTACATCATTTCGGCAGCTTCAGATATGTCGGTATAGTTTGTTATAGAAATTTCTTTGCCACTGAACCTGATATATAATTTCACTTTTACTTTCTTCCGTTCAGTGGAAGAATGGGAAATACTACTGAGATAGCCGTTTATAATATTAAAAGTTATATAACCAAACTGGTAATAATTACTTTTAAAGTTCTGATATGACAATTTGGCAACAACTTAGCTACCATAATAATATATCTGTTACTTTCCCGGACTTGCTTAAGTGTTCACATTTTTGTACGTAAATATTATTTTTTAATCATTATAGCTATTTTTAAAGGAATTAATTGGTATTCCTATGTCGGAAACCTATAAGAGTCTCAAGCTGCTGGCGTACGCCGATGATATTGATATGACTGACCTCAACAACCGCGCCGTTATTCTGCTTTCTCCAGACTGGATAAGGAAGCAAAGCAAATGGGTCCGGAAGTGAACGAAGGCAAGACGAAATATCTCCTGTCATCTAACAAACAGTCGTCGCACTCGGGACTTGGCTTCCATGTCAAACGTAGAATAACTATTACCAACAGGTACTACTTCGTACTGAGTAGGCAATTGAGAAGTAAAGCCCTCTTTCGACGAACAAAGCCCAAACTCTACAAGTCACTCATCATCCCCGTCCTGCTATATAGTGTAGAGGCATGGACAGTTACAACATTTGATGAGTCGGCGTTACGAGTTTTCGATAGAAAGGTTTTAAGGAAGATTTATGGCCCTTTGCGCGTTGGCTACGGAGAATAGCGCATTCGATGGAACGATGAACTTTATGAGATTTTCGACGACATTGACATAGTTCAGTGGAATGGCCGAAAATACTCCAATTCTGAGAGTATTCAACCCATTACCCGCCTGAGAAAGCAGAGGAAGAGAAAGACCAAAACTCCGTTGGAAAGACCAGGTGGAGAAGAACATGGCTACACGTGGCGCTGTTGTAAACTCGGCTATAACCGCGTAGGTGGCGTCTACTCCAATAAAGAAGAAGAAGAAGTCCTTGAGTTTTGAGATATCGATCTGAAATTTGTCTCACATCTGGTTCTCCCCAAGAAGCTGCTCATTTGTCCAAACTGTCGATATCGGACCACTATAGCATATAGCTTCTGTACAAACTGACCGATCAAAATCAAGTTCTTTAAGAAATCTTTTATATTTGTGAAAGGTATTATAGTTACGGTGCAACCGAAGTTAATGTTTTTTCGTCTTAAATTTGGAATAGGTGAAAATAATGACGTTGTGAGGGATGATGTGCTTCTAGAGTTCAGACCAATTCTAATGAAACTATATACTGTCAATCTCTGCCAGTTTGGAGGTTTTACTTCACTTTCCACGATATCTAATAGCATTTAATACATCCCTCCTCAGGAGCATTTTTATATTCACTCTTCTCAACACTTCTGATTGTCTGCATAGAATCACCCCTACACCGCGCCGGAATTTACTATCGACCTGTAGCACCTTCGATTAAATATTTATAGAAATAATACGCGTGCGTTTAACATGTGAAAGCGAACGTGTCAACAAACATGAAATCAGCAACAATTTGTCCTACCCTCGGAATAATTATGAGAGAGAATATGTAACAAGTGCCAAAGGTGTCGGTCAAATGCTAATACACGCTGGAGCTTAAGCAATGCCATGACGGATGGTGTAAAAGATACAACGCACCCGTGTGTTCTCCACATTTCTACAACAGCATAGCGCATTATCTCACGCAATCGTAGACAACCGACAGACAGATTGAGGGTGAATAAATAAAGGCGGTTATTTGCGCACGCACACACTCACAAACCCACTTAATAGTACGTAAATAAAACTAAATTGCATTAGTAAACAAATCAGCACGAGATACCGTTATTCCAACAAATTGAATTGAATGAATAGAATAAATATGAAGAGTATAAATATTTAAAAGCTCTCCTATATCCTATATATCTATTTTCCTGTGGAAAAGCTGTTCTATCTTGATTGAATGTATTGTTCTCTCTCGATAGGCATACAGGTGCACAAACTTGCCGTAGATATATGTATGTATGTGTATCTGGAGCAAAAGTAAATTTTTGATTTATGCATAGTAAATGCTATAAGTGTACTACATACCCTCTTGGGAAAAGCACGCTAAAATTGAAATCCATAAGTTTATTCGTATTTTGATATGTACCTGGAGGACTGAAAAGTTCTTATCGAAAGTAAAGCACTTTCTTTGGACAAAATTCAATTTTATTGCTCCCTATAGTTGTATGGAACGCGATACTCTAATTATTCCATTGATTTACAATTTTGTTGATAGAATAAGTGCTTTGCTTCAAAATAAGCTTCACGCTCGATTATTTCCTTCTAGAGACCATTATTTTTAGGCTTATTCTAGTCCAGAAATTTGAAAGGATTTTTCCAAATTGAAATTATTTCATTTTTTTTTAAATGGAAAGAAAGTCCAATCCGAAGTAGCACCTGTTCTTTTTTTAAAGTTCTTTATACTTTGGAACGCACCTTGTAAATTGTTGGCCTTTCTCCTTAACTGTGCTTCACAGTTTTGTATTTCGGTGCAAATTTTCCGATAGGGTGTGTTTTCAGCTCAAAATTGCTAAAACAATAACTGGTAATAGTGAGCCTCTATCTAGCGTGTGATCTGTGTAGCAAATCATGCGCTGAATGGCAGGACATGGGTGGAAATCGGCCAGCGCGGTTTGTTTGTTCAGCCTGCGTGACTGACCACTGCTGCCTGGTTGATATAATCGCTTACTATGGTAATGCCTACAATGGTTATAGTCCATTTACCGCTATTGTTTTTGTTGACGTGTGGAATTTCGCATTAACTCACACACGCAAAAAATAAATATCTGCGCTATGTGTAAGTGTGTCTGTTTTCGCTCTATTGTTGCACCTGCCACAAAGCGTCATGTGGTGGACAGACGAAATAAAAACACAAAAGAAATTTCCGGTTCTGCATGTGAGATTATCTTAAATATTTTACGTTGTTCAATCCTTTCAATAATAATTTACTACTGTGCATTTATACTTACGAATCTGATGGAGTAATCGTGTATAATTACTATTGAAATTGTTTTGTATATATCATTTCATTATAAGGGGTGGTCCAAGTGGAGGTACTTTTTTCAATGGTCTTTTTTACAGATCGTGCATAAGTCGTGTCAGGCTGTCATTTTATTTTTGTTCAGTATTGTTTGGCATTTTATCATGGAAAGACGCCTGAACGACGTTTACAAATCGTTAACTTTATTACGAAAATTCACGTTCTCTTCGCTCAACTTATGGTCAATATAATCGGCCTGCTGAGCGTACTATTCGCAACACCATCACCCATCTTGAGCCCTAGCATTCATTATTGGATAATATTCGACCAAATAGACCACGACAAGAATGAAGTGAAGAAAATATAGCAGCCGTAGCTAAAAGTGTACATGCAGACCGTGGAGAGTCGATTCATTTGAACCAGGAAAAACCACGTTTGGTGTGGTTTGTGGAGCGGTGGAATCATCGGTCCATATTTCGAAATTGAAGCTCGTGATCTCTATGACATCAACAAGATTTAGGCCTTTGAGCAAAACACCACGCGTGCCATTCGCCAGTTACCTGTCGAAATGCTCGAACGAGTCATCGAAAATTGGACCCAACAGCTGAACCATCTGCGATGTAGCCGCGGCCAATATTTGAAAGAGACAACTACTAAAAAATAAGTACCAAAGAATGTGCTTTCGAATGATAATAAACATTCCCCATTAAATTTCAAGTTAGTGTGTTTTTCTTTTAAAAAAGTAGGAATATTCCTCGATCTCTCGATTAGAGAGTCTGTCTCTTCTCTTCTTCTCGGAAAATGATTCAGAAGACTGTGCGAGCTTCTTAGTATTACAGTTCATTGCTAGTTATGAATACTACATTAATTCATTTACAAAATCACTTTTCTAATCTTACAAAATCCTGTCACATATTTTCGCATTTATCACTTTTACTCTGAAAAATATGTAAATTAATAATAAACTAGAACCAAAAAAGTAGCTTGTCTATGTTTGTAGGGCTAATAGCCTGTACAAACAAACAAATTAGCTCCTGGCTCCGGATTGAATTATGGCAACTTAAGTCATTAGTTAGGTTTACAATTTGTAATTGTAGAGTCAACAAATAATTAATGTAATTTTCGAGTATATGAGTAATAAAGTTGCATGAACCCTGCGCAAGTTTGAGTTATAATTCACGGTTATTGTAAAATTTATAGCAACTATGTATATGGCCTGTAAAGTTTTTGACGTAACAATTAACTTTACTTTGATCTCGACTTAGAATCAATTAAATAAATCACAATAATATTGTTGATTGGTCGTTTAATTAGTTTCGAAGTAACCGATATTATCGTGAACCCCAAAAAGTGCTGTCTAAAATATTCCCGGCTGAACATTGTCTTTTCGTACGCTTTGGAAAACTAGTGCAACTTTTACCGAGTAACAACTATTCAGCGGATAGTCGATTTTATTAAGTTGTGCAATGATGTTTCCTTGTTTTGTCGCGATAAAGTCTGTGAAACAACGCTTTCCGACTACCAGGATGCCATGAAACGTATTATTACGGGCGATGAGTCTTGGATCTATGGCTACGACTCTAAAACAGACAATCAATCAGTCGAATATCGTAGCAAAGGTGAGCTGAAGCCAAAAAAAATACGTCAAACAGGTCGATTCTTTTATCGTGGTGTGGTGCCCTCCGAATTTCTTTCGACCGGCCAAACTGTCAACAAGGAATACCGCGTGATTTGCGTGATTTGCGCGAAGCTATACGTAACAAGTAAGGAAGAGCTAAGTTCGGGTGTCACCGAACATTTTATACTCTCGCATGATAAAGTGATAATCGAGATTTCATTATACGTCATTTACAAATTTTTCAAATACCGTATTTTTTTAAAGTTTTATTCCGCTATCATCATTGGTTCCTAATGTATATACTCGTATTATACAGAAAAGGCATCCGATGGAATTCAAAATAGCGTTATATTGGAAGAAGGCGTGCTTGTGAACCGATTTCACCCATATTTCGTACATGTTATCAGGGTATTTAGAAAATAGTATATATTGAATTTCATTGAAATCGGTATAGTAGTTCCTGAGATATGGTTTTTGGTAAATAAGTGGGCGAGGCCACGCCCATTTTCAATTTTTAAAAAAAGCCTGGGTGCAGCTTCCTTCTGCAATTACTTGAGTAAAAATTGAGATATCATGATGAAACTTGGTACACGTATTTCTTGGCTTCATAAGAAGGTTAAGTTCGAAGATGGGCAAAATCGGCCCACTGCCACGCCCACAAAATGGCGGAAGCCGAAAACCTATAAAGTGTCATAACTAAGCCATAAATAAAGATATTAAAGTGAAATTTTGCTCAAAGGATCGCATTAGGGTGGGGCATATTTGGACGTATTTTTTTGGAAAAGTGGGCGTGGCCCCGCCCCCTACTAAGTTTTTTGTACATATCTCGGAAACTACTATAGTTATGTCAACAAACTCTACAGAGTCGTTTTCTTCAGGCATTTCCATAAACAGTTCAAAAATGGAAGAAATCGGATAATAACCACGCCCATCTCCCATACAAAGGTTATGTTGAAAATCCCTAAAAGTTAACCGACTAACAAAAAACGTAAGAAACAATAAATTTTACGGAAGAAATGGCAGAAGGAAGCTGCACCCAGGCCCACTTATGGACCAAAAACCATATCTCAGGAACTACTCCACCGATTTCAATGAAATTCAATATATAATATTTTCTTAACACCCTGATAACATGTACGAAATATGGGTGGAATCGGTTCACAACCACGCCTTATTCCAATATAACGCTATTTTTAATTCCATCTAATGCCTTCTCTGTATAATATATAGTACATTAGGAACCAATGATGATAACAGAATAAAACTTTACACAAGCACGGTATTTGAGCTGAGGTATCCCTTGTGGAAAAATTGTCGTGATCGGACTATAACTTTTCAAGGTCCCTTATATCGAAGAAGAAGAATTCAGTGCCTAACCTAACCTAACCAAATTTTTCACCAAAAATATCAGTAAATCTCTCAGATGTTTTCATGTAATTCAGAGGGCATCATTTTTATATTCTCGCAATAAAGTTGCTAATAACGGTATCTCGACTATCACTTTACCATGCGAGAGTATAAAATGTTCCTTTGCACCTGAATTTAGCTCTTCCTTACTTGTTTTTCTTGCATTAGTTCACAGATGCTGTTGCTATGTTTCTAATTTGCGCGATTTGTAGTCTTCGATTGCTCTTGAATAAATTTTTAATTTTTCCACGAACTTCAGCCGCTCTAATTGGTAACAATTTCCCAATGGTACAATTGAATGATTTCACTGTCACGATGATGCTGTTGAAACGCGCTCAACAAGCTGGAATAATCAGAAACAGAAATTGAACGAGATTCTCCTTCATACATTTATAATTATGCACCTCTGCCGTAGTAAAGTGGGAAAAAATAATAAAACTGTTGTTGTACACACAAATATTGAACAGCCGACCCAACATAATTTGATTTTGCATTGGCATTACATTTTCTAATTACGAATATTTTTGCCATTTGTTGGCGTCCCTAGAGCTAGAGGAACATTGTTACTGTTAATCGAGAGTGGAGCAGGCTTTGATTTTTTTTAAGCGAGTTTTTTTTTTTTTTTTTTTTTTGGCGATTGCTGTTTTGTTTCGGGCTCATACGCATAGATCCATGATTCGTCACCTGCGACGATCTTATAAACGTCTTTTGAAGCACCGCGATCGTATTTTTTCAGCATTTCTTTACACCAATCCACACGTGCCTTTTTTTGAGCGATTGTTAAATTGTGCGGGATCCAACGAGAACAAACCTTTTTTACGGCCAGGTGTTCATGCAATATCGAATGTATGCTGGTGGGAGAAATGCATAGGCATGCCTCTATCTGAAGGTATGTTACATGCCGGTCTTGCATTATCAGTTCACGTTTTTGGACAACCTTCACGGAATTCGTCTTTGAGCTAGCGTCGGCCACGATTGAATTCGTTGTACCAGTTTTTCACAGTGCTATAGGATGGTGCTTCATAGCCATACAAAGATTTTAGTTCATCGATGCAATCTTGTCGTGATATTCCACGTCGAAAGTTGGGAAAAATGATCGCACGAAAATGTTCATGAGTTAATTCCATTTTTTGGCCGAGATGAATTTTTTGATTCCCTGTAAATAAAACAATTCACGATTAAATGACAAAACGTTCTGAGTGATGTTATGCTAAAAAATGTCAAACTTTCCAATGGAAATTTCAGATTGCACCTGGTAACACTTAGTGTTGCCCTAGGCCAGAATATATGTGTATAGCAGCCCTCGTACTACAAATAAAAAAAACCGGTTTAATGTGACCTCTTATCGCCTATAAACCTAATATAACATTTTTAATCTTTGAGTTGGCTGTATACCATATATAATATGTGCTAATATAGGATTATATAGGATATATTGGTTAGTCGTAAAAGTCTTTTCGTATTTTGTAAATAGATGTCGTTACAGTTTTATATTTCCAGTACTACCAATATAATCGTGTTATACCGTATAGTGTTGGAAAGGTGAGATTTTAAGCTTCATTTAACCAAAAAAAAAAATCAATTCGGGGAAGTTGAAAAAACTTGAAAAAGTGAAAATAATGAAGAAATTCGTTATATTTTGAAAATTTTGTATAAAAAAGGGACAAATGCCACGCAAGTCTGTATCATGTTCCAATGTGGAAGGTGCACCTCGCACTGGTCGACCTATGGTGGAAAAAGTCTATGAAATTGTGGAAAATATTGACCAGGACCGTCACATAAGCAGCCATGACTTCACTAAGCAACTTAACATGCGTCATCAAACGGGATTGAACCATTTAAAAAAGGCTGGCTACAAAAAGAAGCTCGATGTTTGGGTACCACATGAATTGTTTGTGAAAAATTTAATGGAGCGAATTAACATTTGTGATTCTTTTCTGAAACGAAATGAAATCGAACCATTTCTGAAGCGAATGGTAACAAGAGATGAAAAGTGAATCAAATACAACAATAATGTGCGAAAAAAGATCATGGTCTAAGCGTGGTGCATCTCAACAAATAGTCGTAAAGCCAGGATTGGCGCCTCGAAAGTTTATGCTGAATGTTTGGTGGGATTGGAAAGGAATCATCCGCTATGAGCTGCTCCAGCCTGGTAGAACGATTGATTCTACATTTTACTGTCAACAACTGATGATATTCAAGCAAGCAATCGAAAAACGACGCCCAGAACTGATCAACAGAATGGGTTTCGTCTTCCATCAGGACAACGCTAGACCACACACATTTTTGATGACTCGGCAAAAGCTGACAGTGTTTGGCTGGGAAGTTTTTATGCATCCACCATATAGCCCTGATCTTGCACCATCGGTTAGACTGAATATACCATGTTCAGCACGCAGTGAAGAAAATATAGCAGCCGTAGCTGAGAGTGTACACGAAGAACGTAGCCGTTCGCAGTAACTCGGTCTAACGTATGGATCGACTTGGTGCATTTTCATGGAGATCTTAAATTGAAAGCGTACAAAATGCAGCTCGTGCAAGAACAGAAGCCGCTCGACCTTCTCAGCTCTTGAAAAGTTCCAATAGATGCGTATGTATACTAGCAAAATTGCCGCATTTTCAATGGATTTATTGAGAGAACACTGCGGTGAAGAGATAATTTCAAGAATTCCAAGATCGTGCGATATCACACGATTAGACTTTTTCCTATGATGACATATAAAGTCTGAAGTTAATGCGGACAATCCTGCTTTGATTCAGTCCTTGGAGAAAAACATCACCCGTGTTATTCGCGAGTTACCAGTCGAATTGCTCGAACGAGTAATCGAAAATTGGACTCAACAGATGGACCATCAGAGATGTAGCCGCGAGCAACATTTGAAAGAGAGAATCTTCAAAAATAAATGCACAATTTATATTAAAGGAATATTTGTCTACTTTTCTTTAAGCGAATTGAGAAATTAGGCGAACATAGTGCATACGCCTACTCCCTACTCTTCAAGTGTCAGCTGGGCCAGCTATTTTCTTTTCTCAAACCCACTGCGTGCCTATATTCGCGACTCTGCAAATCGCGTAAATCTCTGTATGCGTTGGTGTGAATCGCGAACGAATTTAATTACATGTGCATCCGGCACTCCATACAACCCTGCGTTGCTGTTGCATCGATGTGCACTACTTTTTCCTACTTCTCTCCCCCCTGTATCTTTTCACCAAACTCTTACAATTTCCCTTTAATTTTCCTATAACGAGCCCAAGCGGCTGTGCTGAACTTTTTCTGTACCGCGGCAGTGATGTCGATGTTGTTGGCTGAAAAAATCGAATTAGCGCCAGCATGCAACAACGCCACATTGGCAGACACACGCGCTGTTTATGTTGGCGCTCGCGCCGTGCTCGTAACATTTGCGGTTTAGTGGATTTCGAATTTCGGAATTGCATCCGTCGCACGGGGTTGGCAGTGGGTGGCGGTGTTAGTACAACATCGGTATCTCGGCAATGTGGGGCAAGTCATTATATGTGTTTGTTGATGGTAAGTGTGTGTATGTGTGCGCACTTGAGTGAGTGCTTAAGCTAATTTATCAGCTTCGACGTGCAAGCCAGCAATATTACATAAAAACTCTACAATTTCCGTCGCTGGCGAACACCGGAAGTTTGGGGCAAATTTTATGAAAGCTTTGCGCACAGCTTATCGAAGTGAAGTAATTTCAACTTCGTTGATGTTGTGGTTAAGGTAATTTCAAGGACTCAATTTCGTTAGATTTTGTGGAAATTGTTCGTTTATATTTGGAGCGGAAATCGAAGATTGTTTGTGGAATATGAGTTAAGTAGTTAAGTAGGTATGTACATACGAATTCCTTTTTCGAAAGTTCGTTTAATTTCATTAAAATAGTTTACATATTAACTCGTATAATCAATATCGGAAGATCTACGTCTAGGTCCGCGCGGATTTATAAAATTTATATTAAACAAGTAAGGAGGGGCTAAGTTCGGGTGTCACCGAACATTTTATACTCTCTCATGATAAAGTGATAATCGAGATTTCATTATCCGTCATTTACATATTTTTCAAATATCGTATTTGTGTAAAGTTTTATTCCGCTATCATCATTGGTTCCTAATGTTTATACTCGTATTATACAAAGAAGGCATCAGATGGAATTCAAAATAGCTTTATATTGGAAGAAGGCGTGGTTGTGAACCGATTTCAGCCATATTTCGTACATGTCATCAGGGTGTTAAGAAAACATCATATACCGAATTTCATTGAAATCGGTCTAGTAGCTCCTGAGATATGCTTCTTGGTCCATAAGTGAGCGACGCCACGCCCATTTTCAATTTTTAAAAAAGCCTGGGTGCAGCTTCCTTCTGCCATTTCTTTCGTAAAATTTAGTATTTCTGACGTTTTTTGTTAGTCGATTAACGCACTTTTAGTGATTTTCAACATAACCTTTGTAAGGGAGGTGGGCGTGATTATTATCCGATTTCTTCCATTTTTGAACTGTATATGGAAATGCCTTAAAAAAACGACTCTGTAGAGTTTGGTTGACATAGCTATAGTAGTTTCCGAGATATGTACAAAAAACTTAGTAGAGGGCGGGGCCACGCCCACTTTTCCAAAACAATTAGGTCCAAATATGCCCCTCCCTAATGCGATCCTTTGTGCCAAATTTCACTTTAATATCTTTATTTATGGCTTAGTTATGACACTTTATAGGTTTTCGGTTTCCGCCATTTTGTGGGCGTGGCAGTGGGTCGATTTGGCCCATCTTCGAACTTAACCTTCTTATGTAGCCAAGGAATACGTGTACCAAGTTTCATCATGATATCTCAATTTTTACTCAAGTTACAGCTTGCACGGACGGACGGACGGACAGACGGACGGACAGACGGACGGACGGACAGACAGACATCCGGATTTCGACTCTACTCGTCACCCTGATCACTTTGGTATATATAACCCTATATCTGACTCTTTTAGTTTTAGGACTTACAAACAACCGTTATGTGAACAAAACTATAATACTCTCCTTAGCAACTTTGTTGCGAGAGTATAAAAAGTTGTCAAGAAAATATTTCCAGACATGCATTTACCGATGTAATTTATGTAAGAACCAAATTGTACCCGTTATATTGGGTATTATGTGGGTTAGAGGAAATACTGAAACAATTTTACCCAATTTTAGTGCCACATAAATTATGACAGGTATGCCGCCAAATGCTTGAAGCGTTGCCTTACCAATGCGGTACAAATGCTCAAGTGATGCTCCATATATTCTTTGATGTCATGCTCTTAACATTTCCTGCAATTATCTCGATCTGTCAGCCTCGTTCTGCAGGTGTGTATATACTGCCACCAGACTGTGACACAGTATGTACAGTAGTACAGTGTAAATGTATCAGTCTTGTTGCTACAATACTTCTATAAAGCGTGAGTAGGAACTTGTATTTCTGATTTACAGTTTTGCACTTGATTTTACATCCCGGTAGATCATTCCATCACGTTTTAGTCTTCCTTGCAAAGCTTCCGTCTAGATCGTCGTAAAATCAATGCTTGGATTTACCAAAGTCGGTCAGGTTTTAGGATGAAAATCGTTGATCACTCTTGGCGATCTCGACCTCATCTCTTAGTCATCGATGTGTTTTTGACCTGACACTCAGTAGAATTGAAATCTGCTTGTTCATGGTACCTTCCAGCCTACTTCGAAAAAAACTTTTAGCGTATATGCGAAACGAGTTTATTGCCTTGATTGGTTTTTTCAGCTGAAAATATCAAAAATAAATTACTTTTTGAATTTTTTTGTTTCAGCTAATCTTTCGGCAGTTGGGATACTTTTTTTGACACCTCCGAAGACAGCACATAACTCCGTTATATCTCATTATTTTTCTAAAATCTTAAAATATAGCTGAAAATATACCTTATTACGTTCAAAAAAGTTCGAAACATTCAATCGAGTACTTTCTTTTAAAAAAATTCACCAAAATCGTCTAATTTGTCATGAGTTACACTAGTATAGCCCTTAAGTTAAATTTTTGAGAATTGATAGCACTGCTGAAATGCCTCAACAGATGCATTTTTTGAAGATTATCTTTTTCAAATGTTGGCCGCGGCTACGACTCAGATGGTCCAACTATTGAGTCCAATTTTCGATGACTCGTTCGAGCATTTCGACTGCTAACTGGCGAATGACACGTGTGATGTTTTGCTCCAAGGCCTGAATCGAAGCGAGATTGTCCACATAAACTTTAGACTTTACATACTATACTGGAAAAAGTCTAAAGGGGTGTTATATCAAACGATATTGGTGGCCAATCGACCGGCCCAAAATGTGAATGATCTGCGCACAAAAGTATTTCCTTAATAAATCTGAGATCACGAGCTTCAATTTCTGGCATCAAATAGTTTGTTGCATGGCGCGATAACGGTTGATGGTTAGATTCTCACCGCCATCATTTTTGAAGAAATATGGACTGATGACTATACCGGCCCACAAACCACAGCAAACCGTTGTTTCTTTCTGTGCGAAATGACAGATTATGAATCTTTTCAGATTACTCTATCTTCCAAGTTTGCTTGTTTACATACCCGTTCAGCCAGAAATTTGGCTCGAAAACGTGTGATCTTTTTTGGAACTTTTTAATAGAGAGGAGGTCGAGAGGCTTCAGTTCTTGCACAAGCTATTTGTGGACGCTTTCAATTTAAGATTTCGCCGTAAAATGCGTCAAGTTGTTCCATACGTAAGTCCGAGTTGCTGTGACCAGGTCGAATCCTCTTTCCACGGTCTTTGCGTACACTCTCAGCTGCGGTTGGTATATTTTCTTCACTGCTTACTGAACGTAGTCTTCTTCAATAATGCATACAGTGCCTTAAGATGGGTGACGGTGTTGCGAATAATATGCTCAGTAGGACGATTATGGTGACCAAAAGTTGAGCGAAGCGCACCAAACACATTTCTTACAGAACGTGATTTTTCGTAATAAAGTTGAACGATTTTAAATATTGTTCAGGTGTATGTATTTCCATGATGGCATATCATCATCAATCAAAAGATATATAAGAAAACTGTGTAACTAGTACGTGTAGAGACAGACATACGGATAGACGGACATGGCTAAATCGACTACGCTCGTCTCGCTGAACATTTATATATAAATTTTACATTTTATGGGGGCCTCCGAGGTTTCCTACAACTTAACACAAAATAATTGAATTATTTCATTTATCTTTTCATTTAGAAATGCCGGGTAATAAAATCACATTAAACTTAAAATATCTTAATTATGACGAGAGTACATGTATCCTACTCCGTGCATACTAAACAGTGCTGCCTTGTACATATGTATGCTCATACGAGTACTCGGCAGATATGAGGGAGAGCGACAGTGCACGAAAGCGTGTGCAACGCCAGACTCAACGCCCATCCTTCAGCGCGGCCGGCACTTGCAATGCTCCGCAAATAGGCAAACAAACAATGAGCAACGGGCCCAGGCTTGTGCAGTATATCATATTGCCATAATGCATTCATAAATTATTACCTCACATACACAAATCACATTTGCAATTCCTGTTGTTGGCATTTTGCGATTGTTATCCAGTCAGCCGAAAAATAAATAAAATCGCCGCAACAACAGCAACACCGAAATATGACGTCTACAAATACAAATATGCAAAACAATATAAAAGGAAGGTAACACAACAACACAAACATAACACAGCTGCTACGAAAAAGGCGAGCAAACAACAGGAAAAGCGCACCAGCTGAGGTGGAATAAGTACAGTGCAGGATATGCGCACAAGGATACGAGCATACGTGTGTAGGTGTAGGCGTGTGTGAGCGTGTTAGCGATGCAAACATTTGTGAACGGAACAATAAAATGCCATTCATGAATTTTGTTGGGAATCCAAGTAATTCAGGCAATCACGTAAGCGTCTACAAGGCAAACAAATATGCGAAATGGCCAGACATACAGTCAGGCAGGCAGGCAGGCAGGCAGGCAAGCGTCAAGCAACAAGGCGCAAGGCAAGCGTGTGTAGTGTTTCTTTAACTAATGCATTATGCACAGGCATATGGTATTACCAGCGAAGTGCATGGTGTGCCGTAATGGCATCTACATTAGGTGCGCCCATATCCACCTGCACCGACTGCCGTGGCCCGTTAGAGCGCCCATAAGTCAAATGATGGACGTTTATTGTTTTAGTTGCACAATTTAGCACCGTACAATGTCCAAACAACGAAAGTAAGGGTATAATTGTAATTTAGTAATTTAAGTGAGGTTCGGCGCCATTAAAAATTTCAGTGAACTTAAAGAAGCGCATTTATTACAAAGTTTGCTACGGAATTACCTAATGCTAAGGGGTTTAAACAAATATTGATCAGTCGATGCTTGAAAATTCTTGGAAAAATATTTATAGGGAAATATTAAAATTTACATTCAAAATAATAGCACACAGAACCCTAGCCAATATGTTATATAGAGAAAAAATAATACATATAATATGACCAATAAATCTTGCATAAATTATATAATTTTCGATTAAAATAAGCCTAGCCAGTTATACAGTTCTGCAATGCTTTGAAAACACTTTTAACGCTCATTGCCCAAGGGCGATTTTACGCCTACAATTGGCGCACCCAACATACTGGGAAACAACGTTCATAATAATATGTGTACACATTAGGGTGATTCAAAAAAAAAATTTTTATTTTTCGTTTGGTACTCGGAAAAATAGGTTCCTAGACTCTAAGAAAGCCTCTCCAAACATGAGTTCTTAATTGTAACGGGAAGGTTCTCCTACATACAGTTTTCTATTTTTTCTTATTATCAGATAGAAAAATTTATATCTCGCTTCCAACTACTTGAAAAAGTATCTTGTTCCTTAAATTTTGTAGGAAATTGAATGCTCTACAAAAAAGGTCTCCACGATTTTTTCGTAAACCCAACCGTTTGAAAGATATTAACGGTTGAAGTTTAATTATTTTTGGGAACATTTTTAATTTCTTATGAATTTTATAACTCAATGAAAAAAATCATTATGAATGATGAAACTCATAGGTTTTTGGAGAGGCTTTCTTAGAGGTGTCTAGGAACCTATTTTTCAGAGTACCAAACGAAAAAAAAATTTTTTTTTTTGAATCACCCTAGTACACATTGTGACAAAAAAGCACACGGAAATTGTAATTTAAATTCTCTAAGTAAATAATAGTTCAAACAAAATGTATTTTACTCAGATGGTATTAGTGTCCTTAATTATTATACCAAATATGAGCGCTACAGTAGCTGCTTAAGACTGTGCATCTCAGTAGTGGATTAAAATATCGAAGAAAGATTTTGTCTCAAATTTCTAACAAAATTTTGTGTGCGGGATCGTCGCGAGTGTCGAAAAAGGCTTACGTTGATTCAGTTTTATCAAAAATACAAGTCTACAGATGGTACAAGACCTTCAAAGACGATCGAGAGATTGTTGACGACGTGCCTCGTTCTTAACGACCTTCGACCTGTTCTAGGATATGGTGCTTCAAAATCGTCAAGCAAGTGTTAGAAAGATGGCAAGAGAGCTCGTCATCTTTCGCGAGTCCGTTCGAATGATTTTGGTGGATATTTTGCGCATGAAACGGGTTTTGGTCTCGATAAAGCTGATTTGTTTTCAAAAACATCAGAATGTAGGGAAAAAACGAGCTGAAACAAAAAAAAAAACACGCCAAAGCCGCTCAAAAATCAATGTTTTTTTTGATATTCGTGGCTTGGCGAATCACGAATTTGTTTCGATGGGCTAGACGGTCTATAAAGAGTTCTATTTGGCCGTATTGCGGCGTTTGCGTGAGAACATCCTTCGAAAACGGTTGCAATTGTGGAAGAACAATTCATGGAATTTTAGCGATGGTAATGCACCATCGCATTGAGTCACTGTTGTGACCGAATTTAAAGTCAAAAACGCAATGAATACCATCAATCACCGTATTCACGAGATTTGGCTCCGTGTGATTTTTTCTTGTTCTCCACACTGAAATTGCCGCTCCGTCAAACCCGTTTTCAGTCAATCGAGGAGATAAAAAAATTTCGCTGAAGGAGCTGAAGGCCGTCCAAAAAAGTTTTTATGTAGTATCGGGTACTTTTTTGTCATAATGTATGTCGATTTATTGTTTATGCTAGAGCAAAATTATACACGAAGTACAATAGTTTTGTGTGGGAAAAAATAGCGTAAGACGGTTATAAAAATATTTTTTCGTTTTTCCATAAATTGTTGGTAAAACTATGGAAGAATATATTTAAAATTTTTTTTCGGTAAGAAGCTTAGTCAATATTTAAAAATTTTGAAGAATATGGCGAAAATTCATGGGTAAAAAATGCAATTAATTTTATTTTGATACGATTTTTGTTCATATAGAAGAGAGACTTATAAAAAGTAAACAGTATATAAAATGAGCTAAATTATTCCATCTAATCGGCAGGAGATCCGCTCTATCAATCCAAAACACTTCCCCATTCTACCCATATCCTGAGATTTTCAAAATTCTTTAGAATCCAGCTTAATTCGGTCCTCAATATTGCCTTCCCTTTAAGAAAGGCGTGGGATAGGGATGAAATGGAGAAGCATAAGTATCTCCACGGATGCGTCCAAACTAGAAAATAGAGTGGGAGGTGCGAACAGACCACTGAAATGTCTTTCAAGCGGAAATCACAGTAATTAGAGAAAACCTTCTTATTCTGATAAAGGGTGTGCTCACAACAAGAAATTTATTTATGAATACAAATACCCAAGCTACTTTGAAATCAAATAATGTCTTGATGTCTTGGATCTTGGATCTAACATCGAATTTCACGATAAACCTGCAATGGGTTCCAGCACATAGTGATTTTCATGGCAACTGTGAAGCAGATAAACTAATCAGAACAAGCACCACCATACAATTAGATTCCGACAAGGAAGGAATATATGTATATGTCTCTGGATACTTGTAGTTATCGATATATAGTTATGGATAAAGCTGAGTTTCGGTGGAATGAATCCCAGCCTTGCTCAACCAGTAGAACAAAGTGGCATGCATGTAAAATGGGTCGTACATGCGGACTATTAAAAGTCAAAATACTAAATGCCATAAGAACGCAAGTAGGAGTGCTAACAGCTCATTCTTTTATTAGCAAATATGCCACACGACTAGTCGTTGTACTATGTATTGTAGAAGTAGTCAAGAGATAGAAGAAGAAGAGAGTATAGAACATAATATATGTGCATGCACGGCTTTATATAAGAAAAAATCGCAACTAACGGCCGATGGTTCCTTGACGATGTCTCGAAGTTGCACATATAAATAAAACTCAGTCCGCATCGTAACTCGTTACTCGTCATGGTCAATATACTAAATATTTTTAAGATATTCAAAATGACTATTTTCTAAAACTTCATGAGCTTTGAAAACACCGAACTTAGCCATTCCTTCCTTGTTTTTATTATTTTTGCTTTTCGATTTGGCCATCCTTGACGTCAATTACATTGCATTAGGATTGCGCTGCTATAATCGCTGTTGGCCGCGACTGCCAGGTGAGCGGTATACCATAATAACAGCCATTAAGAATTCGCGATTACGTGTTTGTGTTGTTGCATGCAAGCATTTAATTTTCTTGCTCTGCTTTTACATTTCTAAATTACCGAAGGATTGTGGGGAATGCCAGTTTAGTGTAACCATAATTTTTAATTATTATGGCAGCGCTTAAATGCCGCAATTGACTAAATGCAAAAATTATTGTTTGGAAGTTTTCGCTTATTGTTCAGCGATTTATCAATGTATATATGAGAATACCAGGTGTGGTGTTTACCTTGCAAAATTAAGGTGTTTAGGACTTTTTATTGGATTTATATTCCTATATAGTTATAGACTCTTTCACGATTATGACAAATCATCGAAATAAAATACTGGGGACCCTGTAGAAACTATTGTCTTCAGCTGTAGATGATGCAAATGAAAAAATAAAATAAATGTTATTTAAAAAGTTTCCATATAAATTTGTATGGCACAAATTGATTCAGACAGTAATGAATATCAAATTTCTTGCCAAAGAAATTTTCTTCCATACAAGCACTTGATAATGATCATTTAGTTGGTTTATGGTAGCTATATGCTATACTGATTTGATATCGATGATTCCGCCAAATCAGCAGATCCTTGTGGAGAAAATGACGCTTGCGAAATTTTACACATACGAGTATCTCAAAAAATTTGACTCTTGTTTGGGTATATCGTATACAGATAAACGGACATCGCCAAATCAGCTCAGCTCACCAAGCTGATCATTTAAATATATGTTTACATATCGTCACCTAAAATGCAAAATAACGTAAAATTACTTTTCATAAGTTTATTGGCGAAGCAACAGCGATATAATTGAAATATTTTGAGACAAAATTTGAGTTTTGATTATAAAATGGTTATATATTGGTTATCATACACTCATAAAACTGGTTATATATTGGTTATTGTATCTGACACCGATTTTTATACTTTCGCAACAAGGAGAGTATTATATGTAGTTTTGTTCACATACCGGTTGTTTGCAAGTCCTAAAACTAAAAGAGTCATATATAGGGTTATATAAACCAAAGTGATCAGGGTGATGAGTAGAGTAGAAATCCGGATGTCTGTCTGTCCGTCCGTCTGTCCGTCCGTGCAAGCTGTAACTTGAGTAAAAATTGAGATATCGTCATGAAACTTGGTACACGTATTTATTGGCTCCATAAGAAGGTTAAATTCGAAGAAGGGCAAAATCGGCCCACGGCCACGCCCACAAAATGGCGGAAGCCGAAAACCTATAAAGTGTCATAACTAAGCCATAAATAAAGATATTAAAGTGAAATTTGGCACAAAGGATCGCATTAGGGAGGGGCATATTTGGACGCAATTTTTTTGGAAAAGTGGGCGTGGCCCCGCCCCCTACTAAGTTTTTTGTACATATCTCGGAAACTACTATAGTTATGTCAACCAAATTCTATATAGTCGTTTCCTTCAGGCATTTCCATATACAGTTCAAAAATGGATGAAATCGGATAATAACCTCGCCCACCTCCCATACACAGGTTATGTTGAAAATCACTAAAAGTGCGTTAACCGACTAACAAAAAACGTCAGAAACACTAAATTTTACGGAAGAAATGGCAGAAGGAAGCTGCTCCCAGGCTTTTTTTAAAAATTGAAAATGGGCGTGGCGTCGCCCACTTATGAACCAAAAACCATATCTCGGGAACTACTAGACCGATTTCAATGAAATTCGGTATATAATATTTTCTTAACACCCTGATGACATGTACGAAATATGGGTGAAATCGGTTTTCAACCACGCCTTCTTCCAATATAACGCTATTTTGAATTCCATCTGATGCCTTCTCTATATAATATATACATTAGGAACCAATGATGGTAGCGGAATAAAACTTTACACAAATACGGTATTTGAAAAATATGTAAATGGCTGATAATGAAATCTCGATTATCACTTTATCATGCGAGAGTATAAAATGTTCGGTGACACCCGAACTTAGCCCTTCCTTACTTGTTTTTTTTTTGACGATACGTTATTTTATATTTTAGGTGACGATATATATTAGGGCCTTCGACTTTTCTTTCTGGTTGTTACAAGTTTCGTATAAAATTGAATATTCAGGGTATAAATATACCCTATCTCTGTACAGTTTATATGCTAAAATAAGTGAAACTAAATAATATGAAATCGCTTATACGCTTATAAAATAATAAAGGCTTCCAAGCAAAGCTAGCATTCATTCATACTAATATTTCACCCCATATAATGCACTTTCGTACAAATTTAAGTATCCTTACATGTATTGGTGCAGCAGTATGCTTGTTGTGCTACAAGTTTATTGGTGAACGGAAACGAATTTCAGTTGTAAATTCTTTTAGGACACTTTGAAAGTCGTTTAAGTGGTTTGCCAATTCATTTCAATTCGAATGTGAATGAATTTAGCTTACAAGCACCAATTAAAATTGTTTTATCTGTCAAAAGTCACTGCAAAGGAAACACTCATAGTTATGTGACATACTGTTTTAGTGCCGACGCTTGACCTTGACCTCGCTTAGCTATGCTTTTCAAGCGCTTTTATGTGAATTCCGTTAAGTGTACACATACATATGTATGTATGTATGTACGTATGTATACTCTACAGTTATTATTTGCTTTTCATTTTAGGTTTTACTACAGCTGGCCGCACCTGGTTACATTCGGTTGACTATTACTGTTCATTTTGTTCAAAAGAAATTTACATTGCACTTGCTCTCGATTTACGGCAAGAGTTCCAAAATTAATGGTATTGTGTCAAATACAAATAACCGGCGTTAATAATATATTTTATATATAAAGATATTCAGCGTGCGGGTGTTTCTCCCCTCCTCCAGTTGTATAGCACAGAGTTCGTTGGATCCGAACATTCATCCAAAAATTTGATGAAGGTAGTATGCGAAAGCAAAAGTAAACTCTATGTAATTAAAAAAAAAATCTGCAATGCTATTTTAAAGCTGGCAAACACTTGCTTCAAACTCTTTAGTTGCCGACATGGATAGCCGACAAACGCTGAAACTATTGATATTGTATGGGAAAGCTCGTAACCAAGGATAAGAGTGTATGACAACCAGAAATGCAGTTGAACATATTTGATAATTTAAGACATAGGTATATTAACTGCAGGCATTCAATTATGAAAAGTAACAATGCAGGAGCTTAGTTTGCAAGTTTGCGTTGCAAATCGTTGATTTCAAATGTCAAAATCTTAGCATAAGAATTTAGCGTTAATTATTTGATGATATAAATGATATGAAGTCAGCTAAAAAATTCCTAGAGTATAAAAATGTATTCAAAAGTCCCCATCCGATATTATGCACTTATGCCAGCGCTCTTTCCAACAGTCGAAACACTTCTTTAGAAGGTCACATGTCATTTCTTGCAAATATGGAGGCTGGGGCATCGTTAGAGTACTGCTTTTGGTCAATAATTCGTGTACAAATTCTTTCATACATTTCTGGACTAACGAAAATCATTATATCGCCACCTGAAATGCAAAATAACGTATCATCAAAAAATTCGTAATTGAGTGTCTTATTGATTATGATTCACTACTTCAAATTATATGCATAGTATTATGTATGTCCGACATTTTCAGGTTCTGTGCTCAGATATAAACCAGTTTTAATCAATTTTATATTTTTTTTTCACTCATGTTTCATTTTATTCTGTGTTTCATTCTTGCCACTGTAAATTTCCGAAAATGTTGTTACGTTACATATTTTGCATTTCAGGTGACGATATGTAGTATATAGTATGTGAGTTGGGGTAATTCGGAGACTAATTTTTACTTCGAAACTCTGTACCGGTTTTGTATCTTAATTGTATAGCCTTTTATAATTTTACTATTAACCTTCTCATAGCCAAGGAAAAGATTCACCTAAAGTGACAGTTTGATGTGGTTTTTGGTCTGGTGAAATCATGGGTTCGTACTTCCTCGAAATGAAGCAGGTGACACTGTTACTGTCAATGGAGAGCGGGATTGATCGATGGTAACCAACTTTTTATGAACGAAATCCGAAGAAGTTGATCTTGACAACGTCTGGTTCCAACAATACGGAGCTATATGCCACACAGCATGTGCAACAACCGAATAATTGTGAGTACAGTTCGGAGATTTTATTATTTCAAGAAATTGTGACATTGAATGGTCTCCGAGAAGGTGTGTTTTAACACCATTAGATTACTTCTTGTGGGGTTATTTAAAGTCATTGACCTTTAGCAATAAACCGCACTATCTTCAAGTTGTAGAAGTCTATAGTGAACGTGCTATTCATAGGTGATATGCGATGTGATTTAGTGGAAAAGGTACTTAAAAATTGGGTTCATCGAATTCGTTCCTGTAAGGAAGTCTTGGAAGCCATTTGAATGATGTTATATGCAGAACATAATTTTATCGATTGTGCTTCATATTAAATAAAAAAACATTTGAATTTCGCTAACATTTAGTGAGTTTTTTGTTTTGAAAAGTAATCATATCACTTTTATTGGAAAAAACTTTAAATACATGTCTAAGTCTATCACGATTAGTTACAGGTTTTAAAAGGAACCGTGCTGTGAGTATATAAAAATCATTTAATTGTTAAGCTAAGAAAATGATTCTGTGGAATAATTTTGAGCGATTTTTTATATGACTGTATATTCCCTCAGAATGACCGCAACATATGCAAAAAATTTTATCCGCTCATATTTGTTACGTTTGTTCTTTTTTGGAAATACTTTTCATGAAGTGTTTCTGTGTAGATTTAGCAAAATGATAAATTACAATATAAATCTCTCCTGGTAGCCTCGAGTGAAGTTGGCTGACGTTAGTCACAAATACAAGCTAACAGTCATTCCACTCCTTCACAACGAAGAGCAAGTTCATGCTGGTATTTCACAATTGCCGTTACTCGCTTGAATTGCGGCCTCTTTATGGCTGCCAAGCAGTTAAGCACTTCTTGGTTTGACTGCTGCAAATGCACTCTGACTTGCACGCAGAACCTCATTGTGCACAAACACAAACTATCTCGTGTATTTGTCGTGTCACATTTTTTTGGCAGTTGCCTTACATTTTGTATGATCTTATGTAACGAATTTGTACCTAGATCCATATATGTGTATGTATGCACCTGCACTGTTTATTTACTCCACTTTCGCTCGTCGATACCATCAGAGTACATTTGTTCGGGTAATGGCCGTATGGCGGTCAGCAGTGCTCAGCGCAGGGTATATGTACACCTTCGCACACTTCAGTCATCGCATTTTACTTTTACTTTTGCTTGGACTTTGGTCACCAACAGACGAAGTCACGAGGGTGTGCATGAAGTCGTACTTTAGCACTGATTTCTCTAGAAGCTGCACAGCCACGCAACTACGTTTTTTGTTCGTGTCTTTGCCTACAACTCGAGTTCATAGTTGATATACTCGTATACAGTGGCGTAGCTACAACTTCGGGCGCCCGGGGCCAAGGATGTTCTGGCGCCCGCCTTTTTTACCTACCTACCTACAAGTTTCATGAGGTGGTTCGAACAAAAGTGAATTTTTACAAAATACCTTCGATATTAAATATATAAAATTTAGGAACTAGAAGCCACTCAAATTCTGAAGTTCCAAAGTTCTCACAATACGGTTTTTGAGAAAATTGATAGTAAATTTACAAGACATCTTATTAAAAGCCATGGGAAGAACTCACTTTTGCCCTATCTTATACACTTTTGACACAATTTGCAGGAACTTTTGCCCGAATTGGAGTTTTTAAATACCATTTTGCCGCCCCCAAGACGTTGGGCCCGGGGCGACGGCCCCCTTCGCCCCCCCTAGCTACGCCACTGCTCGTATATATACATTGTACACATAAAGCAGTGTGTTCGTAAAATTGATGGCATACTTACATTGGTTTTGTCCTGGCAAGAACAGTGATATGTTATTGTTTTTGGCCATTGTATATTTTTGTGTACTCTCTTAAATAGCTATACTATTAACAACAACAGCAACAAAGAATAAAACGATTATCGCCAAATTATTCAGGCAATTCGTGGCTCATTTAGTTAGGAGAATTTGAAACTATGTTGGTTTATTCTTTTCGACAGTCTCACCACATTTGCAACTATAAAGCAGCATTACCTTTAGCCCCTCTCCTGTTGTGGCTGCTAAGCCACTTTCTGACTTTAGATTTCTCAATTTCTCCTTGACCACATTTACCGTCCTCTCATCGTGTGCTTAGACTTGGAAAATCGTTTTGGTGAGCTAAGAAATGCAATAAATTGCATGTGGTCCTACTATGCGGCTTGAATTCAAGAAAAATTGTGCAGAAAAATTTTCTGCGAATGCACAAATTGTGGCTTCGAATGTACCACATTCATTTCTACATTTTCTTGTTTTTTTTGTTAGTGGGCTAGTTGATAAATCTTGGACCATTAAGGCAATTGTGTGCAGCTGCAAGCTGAATTAATGAGCTCGAGAAAAGTTTCGTCCAACGGAATGCGGAAATTGAATAGCTTAAAAGTTATGAAGCGATGAAATATCGCATATAATTATTTAAAGTTTACGTATGGTGAAAATGCGGAACCAGTGAACGCGTAATGAGAAGTTTGCCTTTAGGCTACATGCTTTTTTTTTAAGTTCAATTGAAATGAAAAAATTAATTCTAAATCGGGTATTCATATTTATTATTATTAAGCTATTTCTTGAGATAGTAAGTAAGCGTTAACTGAAAAAAACAATAGCGAAGACGTAATTCGAGCTACAATAGTTCAGTTTTTGAAATTGCAAATGGACACCGTTGCTCGAGGGAATAGACAAGGAACAACGTATTTTTTGATATTTTCGATAGATCAGGAACTTTGTATAATCTCTGTTTTTTTTTGTATCACAAGGAGTGGTATTACAGATACACGGTGGTATGGCCGCCCCATAAAAGCACATATCTCAAAAGCTGAGCTTAGTTACAAAAGAAAAGAAAATATTTGGTATCATCAAAATAAACGTCAACGTAAGAACGAAATCCCAGGCAATTGTAAAGCTGATGAGATGAGCAAGGAAAGGCACCCTAGAAGCGCTATTAGTAGAATTGAAGCTGGTCGGTGCTCTCCTATTATCTTGTGTTCTACTACTAGTTAGCTGGGCTTTGCGGGAGCTTGGCCAACGTTATGCCACCATCGGTACATGCGCTATCGCAAAATCCTATTGGCCCAAGATCTATCAAAATATATGTAATGATCTCTTTGCCCTTTGTCTAGTGATTTCTTTGCCCTTTGACAATAGGCTAGCCTCTCCCTAGTTGTGGGGCTTTTAAATGGCCGATCGAACGCAGGACTTCTTCTTTTCTATGGCTTCACAAAGGACTACATATAGTGTCCACCTGCGATCTTGCTTGATCAGTCATTTAACCTAATTTAACGTTCCTAAGATCGAAAGTACAAACTAACTGAAACGCTTTGGGCACAATTTGATAAGCCCGCAAACCAAGACTCTTCCTTAGAGCCTTCCATAAAGTGGATGAGCACGCCTCCAATTGTTGCGCGCAAAGGCGGATGGACTCATTCGGACCATATCACAGCAGAATAGAATCTTCGATGTGCTATTCTCCGGCATCCCTGAGGATGGGCCTTGTATACTAGAGTAAACGTGATTTGAACCGATCCTAGGTTGCTCTAATTACCAATTTAGCTGGGCAATTATGTCGACCAAACAATGGACGCAGGGCGCGATATGTCTCGCCGACCGATTTTGGTACTAAATTTGCACAATTTGCAAACATTGTTCCACAGTAAGTTTGTTCATTGTAAACTGCAAACCAAACAGAGTATGAGTCAAGTAAGAGATGTCAAAAAACAACTCCGTAAAGAGTATTGCGTCGTTGAAAACCACAAGCCTAAAGCAAGTAAGGAAGGGTTAAGTTCGAGTCTAAGCGGACCTTAAATACACTTGCAACTTCCAAGGATTACAGTCGGCTAAATACCTTGAGGTGTTGGCAATACTGGAAAATGTGAATGAATTACAATCAAAGTTAAAATAATCCTCAATCGATTTCATCTATTTTACCCAATAATACATACTATTAATATGCCACATACTACTTAAATGCTCTCCATGAAATCCACTCGGTATCTCACATATAATCACCAATCTATATGACTATAAACTACCTGAGCGGTCGATAATCATCCGTACTGTTTCAAGGTATAAGCACTAAATTGAGATGAGATGAATTAAGCAGGGGGTTCAACAGGGTGGTGTCCTCACCCCGTCCAGAGGGAATGATGACTGCACGATAATGACGTACGTCGGACAATATAATCGTTGGCATGTGCTCAAAAATAAAAGGCTGACACTCTCTCCCACTAAATCCACAGTGACCATATTCACAAACTGACGGAAGGAGTGCAGACTTGACCTTAATATTACAGTCGATGGCGTTAAATCATTTACCCTAAGATTTTAGGTGTGGTCCTCACACGACCGCGATTATTGCCATAGTACAGAGCCGCAACAACATTGACAAGTCGTTAGCCAGCAGCACATGGCGAACAGACAAATAAACGTTGTTAGCAATATACAAGACAATCGGTTCTGATTCTTCACAACGCCGAACCAATATGGTCGTCCGGATGCAGACGAGGAAGCTACTGACATCTCAAAATACTGCAGTGCGGACTATTACGGGATGCCTCTTGATGTTTACAACCGAATATCTGCAAAGTGACTGTCATTTAAAGTGGAACCATAAACACCTTCAACGACTCCTTCTCAGTGAATGGCGTTCTTGGAGTCCAACCACCAACCATTGTAGACGAAGATCTCGAATTATCGCGATAATCGAGAGTGACCTTGCGCAGCTTCGTGCTGGATACTGTAGCAGGTCAAATTCCAAATTATCTAGAATTGACCCCGACATATCAAACATATGTTTAGCTCGCAACGATTGCCAGCATGACTCTAACCATCTTTTTGTATGCCCGGTTAACTTTACACATTTGATACTTCTCTCCCTATGGGCCGACCTCGTCGAAACAGCACGTATGCTGGGGCTACCGTTGGATGACCTCGGTGACAACTTATCTGAACCTTACCGCTCGTAAATAACATTTAAAACAACAACAACAGAAATTGACTATCATTAAGTTGCCTAGCTTATCATATTTTGTACAATTCAAACTATCGTCTGGCGGATAAGCGGAATTACCCTGAGCATAACTTTTGTAGATCCGAAATCGTCTTTCTGACTAAAAGATTATTATTATGATTTGCATCAAGCATCAGTTCTTCTCTTTTGGAGACTTATTTATTAAAATAGCCGTTATTTAGTAAACTCACTAAAAAATTGCAAAAAGTGGAATGGGAATATGATGAGGACTTAATAAGAGATCACAGCGAATTGTCATGAGTGCAAATTCTCCCAAAGAGATGAATAATGATAATCCTCACACATGGCAACCCATAACCATTATGCAATGAATATAAATACATACCTCCGCCAAACTACGTGTGGTAGTTAAGGCTACAATCAACGAGAATTTGAGCAAATTCATGCGAAAAATGTGGCGCAGCGTGTTGCATGATTAAACTGAAATGACTCGTATATGACGCGATTATGATGTGGAAATTATACGAAAATTAAGCTTAAACTGCGAAAAAATGTTCCAGTGTCAAATGCAAATTTAAGAATTGAATAAAAGTATATGCAAATGCAAATGTGTTCGAGGTGGTGCCAAACAAAGTCAGTTCAACATTGAATAGTATGAAGTACGAGTATGTACTGTATATTCTACAGTTATGTGGGTGCGGAGGTTTGTAGGCGAGCATGTAAATGCAAATCTCACTACGACCGTGACTGTGAATGCATAATTTTCACATCAGAATACCGAAGAAACGTAAACTACTTAAATGTTTCAATTCTATTCCTTTTACTCAACTTCTGTTTTTACCACTGTGTTCATAATGTTGGTCATAAGGTAATTTATGCAAATTATAAGAAAATGCATTTATTTACTTTTCTAACCTCACTCCTGCGTAAATATTGCCTTTCCGCGCTAATTTCCATAAAAATCCTTTCAATTTCTTACTGTCAACTGGCAATGCTTTCTTTTTCTACTAGCTGCGCCGCTATTTAATTACATTCCTTGAGAAGGAGCAAATATGTTTTTGTGTACTTTCGAGTGGGTGCGGAATGTTGTCGCAGGAAAATGCTGTTAACGCTCGGTCGTTGCTCAGATGATGACCTGTTGCCTTGTTGCCTTGCAGAGGCCACGAGCGTAGCAGCTAAGACTTGCAAAAATACAGGCGGCTGATAATTGAAGGAGTGTGAGCTGATCGATGCAAAGTAGGCGTCATTTTGCTTGTTGGAAGTGTAAGAACTTGCGATGTAATTGCTTATGACTACGTTTTATACCAAAAGCTACAAAGTCACTTGAATGTGATGGCTTCAATTATCTGCGTCGGAATTTTATTCCACACCTTAAATGCATTCTTTGTGTAGTTTTTCTATAAGTAAACCAGACATTTACGAAAACTGCTTTTATTTAGACGTGAGCGTCTGTTTGTCCGTCTGTATGTATGCGAATTAGTCCATCAGCTTTGTCATTTAACGAGCTATGTTCAAGAAATTTGAAACCGTTTATTGCCTAAAACAATTATGCAATCTTCAATCTTCAAAGAAATTGCTTAGATCGTACCCAACAGTGCAAGTTGCCACATAAACTGACCGATCAAAATCAAGATTGAGATCTTTCTATAATCTTTTACACTATAAAACGTACACCTGTGAAGGGTATTATAGCTTCGATGTAGCTGAAGTTAATATTTTTTCTTGTTTAGATGGGAGTTGCCACTTATCAAAGAAACTATCTATCTACTAATGCCTGAGTACCTATTAAAAAAAAAAATAAAAATAAAAGTAAGATGTTGGTATTCAAAATACTTTTGCCCTTAAACTGCTTTACCGTAGATACTTAATTTTTCCATTTTGAGTCAAATATTTCATAGAACCCTCGAATATATATTTTCATATTCCAGGAAAATGCTAAAGCCATTTCTTAATTGAAGTTGAAATGCCGCTATTCCCTGACTTCATATGCACTTGATGATTTTATATTTACATGTGTATGTATATTTAAACACGCGTGTGTGTATTTGATTAAAAAATCCACGTGTGCTCAGGCAATCGTATAATCTGACGTTAGATACATGGGAAGCGCGTGACGTGGTTTTATTATCTTCATGTCTATTTTGCAACGCCGATGTGCCACATTATTGGCAATAACAACAAAACAGTGAAAAGAAAACAGCTACTTTACGTGCACATACTTGGAGCGACTCAAAGGATCCCATCGCCTGCCAGTATCATTGCGTGCCAGTGCGTATACGTAACATAAGCACATTAGCAGATTAGCACTTTCGAATATGCGGATGTCCGCAGCTTGAACTGATATGCAAATGCTTTTACTCTAACATTTTATTGTACAATAATATTGCTTTGACGAGCACAAACGGTAATCATCTAAGAGTTGTGTTGTCATAAGCTATCGATGGATATTTCGTTGGAAGATTTGCAGTTAACTATTTCCCTTTGGAGTGAAGTTACTGCTCGTGGATAGTGCATTCCAACTCATTTATATTAGATGTATTTTTCTTTATATTTATTAGATAATACTGCATTTCAAAATTGTACAAATATATACTTATTTATCAAATTGAGTCATTCCAACAAAGTTTTTACAGTCATTCCACTCTTCTATATTGTCGCTAATTGTAGCACGGAAATAGAAACAATTTCGGTTGATAGCCTAAATCACTCATCATGTCAAACATATTTTTATTATTTATTTTTAGATATAAAGGTATTCACTCATAAACATAAATAATATAATTGCACGAAGTGGCACTGACTGTTTATTTATTAATGCTAAAGCTATTTTAACCTCTAAATTAGTGCGATAAACGTGTACATATGTATATCCATAAATATTTTGTCGCGTTATTATTTTATTTTCATACCCAAAACCGAATTATACCCAAATTAAAATTGCCACGATGTGTGTAACAGCCAAAAAACACGTCAAATATTATATACAATAACACCAGAAATTATAAAAAAGGCAAAACATTTGATTATTCCTCAATATTTATTTTGTCGCCTTCAAATTAATTCCCATCACATCTATTACACTTATGCCAACGATTTTTCCAGTCTTCAAAACATTTTTTAGGATGGTTTTCAACTCCTTCGGCGAATTTTGTTTGAAAACAGATTCTATTCCGATGATTGTTGACTTGTTTGCAAGCCAAACTCATAAACCCATGTCTCGTCGGCTGTTATAATACTCTCCGTGAATTTGGGATCGGAATTCGCATGAGCAAGCCTATCCAAAAAGAACTGTTTACGGTACTTTTTGTTTTTTTTAAATTAAGCTTTATTCAGACGAGTCAAGCAAGAACGCGTTTCATAGCCAAAATATCAGTCAAAATTATTCGAACAGGCTCGCGAGAGATGTCGAGCTCTCCTTGCTTCTTCTTTCTCACACTTGCCTGACGATTTTGAAGCACCGAAGGTGGCGGAGGTCGTTGAGCGTCAAGAACGAGGCATGTGTTCAACGAATCACACTTTGTCGTACCGATCCAACCCATTCCTTATGTAGAAAACATTTTTATTTGACAAGTTATTTTCACGAAATTTTGGTATAAATTATTAAACAAGACACCGCTACAATATCCGAACAATTTGCTTAGATCAGACAACCATGGCATATAGCGCCATACAAACTGGCCGATCAAACTCAAGTCCTTGTATGGAAAACTGGAAAACCTTCTATGGATGAGCGGTAAATAATTATTTTGGCTTCCATCACTGACCATTATATTATTTTTATATATCTTTCACCACCTTTAAAGACAATCCAAGTATCAATAAATAAGTAATTAAAGATTTATTTTATAGTGCGTGAGGGACATCTAGGCTGTGTCACCTATTATTCTGATAAACCTGATTGTGAACGGCGTTTGTTTACTCAAAAGTAATGTAACCTTGCACATTCCTTTAATAAAGTCCTCAGCCGTGCTCCTATTATCTTTAATTATCTATTCCATCATTGATTTATGGTATAAACAGTGAGGGAGATGTTTACTATTACCACGTAACGTTAAAGGCGACTGACGCAATCAATGATATTGGCCAATTCAAGCAGCAAAATATTAGCGACAGCTGACGTCGACGTTGATACATCGTTGTAATACAAACAACATCATTAATAAATATGAAGTCTCCATTTTAATAGACAAAGCCCAAGGTCATTAGAGCGCTTTGTTAACATTTATTGGACCCGCATACCATCCAGATTCCAAGAGAGGGATTCGCTGTTATTTTCTTTCAAAATTAATTTTCTTCCACACAGTTTTTACAAGTACAACGTGTTCATGCACAAATACATAGATACAGAAGCTTACATCGGCATTTCCAACTCATCCATCAATATCAATATTCGCAATGCGGGTGAAAATGACAGCCAGCCGGCAAGCTGAAGAGCTTATTACAAAAAAAAAAGAATATCAGTGCAAACGCACAAAGGAGGATATATACATACATATGTATATATACCTGTATATCGATTATTCCTCTATTTATTCTATGCTTCAGTATGTGTATAAAAATTGTGATATTTATGGTGGTCAATATTTATGAACCCTTAGACATGTACTTACATACATGTGTACATACGTGCATATTGAAGGTTCTTATATAAAAGAAAGGTATATTGAACTCAGCTCCTTTTATGTGTCAATAATATTTATAGTAATGCATTAAAAACAAAAATAAACGTTAACTTCCGTTGCATCGCAGCTACATATAATAAAATGCGCCTCGCAACTGCGAAAAATTCCTTGCATGAACTTTTTTTAATCGTTCAGTTTGTAAGGCAGCTATATGTTATAACACCTGGTTTTGAACAATTTTTTCGGAGATTGCAACGTTGCTTGAGGCAATAATCCATTTAAAATTTCTTGAACATATCTTGTTCAAATTACCATATAAGCACTTGACTCCGATCGTTTGTGTTCTATTCGTGGATCACTTTGAGTAAATCTGCTCCCTACGGGGTGTGTAGTACCAGGAGTCCAACATCGAATCGAAATTATTAAAATTTACTACCGAAATTCGGATTCAGTGGCCTCAACTTTAACGCTACGTCCAATTTATGGTCATCGCCCTGTCAGATCAACAATTGAGCGTCTAGTGGAAAAACTTGAATCCACAGGAACAGTCCAACAGTCCACAGTCCAAAATTTTCCCGTTCCAGTAAGATAAAGAAGTGCCCGTAGTGTCGAGAATATTGTTGCCGCTACCGCATCAATTGAGGAAGACCCACGAGTCTCTCACTCGTCGTACTCAAGCGGTGGGCATCTCTGTGACATCGTTGTGACGAATTTTGCGAAAAGATCTTGGCCTACATCCTTACAAGATAAAACTAACGCAAGAACGGAAGCTGCTTGACCACCAGAATCGTCGTTCGTTCTTGAATTGGGTTGAGCAACAATTTGAAAATGATCCGGATTTTCATCGAAATATCAACTTCAACGATGAGGCTCATTTCTGGCCGAATGGTTTCGTCAATAAAAATATATGCGTTATTGGTCAGGCAGCAATCCACATGTACTCCATGAGTTACCATTGGATCCCGAAAAAATTACGGTCTGGGGCGGTTTATAGCCCGGCGACGTCATTGGACCGTATTTCTTCTAAGATGATCAAGACCGGCACGTTAATGTGAATAGGAATCGCTACCGCCCAATAATAACGAAATATTTTTGGCCCGAATTCGATTATGTGGACTTGGATAATATGTATGTGGTTCCAATGGACCGGTGCCACAAGCCACACAGCGAATGTCACAATCAATTTATTGAAAACCCAGTTTGCTGAACGGGTTATCTTACGAAATGGCCCAGTCAATTGACCGCCGTGGTCGTACGATTTGATGCCGTTAGACTATTTCCTATGGGGTTACGTCAAGTCTATGGTCTATACCAACAAGCCAACGGCGATTGATGAGCTTCGAACGAATATCGGACGAAAAATTTCAGCAGTAACGGTCGATTTATGCTTGAAAACCGTCAAAAATTGGGATCAGCGTCAGGACTTCTGGAAGCGTGCCCGTGGAGGCCAAGCAAAAGAAATCGAGTTCATACATAACTGCATTGAATGTAGTTGTATGGCACTTATGTAATGTATAAATGTAGCCCTCTTACTGAAAACCCCGTTATAAGATTTTTCATCAAAACTCTGAAAGATAGCTCCTATTCAATAATTACCGCACTTCTGAAATCATCTTACAATCACATAAAAAAGCATTTCCTATATGTTTTACCATATATCTTTTATACTCATCTACGAACTCATCTTGAGAGCGTTCAACGAGTTAGCGGCATATTATGGCATAGCAGGTTCATCAATTCAGCTCTTACTCCTTATGACTTTCACAAAGGCAGGATATATATCAACACCAAAGCGAGAGGATATTACTTGGGCTATGAAGCGTTATGCAAATGTTGATACAACGCTCTGGTCGATACAGTTATAGCAGCTGCAGCAACATGAAGATTTGTTACTGCTCTGCCGATAAGCATGTGTGGCGAACACGACGAAGTGTGTGCATGCGACCTCAGGACGAGCAAAGTAATGATTACTGGTGCTGAGCGACCTCTTAGCGCATTATTTTGCAAATTAGAGAACATTGTAGTGGGAAAGTTATGAAACAAATTTGTTTTAGGGCAAGGTTGTTGACCGAAATTAGGATTTCGAGGGTTAATCAGGTAGCATCATATGCTCTAAAACTGCATGCATAAAGTAAAAATAAACCGATTTTTAATCAGTTAGAACCGTGGTAGCTTGTGCGTCCCTTCTACGTCTTTTCAATTAGAGTTTTCGCTGAAAGACACTTTGATGCAGCGGATAAAATTAAACGAGTTTTCGTTTTGTCAGTTAGCAATAATTTAAAATTCAAAGTGAAGTTGCATTCTTATTCATTTTGTCTTTCCACGGTAGGGAAGACCTGAACGAGTCTCCCGCTTATCTAGTACATACACAGATATCACTTTTAATGAAGTTGTACTTCGGAGCGCATTTCAGTACAATTTCACCTATGATACCGATACCGATTTCGTACATGCCTTCATACATGCCTTATACATATATATGTATGAGTACATACTTGTATATTCGTAGGCAAAGCAATCACATGCTGCTTGTTTTGTATTTCACTTGTAACCGGAAATCGTTGGAGGGCATTTTGTGAGCATGTTTACTGACTGACTGCGGAAGTTACGAGTGCATGGTGCGTAAAATCGACTGGTTTCACCATACATATAAGCACTTATGTATAGACCCACTTCAGCACATCTAGCGTCTATTTGTGACTGACATCTTTTATTCTTCACCATGACACACACACACTACCGCCCGTTGATCTGAGCTTCGGTAATCAGCTGACCGACCTGACCCGTTGTGCAGTGAAGCCAACTGGGCCACGGGAAGTCAAATTCAAAATTAATGATGTTTGGCAGATTTCCGTAAACGTGTAGTCATTTTCATTTGATTTCATTGCTCGCGGCAGCATTTTGCAGCAAAGTGTTGGGCATTCATGTCTGCCAGTGGCTCTTCTACATACGAGTATCCTGCGTGCCAATAATATACAAGTCTGGCTGGCATATTTTTTTGTCTTCTGTGCTCTTGCCTCTTTTGGCTTATCTTTTGGTTGCTGCCACCACCAAAACACTTCTGTGGTGGCAGGTTGAACGCTTTTACAGGAGAGGAATGCGGATGTGGGCAGTAATGGCAGGTATAAATGAGCTCGACATTCATAGTTCCCACTTAAGTAAACATACATATTTTGTGGAGAACTGTGATCACTCACACAACTGTGTATTTTTTTGTATCTTAGTGCTGGCGCTGTTGCTGTCATTCCTTTTGATGAAGTGCTGTCTACCATATTTGTGCCATCATAAGGCCCACCTCCAAGGCAAATATGAAATTGCGCCCAGTCATTCCAATTTTCCTCGGTTAATATGATTCGAATGCGTGTACAGAATGTTTAATTCTAATGACGAGCGAGGTGAACTAGAAAGACACACAAACAGCTTTATGACATGACATAGCTTTGGATTAAATCCATCGCCTTAAGTGGTTTCTATTTCAATTTAATGGACTATGACCTTGTTTAACATATAAAACCAGAGATCATGCCAGTTTCTTTACTCTGCCTTGGTATTCGTTTTCAAAACCTAATTATGGGAATCCCCTTTAGACTACTTTTGTTTAGCGCCGACTTTTGTTAAAAACTCGGACTTGGTTCCTAAACATGTAAACATATTGAAATATTTCAATTTTTTGAGAGCGTGGCTGCTTTTGAACCCGTTATAAATCTCTTGAGAGTACTATATTCGATTGCTGCTTTTGCATCGGAACTACTATGACATCCAAGATATTTCAATCAAAGCCCTTCGAAAGCTCGGCAGCCAAAATAAAAGAAGTACTGGAATGTTTCTATCACACTATGATCCAGGTAACTTCGGCAATTTGCCTCTAACAAAGCTAAAAAGACTATTGAACGATGACCGGTCAGAATTTGTAAAACTAGTAAATAACTAAACTTGCAGAGAGCAATGGGTTTAACGAACTTTTTGCGATCTACTCCAAGACTAAGCTCGTATCAAGCCTATTTGTTTTGCATCGTGCGCATCTGGAAGAAGCTCAAAGAAATTTAATCAAAGCACTGCTTATTTCATGTATGGTCAGGGCTCGGAAGTGTGAATCGACCACTCTCAATTTTATACTCTCAAGGGTATAGTATCGGGTGATTTTTTAAGAGCTTGATAACTTTTTTTTAAAAAAAAACGCATAAAATTTGCAAAATCTCATCGGTTCTTTATTTGAAACGTTAGATTGGTTCATGACATTTACTTTTTGAAGATAATTTCATTTAAATGTTGACCGCGGCTGCGTCTTAGGTGGTCCATTCGGAAAGTCCAATTTTGGGCAACTTTTTCGAGCATTTCGGCCGGAATAGCCCGAATTTCTTCGGAAATGTTGTCTTCCAAAGCTGGAATAGTTGCTGGCTTATTTCTGTAGACTTTAGACTTGACATCGAACGATAGCGATCGCCATTCACCGTAACGTTGCGTCCAACAGCATCTTTGAAAAAATACGGTCCAATGATTCCACCAGCGTACAAACCACACCAAACAGTGCATTTTTCGGGATGCATGGGCAGTTGGCCACCAAGATCATGCGATTTAACGCCTTTAGACTATTTTTTGTGGGGCTACGTCAAGTCTAAAGTCTACAGAAATAAGCCAGCAACTATTCCAGCTTTGGAAGACAATTCGGGCTATTCCGGCCGAAATGCTCGAAAAAGTTGCCCAAAATTGGACTTTCCGAATGGACCACCTAAGACGCAGCCGCGGTCAACATTTAAATGAAATTATCTTCAAAAAGTAAATGTCATGAACCAATCTAACGTTTCAAATAAAGAACCGATGAGATTTTGCAAATTTTATGCGTTTTTTTTTAAAAAAAAGTTATCAAGCTCTTAAAAAATCACCCGATATAATGTTTGACACAATGTACCATATATTTATGTAAACAACTGATAAGCGTTCCGAATTGAGTCGATTTAGCGTCTATCTGCCCTTTTCACCCTACGAAGCTGCTCAATTGTCGGAACCGTTGATATCGGACCACTATATCATGTTCTGTCGCACAAATTAAAAGATCAAAATTAAGTCCTTTTGCCTAATACTTTTTTATTTGTCAAGATAATCTCTTGAGAATACTATACCGTGTATGTCCTACCAACTGACCGTTGAAATCAAAATTAAGATCTTCATAAAAGATCTGTTTTCTATAAAAAGCAAATTTAACTCGACTGAAATATTTTTTTATTTTATTTTGACGTGGTTGGATAGAACTAGCATAACCTTTGGATGAGAGCCTTTTTTTTAGTGCTTATGAGTGAAGAATATGACCGATATATCTTATTTTTGGTATCAAACCCTTACCAAGAACCACGGTTGTGAATTTTTCAATTGAACCATTTTGAATTAAAAGTAGATTTAAAATTTTTAATCCCAAAACGTCCCATCTGTATGTTTTGCGAAGTCGATCTGAAATTTTGTACACGTCTTTTCTTTACCAAGAGCCTACTCAACGGAACGGCCGATATTGGAGCAGCTGCCATACAAACTAAAAAATCGGAATGAAATGGTTTTGGATTGATAAGGTTCAGGTCGGATCCCTATACAAGGTGCGTTCCAAAGTAAACAGGACTTTTTGAATCTAGCGCTCCCTGGTAACGCCATCTTTATGTCGGCTGGTTAGAATCTGCTATCTTTATCGATTGTCCAGTGAGAATTTCATGACATTTCATTGATTAGGAGTGAAGTTATTGCATTTTAAGTGTCGGTATGTTTGTGTTATCGGTGCGAAAATGTGCTTCGAACAAGAGCCAACATTAAATTTTGTTTTAAAGATGGTAAAACTTTTACCGAAACATTTCAATTGATGAAACAAGTTTATGGCGATGATTGGCTATCTCGTAACAGAGTGCACGAGTGTTTCCAAGATTTTCAAAGTGGTCGTGAGGACATAAATGACGATCAACATTTGGGCCAATCAAAATCCGTAATCACCGGAAATTCCATCGAAACTGTGCGTGAATTTATCAAAAGTCAGCCGAAATCATCATTGAAATTCATGGAAATGGAATTGAACATCTCCAAAAGATCGATTTAGAAAGGTGTGTGCACGGTTTGTTCCGCAAAAATTGACTGACGATCAAAAAATGTTCAGAATCCAACATTCGAAGGACGATTATTTGAGACCAAAAATCACATTTTAACCATTAACCACTCCCCGTATTTACCTGATATGACACCGTGCGACTTCTTCCTTCTCGGAAAAATGCAGACGTAGAGGCCATTCAAAAGGCTTGCACCGGCATACTGGCGGCCATACCGGCCAACAAGCTAAAAACGCGTTCGACATGCTTTTGGACCATGCAAAAAGCTGTATTGAAGCAGAAGGAGACTGTTTTGAATAAAATAAATTGAGTTTGCCGAAAAAACCATTTGTTCTGTTTTTTTTTTTGTTTTTTGTTATTTAAGTCCTGTTTACTTTGGAACGCTGCCTTACAAACTAAATGATCTGAATCAAGTAGTTTTAGCGAACTTTTTGTATTGGTTGAGGGTTTCGTTGCAACCGAAGCTATCGTTTTTTCGCATTTATTTTTTATCTGGAATTTGAGATTTTCTTAAGATGTTCCGCCTTATGACCAAAAATTTTTAAAATCGAACCAAAACTGTTCAGCCTCCATATACCGAATATGTGGACGCCAGTTCCCATTGCAAGTTTATTTCGAAAATATTCAAATTTTAATCGAATACATCTGAGAGATATATTACAGAATTTTTTTTTTCCTTTCTTTTCTTTTCAAAATCATTTTTTTGACAGATCACAATTGAGTCGTGTTAAGCTGTCATGTTATTTTTGTTCCTTATTCTCATGGAAAGACTTACGCCTAAATAACACTGACGAATCTTTCAACTTTCTTATGAAAATTCACGTTATGTAAAGAATGTGATTCGCACACAATCTGTGGTCAACATAATAGGGCTATTCTACTATTCGCAACATGATCACCCATCTTGAGACCCAGCATTCATTATTGGATAATATTCGATCGAACACAACCGGCACGCAGCGATAAAAATATAGCAGCCGTAGCTGAGAGTATACGCGCAGACCATGGAGAGTATATTCAACAGCTTTGGCAGCAACTCGGACTGACGTATAGAACGACTTAGTACATTTTACGTCGAGTTCTAAAATTGAGCGCATGCAAAATACAGTTCGTGCAAGAATTAAGGCCGCTCGACCTCCGCAAGCGACATCGCTTAGCGCTAAGGGCTTATGAAGAATTCTAAGAAGATCCGACATTTCCAAGCCAAATTTTGTTTAGCGAGGCCCATAGAGGCATGAGGCGACATTTCTTTCAATAAGACGGCGCCAATTCCCTCACACCGCATCAGTCAATGGATTTATTGAGAGAAACTTCGGCGAGCAGATAATTTCACGTTTTCGGGCGGTCGATTTGCCAACAAGATCTTGTGACATCACACAGTTAGACTTTTCCTGTGGGTATATGTAAAATATGACGAAATATCTCCAGTCATCAAACAAACAGTCGTCGCACTCGCGACTTGGCTCTCACGTCATTGTTGATAGTCATAACTTTGAAGTTGTAGATAATTTCGTCTATTTAGGAACCAGTATTAACACCACCAACAATGTCAGCCTGGAATTCCAACGCAGGATAACTCTTGCCAACAGGTGCCACTTCGGTCTGAGTAGGCAATTGAAAAGTGAAGTCCTCTCTCGACGAACAAAAGCCAAACTCTATAAGTCGCTCATAATTCCCGTCCTGCCATATGGTGCAGAGGCTTTGACGATGACAGCAACCGATGAGTCGACGTTACGAGTTTTCGAGAGAAAAGTTCTGCGAAAGATTTATGGTCCATTGCGCGTTGGCTACGGCGAATATCGCATTCGATGAAACGATGAGATGTACGAGATATACGACGACATTGACACAGTTCAGCGAATTAAAAGACAGCGGCTACGCTGGCTAGGTAATGTTGTCCGGATGGACGAAAACACTCCAGCTCTGAAAGTATTCGACGTAGTACCCGCCGGAGGGAAGCAGAAGAAGAAGAAGACCTCCACTCCGTTGGAAGGACCAAGTGGAGAAGGACCTGGCTTCGCTTGGAATATCCAATTGGCGCCACGTAGCGAAAAGAAGAAATGACTGGCGCGCTGTTGTTAACTCGGCTATAATCGCGTAAGCGTTGTCTACGCCCATTAAGAAGAAGAAGATATGTAAAATCTAAAGTCTATGCGCACAATCCCGCTTCGAGTCAGGCCTTGAAACATAACATCAAGCGTGTCATTCGCCAGTTACCAGTCGAAATGATCGAACGAGTAAGCGAAAAATGAACTCAATGGATGGAACATCTGAGACTTGGCACAGTCAACATTTGAAAGAGATAATCTTCAAAAAATAATGATCATTCAAATGATGATACACATTCTTCATTAAATTTGATGTTTCTGTGTTTTTTCTTTAAAAAAAAGTAGGGATTCTCGAAAAGGGTCACGCTTTAATTCTTTCACGAGTTTTTCGGGCAAGGAATGTGGAATCCTTTCGTAACATCTTTAAAACAAAGTTTTGTAGTAAAGTATTTTCCTGACTTTGATTCTGGCAAGTCGCTAGAGTATGACATGTTCGGTTACTACACCTGAACTTAGCTCTCCCTTACTTATGTTAAATAATTTTTTTTATTAAATAAAAAACAAAAATACCAAGTCAAAAATTCTTTTTAAGATTTTCGTTATTTATTTATTGGACTGAATTACATTCAAATTCGTCGTAACGAACATAATTAATCGATACACAGTAGTTTTTTTATGAAACTAAGTTCTGTTGAATGTTTGTAAAGGTGTGTAAATGACTCCATGGGAGACAATTCAAATATGCAAAATGCTTGCTGCCTTTTTCGATTTACAATTATTTATAATTATTTATTGTTTCTTCGTGAATTTTCGGCACAAATTTGTGACTAAGAATGGACCAAAGTTTAAGTTTATTAGATTTGGTTTTTTACTTTTTATAATATTCACTTGTCACATTTCATAACCAAAATACAACTTTTTTGACAATTAACACTAAGTTTTTAAAAATTATAAAATTACAAAATATAACGAACTTAACACATTCGCGTGTGTGTCTAATATTATATTAATAATAAATATGTATGTGTTTATGTTTCTTCTTTCGAGTGTAACGTATAACTAGTCTATATGAATATACGCCTTTCTTGCTGTTCAAACAGAGCGAGTACATTCAGCTAACGGTTATCTATCAATTTGACTAATATTTACGTGTCTATTATAGTAGAACTACCGCTATGAAATTCGACTAACGTATTATATACCTTCGTTTTACTTCATTCTTTCTGCGAAATGAGATTATTGAGTAGGCATCTCCGAGATCAGCGATTAAAATCACTACTTACACATGTACACAGTTTCAACGCAACTACGCTTTCGTATGCATGTATGAATGCCAATAAACACGCAGTCATTTGTCGCTTGTCACGTGTCAGACACACGTCATATGACAGACACAGATGCAACTAATTAATATCTACTACTACTTAGACAGAAGTATAGGCAGAGCCAGATGCGCTGATACGCAGAGGGAGCAAGAGAGAGCGAGAGAGTTTGAGAGGAAATGAGAGAGGCAAGGAGTTCATGGAAGTTTGTGAGTAGCACAAGTAGTGTTTTCGTGTAGTGGAAGTGTGATAGAGAAAGCGGTAAACGCATGCACATTGTGCGCCTTAAAGTATGCAGCATGAGCGTTCCATTTTCTTCTCCATCTTTGGCATCTCTTGTAGCGCCAGCTCGACATGCTTTCGCGCCAACCACGACTGCTTTTGCAGGCGATTCACAATAATTCGGTACGTGCCGATTATATCGCTACGTGGACCATTTTGTATGGAGGCACGCAACATTGCAGAATTGACGCCCAGCTCGTCGAGCAGCTGACGCGCCTCATATTCCAGCGGTTTCACCAAAGTCAAGTCATCGGTATCTGTTGGCAGCATGATAAAATCTCCCGTCTCAGCATCGTAGTTTTTGAAAAGCGGACAATCGATGACCACATCTGCATTCCATTGACGATTCTCACAACCGTTACCATTGACCAATTGCCGTTCCTTCTCCAATTCCATGGGGCTAACTTTCTTCTTTAGCGTGCCGCAGAAGAAAGAACGTTTTGGCGTGTTTGGCTTTGATGGCTCCTTCGAGAGTTCGTTGGGCAGATCACGATTGATTTCGATTGGATGTAAAAAATTATCGACGAATACGCCGTCATTTTTGCGTGCATTCATATTAATTGGCGGCTTATTGGTCACCTCCATGTAGCGTTCGCGTAGTGAATACGATTTGCGCAGGCGTCGTGACTTTGAGCGCACCCAGAAACCGGAGCGCTTGACGGGCTTCGTACGTAAATTGATCTCATATTGCATGAGTTCGGCGCTGAGTTTTGGATAGCAAACGAATTGACTGGTGAGCATATCGTCAATGGTCGGACGACGTGCGGGTATGTGGATGAGGATGCGTTCTGAAAATAGAGTAATACGAATATAGTTATTAAAGAATAAAAATATTAAATTAATAATTAATTCAACAGATTTATATATTATATTACTGCTGAATATGTACCAAATAAGGTAGCTCTCGGATTGGTGGTAGTTCATTCGAAGTTTGCGAGGTGAACTTGCCTATTAGTTGTACACACTTTCTGTGGCTCAATGCAGATATGGCATGACATAAAAGGATTAGACTCTATTTTGTGGTGTATAACGGCACATAAAAATTAGTAGTCGAAAAGTTGGAAAATGTGTCCCAGTCTCTTGACAAAAGTACTTTAAGCAAATAACTAAAGACCAAATTGCAAATAAAATATATTGATGTAACATATATATATATATGACAAACCAAACCCGAGCGTTGCTTACTGATCGGTGGCGCCTTGCATAGTAACATGTAGGCTGATAAATTCTCTGGTTTTACGTCGGTGAACAACAGCTGGATAACTACATATATGACATTTAACGGATTAACCAATGGACTGAAATTTATCAGACGTACTTGGTCGACGGCAGCACTAAAAGACACGCTGGAACTCGGACGCCATCGCCAGGTAATCAATCAAATAGCTAAACATACAATGCTTCAAATGACAGCAGAAGAGTATGGCAGAGGAAAGCGGCTCTTCACCCAGCATTACTTAAAAGTCAACACAAAGAAGATTGAAGTTAGCCCCAGAAGTAATGCTGAATGAAGTAACTCAGCGTTAGTACAGGCATCGCAGGACCCCGTCCCAAACATTCCATACCTATGAGACGTTTTCCGAACATTTTCCAAACAGAAGTATTTGCTATAAAACTATAGCACTGAAAGTATTGCACATACTCAATGATAGTCGATCGGCACTTAAGGCGATTTCAGCTTAAGCGATTTCGTCGCTATTGGTGTAGCAGTGCATAGAACGCCGAACAGCCTATCAGTTGGCAACCAAGTACACCTCGCCTGGGTGCCAGGTCATAAGGAGGTAGCTGAGAATAAGCTGGCTGAAGGGAATGCCCCTCTGCACTTGCTTTCAGGATGGTCTCGCCTGGGTGCCAGGTCATAAGGAGGTAGCTGAGAATAAACTAGCTGAAGAGGATGCCCCTCTGAACTTGCTTTCAGGATGGTAGGACCGGAATCCTGCGTAGCAGTTGGTCCCCTTAGCTTAAAGGAGTTGCTACGTAGTGGGGAGGAAGCCAGGAAAAAAGGGAACAACACAACAAAGCCACCTTACTAGGCTTAAAAGCGTAATCAATTTCTTGAGAGACAAATTCAAGCTACTTATGGTATTATACATTGCTTATTATAGGCACAAGAAGGAGTCATTTAACAGGGGTAGAGGCTCTTGTGCAAACTGGCGGTTTTACGGAAATTAGCAGTCTATGGATGCAGGATCAAGGCCTTTGAATCTATGCATATAGAGATCACATCATCTCAATAGCATCCAGCAGTCTACTAGAATATTTAGTATGTGTTTCTACAGAGAGGAGAGCACTATAGAAACTAGGTCGCGCTGCAAGCTTCAAAAAGCCGTATATAATGTATAGTATATATTTATACCCTGAGCAGGGTATATTAAGTTTGTCACGATGTTTGTAACACCCAGAAAGAAGCGTCGGAGACCCTATAAAGTATATATATAAATGATCATTATGTTGAGCTGAGTCGATTTAACCATGTCCGTCTGTCTGTCTGTCCGTCTGTCTGTCCTTCTGTATATATACGAACTATTCCCTCAGTTTTTAAGATATCCTTTTGAAACTTTGCAAACGTCATTTTCTCTTCAAGAACCTGCTCATTTGTCGGAACGGCCGATATCGGAATACTGTAACATATGGCTGCCATATAAACTTAACGATCGGAATCAAGCTCTTGTATGGAAAACTTTCACATTTGACAATGTATCTTCACCAAATTTGGTATAGATTATTTTCTACGGCAACAATGTAATCTCCGAAAAAATTGTTCAGATCGGATTACTATAGCATATAGCTTCCATACAAACTGAGCACATAGTTACTAAAATAAATGCACCTGTGAAGGGTATATTAGCTTCGGTGCAGCCGAAGTTAACGTTTTTCTTGTTTTCACATAAATTTCATAAAATCGCATATATGTAGACACAATTCAAAGTTTTTTTTAAATATTTTTTATTTTTATCCTTAACAGATACTTACGGATAAGTCTTATGCATGGTAGACTCAACTGTCCGGGCAGCAGGTAGTCACCTTTCAATATCGCCGCCTTCAGGCCCGGTATTGTGGGCGCCCGAAATGGCATATTACCGACTACCATAAAATAAAGCAAAATACCAAGCGCCCAAACATCCACCGGCGCGCCGACATAGTGATCATCGGAAAACAGTTCAGGAGCAGCATACGGGGGCGAACCACAAAATGTGTCCAGCTTCTGATTGGCACCTACAAATGTGAGGTTAGAAAATAAAAGAATTAGAAAAATCAAATCCAGAGCTCAGTTGTTTAGAAATAGATATTTCTATCCACTTTATAATATCTTGCTTACAGCTACTTTTTAATTTTACTGGTGATGCTTGGCTGAAGTATAAGTTGTAATTCCGTTCTTTCTTTTACCATTTTAGCTCAACAAAGTGCTCTTGTAGGTTGGAACTGATGTCGTGACAAGCTAATGACAAGGGCCAGCAAATGGATAGCCTTAAGGATTACTTTATTAAGAAAAGTGCGCAAAAGGGTGAAAAAACAAAAATGGTAGATAACGAGTAGAAATGTGCAACTGAGAGTGGTTCACATACGTCAGCTTGCCCAAGGCTTTTGTTCAACTAAGGTGGTTCAACAAGCAAAGGTAATTTTTTTCAAGATATATTCAATTACCATCCGACAGTATATTTATGATGCGAAGGAGGCATTGAACTTAGAAAGGTTTTAAACTACGGGCATTTGGTCTATATTAAATGAGAAAAGAGGTTAATTTAAAAGTGAAGTTTGGCCAGAAAACGTTTAGCGTCTGACAGTCAGATGGATCCACATAAACTCATAGTTTGAGTACTACTGTTACGTAAACAAACAATATAACATTAAAAAAATTAAATGGTATACAAAGAGCAGCATGTGCGGGTGTTTCTGGGGCTATCAGGTCATGCCCGACTGATGCGCTCAACGTGATCCTGCATCAACTACCAATGGACATTTTTATTCAAAAAACAGCAGCTATTGCGGCGACAAGAATAAAAGAATTGGGAGGTTAGAACTAGCAGAACTATGCACATAGTGTAATTCTAAACAAGCTCGCCATTAATAAATCAGACTACATTCTCCCAAAGCTGGACTTCAATAGACACTTCCAGGTAAGGATACCATCTAGACGAGAATGGAGAAGAGGCTCAATAGAAGATGAGGATACCATCTCAGTCTATACCGACGGGTCCAAAATGGACAGCGGAGAAGGCACGGGGGTATTCTCCACTGATCTTGGCATATCTCTCTCTATACGTCTACCGAACTCGGCTAGCATCTTCCAAGCAGAAGGACTAGGCATAGAAAAAGCTTGCGAAGCTCTATTGGAAAACCACGGGAATATAAATAAAGCAACTATATTTACGGATAGCCAGGCGGCGCTCCTGGCCTTGTCTTCACCCATGACAAACTCCAGCACAGTACACAACTGCAAGAGAGCACTAAGCGCAATAAAAGACAAGCTCCAACTAAACTTAATCTGGGTTCCCGGCCACAGGAACATTTTCGGTAACGAAAAAGCAGACGAGTTGGCAAAGGCAGGAGCTTTCCTCAACGAACCCGAGGCGGAGATAATACCAAGTCCGCTAGGATCAATCAAAAGTGAGATCAATAGACAATTTCAACAAATTGCAAATAACAGGTGGAAAAACATCACAAAATGCGTCATAACTAAACAATTATGGCCAACATATGACAGGAAAAGACCCAACGACTTACTAAATAAGTCAAGGAAAAGTATTTACAGAGTAACAGCTACCACAACAGGGCACTGGCCATTTGGGGAACACGCATCCAAAATGGGTATGCCCAACAATGACATCTGCCGTGGCTGCGGAGTAGCAGGGAACAAGGAAACAATCTTCCACTTTCTCTGTGAATGCCCAGCTCTAGCACAGATCCGACACAAAACACTTGGAATCCATCTAGCACCAAACCTTGAATGGATTTCCACTAAAAGCATAGCGGACATAAGTAGTTTCATCGAAACCTCAAAATGGTTTGAAAGAGAAGGTGAAACGTAATAGCAGATACAGGAGGTTCTACGAACAGTGCATCAAAATGGCACATCAAGTGTTAATTGAGCCCGATAGGGCTGCACTCCTACCTACCTACCTACTACTGTTACGTCCATTAATTCGACAATGTTATTTTAGAAGTGTAGTTTTAAATGAGGCTATACTTTTTTCATAGTTGTTCGTTTTGCCAGCTGTTACTTGATTTGTACTACGTTCGGCTTGCTAATTTGTAATGCACAGACTTACTCCAGAATAACATTTGCAATTCGTCCAAATCTATTGCTAAAATAATGCCTCGCGCAGAGACAGAGTTGATAATTCCAGCAACCACGGTTTGGTTTCGCACCACGTTTAATGTATTGGATAATGCGCTGTAGAGTGCGTACCAAAGGCGCTATTGCTATAGTGCGGGATATCGAAGAAGACTCGAGTGGGTTCATCTACCAAAATTGAAGATGTGCCCATCCACTTTATGGAAGATTTTGCGGAAGAATCTTGCTTTGCTGACTTACAAACTCGTGCAATAATTGAAGCCAAACGACAAACAAGTGCATTTCACATTCGATGGATGGGTCAAACCAAAGTGGCCACCGAACCCGAAACCCACTATGGGTTCGTTAATAAAAAAAATTGTCGCATTTGAAGTGATAATAATCCAGAAGCCATTGTTGAGACGCCGCTACATCCTTAAAAAGTCACTGTTAGAGGAGGAAATCATTGGTCCATATATATAGAAAATGAAGCCTGCTATAACGTTACATTTAATGTGGAACACTATACATGATTAATAGCTTTTTCGTGCCGGAATTGAAGGATGCTGATTTGGATCATCTTTGGGTCCAACAAGACGGCGCTATATGCCATACAATCAACGAAACAATCAATTTATTCGAGGAAACTTGGGGAGCGCTGTATTTCGCCTCCTACGAAGTCGTGCGATTTAACCTTGCTTGACTGCTTGATGCGGCGTTACTTGACGCGATTGACGCCTTGATAGAGAATATTCTGCGCGTTATTGCTGTCTACATTGTCTTCTTGAAAGCCACATGGTTCAAAAAACATCCTATGAAATATCAGAGATGTTCGGAATTGTAGACGTGTGAACAGACGGATAAAACAACAAATTTACCACAGTACAACTGCTCTAGTGCTTCAGGGGTACTTAATTCGTGAAAAATCTGCAGTAGTCTTGCGGGTTAATATACACAGCTTCAAGCTATAACAATGCGTTTTCAATATACATACTTCATAGTTATTGTAATTACAGAGCTTCCAACCAACTACCGCTATTTATCTCAAAAATTTTTAATAATGTTCCGAATATTTCATTTGCTCCTAACTTAAACCAAATAAACCGCGTTCCAGGTACATGAATTATTCGCAACAACAAAGCTTTATGAAATATTTTAATAACTGAAATATTTTGCGCATTGGCCATCCATCGGCACGGTCTACTCACAAATAAGCCCTCGTCATTGAAAGCAACTTTGTTGGGAACAAATTGTAATTCTTTACACTTACATACAGACAAACGCATATACACCACCAGCACACCATTGTCACTCACCATTGATAAGTTGTGTGCTAAAACCGAAATCAGCCAGCTTCAAGCGATCCTCTGATAGCAGTAGCACATTTTCAGCCTTAATATCGCGATGCACAAAGCCCAAGCTGTGCTGTAATTTATCACCAAACGCCAGGCGTAGACGGAAGCAGCGCGAAAACATGCAAAAACAAAAATAAATACAAAGTGTTTGTAAGTAAACAGCAGAGGGGGACGAGTTGAAGGTAAACTGAGCAATAAGTACAGTGACAGAAAACACAAATCGCAATTTAATGGACAACTGGTCGCCAACACCGTCACATGGCAGGCCGAGTGCTCCACTCAGTGTGTCCTTTGGTATTGCCGCCGGCTGGTCGTCGCTGGCTGACTGCTTTCTGGCAGACTACTGTGATTGGCTGCGCCAACATAAAGTAAAATATAATTGCCAGCTGCTTACCATGTGTTTTACGGCTAACAACAGCTGCTTGAACAAGGGCGCAGCGTGTATCTCCCGCAGCGGGCCACCCTGGGTGATGTGATTGTAGAGCTCGCCGCCGCGTATCCACTCGGTGACAAGATATACACGTCCCAAAGTCTCTACCACTTCGAAAAGCCTGCGTCAGAGATAAAAGCGGAAAAGAGAGAAATAAAAAGTGAAACTTATACAACAAGCACTCGTTTGCACTATACATATGTACATATATAAAGGCTGATGCTGTGCAGAGCAGCGCAATAGGATGAAAAAGCGGGAGGAAACAGCAAAATGGCAGAGTCAACGTCGGATTTTTATGCCACTTTACCGTTACGTTGTTATTTTTCAGTTTACTCGGTTTTTCAAAACCAATGCACTGGATGCTGTAACTTGCAAAGGCTAGGAAACCGTTGCACACTCATATATGATTACATGTATCTGCACTAGAGAGGTGTACACACACTCTCATGTAAGTATAGATTGTTTTTCAAACAAATTCTGTCAAATAAGTGACGGTTTTTGTTTTTCGAAACAGTTGACTGAGGTCCGGGCTGACTATCACTGACTAAAAAATTGTATAAATTGAAGGAGTAGAGACTTTATCTCCAAGAACATGTTTTTAATTCGGAGATTTCTTTGCCAAAGATTATTGGAACAATGCAATAGCTCTCGATGACAATGTGCCATGCTCTATGCCCACTTAAAGCAACTTCTTTATATAATGTTTTAAGATTATCGTATTCATTGCCGAAATCTTTTCTGAATTATTTGAAAAGCAACTTCTTCTTCTTCTTTACTGGCGTACACACGTTATAGCCGAGTTAACAGCAGCGCGCCAGTCGTTTCTTCTTTTCGCTATTTGACATCAATTCGAGATACCAATTGCAGCCAGGTCCTTCTCCAGCTGATCTCTCCAACGGAGTAGAGGTCTTCCTCTTCCTCTGCCTCCACCGGCAGGTACTGAATCGAAAACCTTCAAAGCTGAAATGTTCTTTTCCATCCGGACAACATGACCTAGCCAGCGCAACCGCTGTCTTTTCATTCGCTGAACTATATCGATATCGCCAAATATCTATTTTAAATAATTTGTTCTATCGACTGCGGTACTCGCCGTTGCCAATACACTAAAGACCCTAAATCTTTCGCAGAACCTTTCTCTCGAGCACTCCTAAGGCCCACTCATCAGATGATGTCATTGTTCTTGCCTCCGCACCATATAGCAGGACGGGAATGATGAGTGACTTCTACAGTTTGGCCTTTGTTTGTCGGGAGAGGGCTTTACTTTTCAAATGGCTTTTTAGTCCGAAGTAGCATCTGTTGGCAAGAGTTATTCCGCAATGGATTGGTTGATTCGCAAGGTTGATTTTGTTGATGGTGCTGATGCTGGTTCCAAGATAAATTAAATTATCCACGAATTCGAAGTTTTGATTGTAAACAGTGAGGTGTGAGCCAAGTCGCGAATGCGATGACTGCTTTTTTTTGGTGACAGAAGATATTTGGTCTTATTCTCGTTCACAATCAGACTCATACGCTTCGCTTCCTTATCCAGTCTGGAGAAAGCAGAACTAACGCCGCGGTTGTTGAGGCCAATGACATAAATATCATCGGCGTACTCCAGCAGCTGTATACTTTAATAGAATAATGTTCTTTTCTATTTAGATCTGCAGTTCAAACTATTTTCTTCAGCAATAGGTTGAAGAAGTCGCACGATAGGAAGTCCGTTTGTCTGAAATCTCGCTTGGTATCGAACGGCTCGGAGATGTCCTCTCCGATCCTGACGGAGCTTTTGGTATTGCTCAACGTTAGCTTACACAGTCATATTGGTTTTACGGGAATACCAAGTCCAGACATAGCGGCATAGAGACAGTTCCTTTTCTTGATTTCGAAGGTGGCTTTTAAATCGACGAAGAGATGGTGTGTGCCGATCTTGCTTTAACGGGCTGGGTAAAGCACTGATCGGCTGAAATTTTCTGTATTTTATATAGAATTCACTAAGATTAAATGCCGACCACTTTAATATATTTTGCGACATCACAATTTTTGTCGCTCTCTGTGCCATATTTCATTTTCCACTCCATTACCATAAATATATTTCATCACGTGACCGCAAAAGACAAGTTACTTATTTGACAGAGTGTGCGAGCAAAAATACACACCAATTTGCATGAGTTTCATATAGTCTGTTTACCCCTTTTTCACAGTATCCTGTCATTTTCCGCCCGCTTCGCCTTCTTACCTTAAAATATTGGGATGATGTACGCATTCGAGCGTCGCTATTTCACTGGAGAGCATACGCAACGCTTTCGCATCCAAGCCACCACGGTCAACTACTTTGATAGCCACTTTGTCTGCAAAGCAAAAAAAAATAAAATAAAATGAAAATGGCAATCAAAGTGAATAAGAATAAAAGAGTGGAAAGCCACACAAAGTCAGAAGTGAGTCAGCTTTCTCTCGGCTGAGCCTTGAACAACAAACGATTGTACGGGCTTTGGCATTTACATGAATGGTACTCGACTTAATGGATATGTGATTTGAGTGAGGAGGACAAGTCTATGAGCATTTTTTTTTGTGGAACACAGTGAAACTTCGAAACATGCAACCATAGAAATGTTTGGTGAACTTTGTGAAGTGTGCATTTTCTACTTTTAGGTGGTTTTGTTGTGAGACAAGTTAAGTAACTTACTTTAGTGATCTTTGGAATAGGAAATGGATGTAACTATTATTGTAAAAATTCTTAATGTTGATTTTAGCTGCGTTTTACGTTCTTAGCATACTCGCTTATAAAAAAAAAGCCATAATATCATTTTCAGAACCTCGAGAGCTTACCGCGTGTTAGTTGGTGTACAGCTAATTTGACTTTGGAAAAGTTGCCACGTCCAATATCGCCGCAAAATCTGTAAAGGCCGATGCGCCGGCCGATGGTTACCTGAGAGTTAAAATAAAGTAAAATTGAATTAATGTTATGATGAAAATTTGATAAAGAATTTGTTTACAAATATTTCCCGTTTTAATTGTTTGGTGCACACTACTCTATGATGCTAATAGTCGTATAAATTTTCACAAAAAATAAATTTTATCTCTTTGTGAAAATGTTAGACATTTAGAGTCTCAGATTTAAAGGATAGGTTAGGTAGTTTAAGAGGTCGTTTTTAAGAAAGATCTTGGCTACCACAAGGGACCAGCGTTGTAAGCTATCTAATTACTATTTAATTACAACACTGGTCCCTTGTGATACTTAATAGTCTAAAGGATAGTTCTTTAGGAACTAAACATCTAAAATTACATTCCTTTTTCTACAATATAATCTTTGAAAATATTTTTTATTCATAGAAAGCTACGTTTTAAGGAAAGAGCAAGATCTTTAATTTATTTTTTCGTTTTCTTTTTTTTTCAAATATCTATGCAAAATGTTGTGCCTAAATTTACTGTCGATTGGCGCAAAATTGACGAAGATGTCGCTGTTTCATGAACAGGATCAGAGCTTCAAAATAAAATCGTTTTTCTTTCAACTAACAATATATTTGTGAATACTTATTATTTTACAATAACAAATTAACTATTTCTTTTACAAAAATTCACGTTATTCCTTCAAAGTTTTCTCAAAAAGTGAAAAATTTTTATATTGAAAAACTCCCAGCTTTACTTGGACGATTATCCAAAGATATAATGTTGGTTCAGGTGTAAAGAACATAGTGTATTAAGTTTATTATGAAGTTTGTAACACCAAGAAATAAGCGTCTGACCATGTATAAGAGGCAATTTTTTATAGGCAAAAGAAATCTCTAGAAAAACCTTATACATAAATATAATGAAGCTTTAAGAAGCTTCATTTTTAATATCAAGCAACTGGTTGGAACCTATCTATGCGAACTTCATAAGACTGAGTTAGATCCCCGCGACCTGGAGACGAGTCAAAACTATGTTTATCCCGAAGGCTGTCAGATGCTCCCACGTTACCGCCAAGGATTTCAGGCCCACCAGCCTCTACTCCTTCTAACAAACAACTCTCTAGAGACTGATGGACTGGTACATAAGGAGGCGCTTTCCGAGGGACCATATATCAGGGGCGTAATATGCTTATTGTAAGAGCAAGTCAGTGAATATTGCCCTGCATAATATCGTGTCATGACTTGAGAAAGCCATTGCGGTTAAGGAATTCCTTGATATTTCTTCTTCTTCTTAATTGGCGTAGACACCACTTACGCGATTATAGCCGAGTTAACAACAGCGCGCCAGTCGTTTCTTCTTTTCGCTACGTGGCGCCAATTGGATATTGCAAGCGAAGCCAGGTCCTTCTCCACTTGGTCCTACCAACGGAGTGGAGGTCTTCCTCTTCCTCTACTTCCCCCGGCGGGTACTGCGTCGAATACTTTCAGAGCTGGAGTGTTTTCGTCCATCCGGACAACATGACCTAGCCAGCATAGCCGCTGTCTTTTAATTCGCTGAACTATGTCAATGTCGTCGTATATACCTTGATATATTCCTTGATGTATAGAGCTTTAAATAACATCCTACCGGAAGCAGTCGTAACTTCTCTGGGTGGTCTTGGGGAGACATCCATTTGCGGCTCATCTTGTATAGGAAGCTGTCATGGAAGCCGAATATGGAAGAGAGATCAAAAAGGGCAAAGGTACTGCGTAGAGGAGCTATTCGCAAAAGGTGGGGTCTCTTACCGAAAGCGGCCCTCCGATTCTACGACACCATAATGAAGCGCAATATGTTTTATGGATTCTTTGTGTAGTGGAGGGCTCTAAAAAACACCACACTTGCAAAGAAACCCAAGAGCATTCAACGAGCTGCGCTCATCAGCATGTGTGGTACCCTAAAGTTCACTCCAACCATGGAACTTAACGCTATGTTGCACATATTGCAAGTATACATCGTCAGAAGGTGTTTGGTTGCTATAAGACTCACTTACTTTGACTTCATACCAGATCAATTGAATCATGGAGTCGCCAAACCGAACTATGGCGCCTCTTTCTCTGTCCATATACCGGCGAAACAGTTATGGGTGGGAAGAAATCGTTAAAGGAGAGGGCAGTGAGCTTCTTTACGGATGGATCAAAGCTTGTGGGGAAGGTTGGTGTAAGGCTTTACTTTCAGGAGCTCTTTATCAACTCCAGATTCAGACTTCCTGTCTATTGCGATACGATTGTATTTGCAAGCCGAAATTACAGCCATTAAGGTAGCAGTAGAGTTACTGCTGCGGAGTGCAGACGTGCCCAACCACAGATATAACAAAGCGGCAATACTAGCGTTGAACTCATTAACAATGCGTTCAGGCCTGGCAGTGTCTAACATCGCTATCAATACGATCGAGTGTCTTTCTGATATGACTGGTATGGGGGACAGACCACAGCGGAATTGCAGGAAATTATAAAGCTAGCAAGAAAAGGCACCCTAGAACTGTTATCGGTAATGCAGGAGTGGATCGGTGCTCTTGTGTTCTACTACTAGATAGCTGGGCCCACATCGGTACATGTGCTGTCGCAAAAGCCTTTGGCTCAAGATCGATCGCAAGATATAGTGTGATCACTTTGCCCTTAGTAAGCCTAACCTCCCCCTAGTTGTGGAGCTTTTAACAGGCCATTGCCCTATTGGCGTCCCCGCAGTAAGGCTGAATGGAAGAATACGGGGTGGAAACAACTCAACACTTCCTTCTTGACTATCCTGCCTTGATCAGACTCAATCACTTGGGAGCGCACACCATCAGACATCCCACCGAACTGACGGAAATGGAAATTAAACATCTGTGCAAAGTTGTTTTGGCTCACTAAGCATTTTGCTAATTTATAAGTTCAAACACAGGAGCTCTTCTTTTCTATGGCGTCACAAAGGACTGTATGTAGCAGTCTACGAACGATCTTTGATCAGCCATCTAACCTAACCTAACGATGACATATATCATAGTGCTGTCATAAGTCTTTGGATTTTTTGCAATAGCAGGTATCTTAATCTTTCTGGTTGTTAGAATAAAAGATAAGTGGTTTATGTTGACCCCATATTACTTAGCAAATTAGTGTGTCTTCCTATCCAGAAGGTTTTTAAGTCTATAGCAGCTAGTCAATAAAGCGAATGAGCGTCATTAGAAAGATCAGCTGGAAAACTACCGGCGAAATGTATAGTTTTGTAGATTACTGTTATTTCTAAACAAATTTAATATTATAAGTAAGTAATAATAACTAATCTAAGCTATTATTATAATCACTTCAGGAATCAAAGGGAGAGTTGTGACTTGTGACTTATCAGGATTGCCATTATCGTATTATCCATTTAAATTATACACTTATGAGACCAAATGTTGATAAGAATTGCCTTAAACTCTGACTAGCAGCTAATTTAATTTACTTGTCAATATATCTGCTATGCCCGCATCTAAAACATTTTGTAATCGCTAATTTCAAGCAACAAAGCAGTATGCCACTTAATGCACCTTAAATACCCATGAGCTTACATGAACGTTTATTATTCAAATGAATGCACCCATACACATGTAGCAGTATACCATATTGCAGTATATATATGTAGATATCGTGACTTAAACGCCATGGGTTGCTTATTAACGGTATCTAATTATTATTGATTATCACCTACGCTTGCTAAGTGAAATTCATATCAGTATTATAAACATACACATTGTGTTGCATCATAAGTACATTGTGTATATACATATGTATGTGTGTACATATTAATCTTATACATGTATGAAACGTGAACATAAAGCGATTGAATTTCACATCACTCATACGCCCCGGTCGCCAGTGCTCTCTGTGTCAAATCGTTGTAAAGTCGCTTGTGCTTATCATCCTCAGCCTTCTGCTGTTGACAACTTGAAAATGTCAAATACTTGACACGTCAATCGAGCTTTCATATGCTGCAGATGGAAGGGTATTTGTGAAATATATGGTAAATCAGGAGATTTCATGAGAAAGATTTGAAGGGTGCATTTTTTCGTTATTTCCGGGTTTTCTGTCCCATTTTATCCTATCTTTAATATATATTATACTACATTTACTATTGTCTATGTAGATAAGGTTGCTCTCATAGTTAAGGAAGAATTCCTGGTACCGTTTACGAGTTAACACAAGGGAAACCCAATGTGGGAGCTAGCTGAGCCCAGGTGTCAATTCAAATAAAACTGAACTGGTTGTATAATCCAGGTGATGTAAAATCCGGGATGCACGCCTTTCTTCTCTGGGGGGACTCTCGGCTTCACGCTGTCGAAAAGGTGATAGAAAACTATCATGGAAGATCAATGTTGAAGAGAGAAACAGAAAGGAATTAGTTGCCTTATATTGATGTAAAGGAGTTATTGGGAAGCTGTGGGGACTCTCACCAAAAGTTGTGTTTTAGTTTGAATAACCGTAGTTATGCCAATAACTTTCTGTGGTGTATTTGTCTGGTAGAGGGCGCTCGGTAAGGCCACACTCACTAAATAGGTAGAATGTGTTCAACGAGCGACTTTCATTGATATCAGTAGTGGACTAGGTATAAAACCGATTATGACACCAAATGCCATTCTACATGTAGGACCCGTGGACATAGCCGCCAAATGCATTGCTGAGAATGTTGCTATCAGACTTCAAGAAGACGGGCACGTTAAGGGTCCCAAAGAGGGGCATTCAGCAATCCTCTCCCATCCCAGATAACTCAGACCATTGCGTCAAGTAAACTTCTCATAGCGGCATCTACTCCATGTACATGCCTCGGAGGGATATGTGGGTGTGTCGGGGTCTCTGGATAGGCGCAGTGAGCTTTTCGTTTTTTTTTATTTTCTATCAAGGTAGCAACAAATGCACTTCTCCGAAGTGCGGTTACTTTTAGGGAGATATTCATTCACTCCGATGGCAGATCTGCTATACTGGCCTTGAACCCGCTGCAATAAAGGCACCCTTAGCCAAATTCGAATCTATCAACATCGGAACGAGCAGTTCTCCTCCATTTTTGTACCTTTGGACGCTAAATCTATGAGTTTCAGCAAGCGTTGGTCAACAACCAGCACTTGTGGTGTTGCGAATATTTTCTGGCCCATAGTGGACTAGCTCTTATCAATATTCGCATCATCGCAATGTTAGGTGAATACTTTCCCTTTGTCACTCAGACTATTTAACTACTTAACTTAAGGAGAGTGTATACATATATATATATAGGATTTACAGAACACAGCTCCTGCTCAAAGAGCCCTAAACCGTATGGCCTTACCAACTTCACTTTTATCAATTATTCGCACACGTATTAAATTTAAGTGAACAAGGAGAACGGACAGTTTCATTCTCTCACTTTATGCAAATTTACCCACAGCACGGAGTACATTGTTGTTGTTGGTGTTTACTTGTTGTGCAGCTGCTTCTTTACATGAATATGTAAAGTATATGTAGCTTTCGGAGGTTATCAGCCGATTGCCAGATCAAAGCCAGGTGGTGCCACCTTACCCAACATGGGAGCTAACCAACATCATATTGCCTTGCTTCCGACTTCACCAATCCGTTACTGCGGTTTTACCTTTCTTTGTGCTATTTACCGTTGCTATTGCTTTAATTGCTTCAATCGCGATTTGCATGCATCGAATTTGTGCGGCTTTTACGGCAACCAGTCCTGCCCGAAGGCAAAGATGGAAAAGAGCAAAGTGCCCCTACGAATTACATTTATCCATCTAGTAGAGGCACAAACTGGCGACCATGCCGACATATGTACTTGAATTTTGGTGTTGCTTGTAGTTGTTATTGTTGTTTAAGTACACATGATGAAACATACGAGCATTACAGTTATAACAATATTTGCACAAGTCGGTACACAATTAATCCATCAGAGGAAATTACACATTTTTTCATTATTAAATTTAAACGCTTCAGTGATTGCGTGCCGAGTGGTCGCCTGGTAACAGCCAACAACCCCACCCTGTTGCGTTTGTGCTTTGACCAAAGTTCTTACACTTCAGCGCTCAGCTTTCATTATCAAGGCAACTTGACAGCGTGCTTTATTGCTGTTTCTATGCATTTTCGTTGCCATTGTTGTTGTAATTTCGTAGCTTTGGCTTAACGCCTGCGGGTCATGACTGTTCGACTCGGCGCAATAGCCATGTTAAATGCATGCATGAATGTGTCTTATGTGCGGTAACGGGGCGCACACAAGTTGTTGGAATGGCCGATAGGAAATGCGATTGCAGTTCCTCTTGTAATTTTGCGTCTAAAGTCTAAATGCGATTGCAATTCCTCTTGTAATTTTGAGTCTAAAGTATGTTTTCCTTCGTTGTGATATTCGCGGGTATATTAAGTTTGCCACAAAGTTTGTCACAACCAGAAGAAAATGTCGGACACCTTATAAAATGTATATGTAAATAACTGATGAGCGTACCGAGCTTAGTAGATTTAGCGATGTCTGTCTGTATAAACGCGAACTGGAAATTCAGTTTTTGTCGTTCCTTTCCTCACAAAAAGCTGTTAACTTGTCAGAAACACCGTATCGGACCACTATAGCATATAGCTGCCATGCAAACTGATCGGTCAAAACCAAATTTTTACTGTTTGGCACGAATTGGACATTCCTGGTGTAGCCAGATCCTTTTCCACCTGGTCAACCGTTGCCAATTCGCAAAGGACCATAAACGGCCGCAGTATCCTTCTCTCGAGAACTCGTAACGTCGACTCATCAGAAGTTGTCATCATCATCAGCAAGACGGAAATAATGAGTGACCTATAGAGTTTGGTGTTTTGTCGTCGAGAAAGTACTTCACTTCTCAATTGCCTACTCAGTCCGAAGTAGCACCTGTTGGCAAGAGTTCTTCTACGTTAGATTTCGTGGCTGACATTGCTATGGGTGTTAACACTGATTCCAAGATAGCCGAAGTTATCTACGGCTTGGAAGTTATGACTGTCAACAATGACTTGAAACTCAAGTCGCGAGTGCGACAACTGTTTGTTTGATGACAGTAGATATTTCGTCTCGCCTTCGTTCAATATCAGACCCATTTGCTTAGCTCCTTACCCAGTCTGGAGAAAGCAGAACTAACGGCACCGGTGTTGGGAACTAACCCCCGGTAATAATATCAATATCAGCTGTACACTCATATAGAAGATTCAGCTTTGCAGCTGGAATAATTTTCTCCAGAAGAAGATTGCAGAGTTCGAACGATAGGAAAACGCGTTGTCTGAAATCTCGTTTGGTATGGAATGACCGACCTTGACGGAGCTTTTGGTATCACTCAACGTCAGTTTACAAAGCAGGTCAGGAAAGTTGTTCGAGCACCATGTAGTTCGGAGTGGCCAGAAACGATTATTTTACATATGGCTGAAGTAGATCACGACTTCCGGTCTTAGACCAAGTATTTTTTGAGTAGCCAAAGAACATCTGTTTGGAAGCGAGCTAAAGTGAGAAGGCGAACCTTCCGTCATCAGGGTTGTGCGCTGGGTTTGGGATCCGCCACGTAAAAAGCACCCCCCATGAACAGGAAGTAACAGCCTCGGATGAGAGACCCCCTTTTGATGACGACTACGGAAAACGCTAGGTCGTAATGCATATATATTTTATTTAGTGGAATATTAAAACGACACTCTTACTTATCTTTACTCAAAATTATATTACTTTTAAGAAAAGGATGGTAATTTGAAATTTCTCCCAGAAAACTCGTTGGAATCTCGCTACCTAGATACCGACTAAGTAGATCTGATAACAGAAATAAGGCGCTAAAACTTTCTTGTAAAAGAAATGCTCAAAATGATACCAGCTTTGCAGTCGCACTTGAACTCTCTCTACGGACATCCAACTAAACCTTTTATAATTGAAGTAGAATTTAAAAGTGCTTGTCATCTGTTGTACATTTTTTTCGAATAATTTTTTAAGGTGTTCAGAAATCTATGTTCTAGGTGCTTCTGTGTTGCTGAGTACCCGGCTAACTAGTATTTTAAAACAGGTTGTAGTTTTGTTTCACCAGTAATTGGTTAGGCGTAAAAAACAACCTACAGAAGAAGTTAGACATGAAAACAGCGACACATTTTCTATGATCCTATATAACCTACATATATTACATGTATTATCATTAATTTTACATCAAAGCCTTTACCGTTGCGCATGCACATAATATAATTTGCAAAACTATTTTTATTTTTCGGTCCACTATTTCTGCCTTCATTATGAGCAAATTGCTTTATTTTTGCATTTTTGCTGCTTTATCGTATGCCGACAATTACGGCAATTGGATTTCGGTACAATAAAAATAAATACAAAAACATTTGCTAGCCCATTTTGTAATTTTCCTCCCTAACCAAGCACTGAGTGCGGAAAAGCCTTACAAGTTCGACGTGTTCGACCGTTTCTACGTTCAAGTCCAAGTTCAAAGCTGTCGATGTGCCGCTATTTGTGGGGTTTGTCGCACTTTACTATATACTCATGCTTAAACACGGTCTATTAGGTTCATAGACCTCTTTATCTGCTACATGCCGTTGCGGCAGTGAGTATTATAGGCAAATATCTACACCTAGCAATTGTACGAGGAACACGAAAGAACGAATGAAAATGTAAAGGTATAAATGAGAATTGCGCAATCGACCACGAAATATAGCCACATGTGCCCCACGAATGTTTAAGGGTGCGGAATTAAGGAAATGGCTTTGAGGTATTCAACATATAGTTGGCGCTGAAAGCGCGTAGTTCTAGTTTTATTCGTCGCATCGGGTCATGCTATATCTTTTTAGAAAGCTCATTTCACGCGCTAACACGTGTTTGATTGATTGTCGTTTCTTTTAAGTCGTTCGTGAGTTATAGCGTCGCAAACATGGAGCAAAATAAAGAAAATACGGCATATTTTACAGTACTACTACGATAAAGCCAAATATGCATCTCAAGCCGCCAATAAAATTTGTGCAGTTTATGGACCCGATACAGTTTCCATTTCCACCGCACAACGATGGTTTCAAAGTTTTCGTTCTGGTGTAGAGGTGGTCGAAGATGCGCCACGCCCCGGAAGGCCTGTCGTCGAAAATTGCGATAAAATCGCTGAATTGGTCGAAAGAGACCGGCATAGGTCAAGAGCTGGGCATGAGTCATCAAAAATTCATTTCAATTTCAATAAAAAAAAAATTCAATAAAAATACCGCAAGACTTTTTTGACAACCCATTATATTAATCGGTTTATCGGCCTACGAAATAAAGATATTCCTTTAGATATGTCATAATATGAGTTAAATTGTAGTACTACAAGTATTTTCAATGGATTACTCGTATTTATGCTAAGTAAAGAATGGGACAGCTCACTACTGGACTGAGTCTAAGACCAAATCAGCCAGTGTTGGTCAACTGCCCACTAGGGAAAAATATATGATAGAATCATCTCAACACTCGCTTTTCGAATGTTCCGTATTTGCCAGTTCAAGGCGAAAACTTCTTGGATCACATACTAAAAGGCGTTTTCGCTGATAGCTGAAATTCTAGTACAGAAGTTATTTCGTTTGTCTTCACAAAGGACTGTCACCAGTCTAAGTGTAATCTCCCGCCATGCTGAGTGATCAGCCATCTTTCCTAACTTAATCTAATGTACTCTAATATATCGTTATTATATTAGAGTACATTAGGTTATGTTACTATAATACGATGACTTCTTAAAACTAAAGTTTCAAGTTTCCATCATACACCTGTATCTTGATTCAAAATTAAGAAAGGAACTTTTCAATGAGATGCCAAGTTTAATTAGCTTTCACTTATAGAAAAATTGTCTCTCCTTGAGTAAGATAATTTAGGTTATGTTAGGTAATGAATAAACCTATTTGGACTGCTAGCGACGCTTGACCGTTGCCCAGAACTCCTAGGTTTGGATCAAAAGACCTTGCCATAAATTTATTCAGGTGGCTAAAATCAATTCCAGCTAATTCGCAGAAAAGAATATGTTCCAATTAAAATGCTTCAACCTTGGTCTAGCGAGCCCTAGACAGTCAAGAAGTTAGTGTATAGATGTTTCCATCTTATCTTCTTTCCTCAACCTTGATAAGTTGCGTCCTCCAAAATCTTTAGTCTCATCGCAAGAGTGGCAATGGGACAGTGTGCAGTTAGAACACCAATCATTTACCGCCATGTGAACCCTGTTAAAGTGGACCTTTTAAGATCCACTCTGGACCAGAAGTCTTTTGCAACCCCACAAGTGCTGGTTGCTGACTAACACTTACTGAGCTCACGCTTCCATTCCCTTCCTGATGAAGGTGCTAGGCACTCAGACAGGTTTAATAAGCAAGTAACTTATTTCTACCGCCAGTGAGGTCAAGTACTCTTTGACTAGTTTTGAGTTCACTGTCAGTGAGCTGCATAGCAGCTCAGCTAACGGAGTGGATGCATACCTCCTAAAAAGAAGCCGCACTTTGTAAAAATATACGTGCTGATATCCTGCCACTTCTGCTTGAAAGAGACTATAGTTCTCTGGCTCTCTGAAACAATTTAAGTAAAATGGCTTTAATAATAAATTGAGCCAAGGGATCGCCAAAAATTTATATCAAATCAGCTTGCTGAAGTTAGATTAATAAAAGAAAGTGACGGTAACGGTGCGAGAAAATCAACAATGGGTGAAAATTGAGAAGAGAGAGCGCCTTGAGTACTTCAGTTTCATGGTAAGTTATTGCCTTGGTATCTACTTCTCTTATTAGAAAAAATACTTAAATATTATTCTATTGTCCTAGCTCTTGGTATTTCCTCTCGCTATCAATTCAGGATTTGAGTCTATTGCTCTCTTGTTCTCTTATTGTAGCGACCATAAGAAAGCAATGAATTATATTTCATTAAAGTATTTGAAGAGAGATGACTTACTACTTTTTCTAATACTATATTCTTCTAAAAACTTCCCGTTATTAATGACTTGAACAGAATGTTGTTTCACCACACCTGCTAACTTAGAGGATATAAAACTTAACGCAATTGAGTGCTCCTAATTTTTGTGTACTTTATATTTCCCTATCCCATTTCTTTTAACAACTTTAGCTATTTATTTTAATCTCCCTCCTCATTCGGGCGCGTAATTACCTCGTGTCCGCATCTTGGATCGCACTGCAGCGCTTTCGTTAGCCGCTGGTAGGGCGGTGTGGCGGGTGGACAGGGCGGCGGCACTAGCACTGACTCGTGATAATCACCTGTGGTATCCACGACTGCTGTTTTGTTGATGGCACCTTTTACACCGAAATACACAATGTCGTAACAAGAAACAAAACAAAGTGCAAATACGCCGTCAGTCGGCTGGCGTTGAGCGAAAAAAACGGCGTTCCTAAACGGATAAACGCAACTGCTAGGCTGCCGTGGAATAATATCAAGCAAGACACTAAGCGTTCGAAGGAGCTCGGTGTGGGCAGAGCAGGTCGTCGTATGTCTGCGGCGGATGTTCTTGGTTGCTGACAAGCGCTTGTTGACCTCTTAATGTTGTTGTTTAACTTAGCTGTTATGGCTTTCTTTATTGCTGGCGCTATTTGTTCTATTTTGCGCCCTAATTTGTTTCTATTTTTCTTTGTTTGTTGACGCGCAAAATTTTGGCTATTTTTTTATTAGACAATGTCGCTATTTGCCGTTTTATTGACAGTTGTGCCGTGGAACTGCTATGTAAAACGGTTAACTCCAATTTGGCTCAACGCCTTTCATGCCGCAGCCAATTTGCCGTTAAGACATCAGCGCATACCTTACTTAGTCCCTTGTCTACTCGCTGGCTTGAGCGCCTTGCAATACGGAGGTGCTGTAGAGGTATCCTCGACAGGTTTTCACTTGTGACACTTTAGTTCGAGCACTCGTTTTAAGCTGAAATTAAAAGAAATGTAGTGAAAATTTTGGTTAAAGCAGATTTTGGTAGATGCATCAATAAAGTTAAACGTAGCTAATACATTGAGCTTATTTCTTATTTAGAACTTTTGGAGACTACTTATGATTTTTAGGGTGAACTGGTTTAGGTTGAGTGGACTGTCCATAATTACTACGCTAAATATGAGCGCGATCTTTCAACCAGTACAGAACAAACAATTTGTATTAAAACATTGCAAATGTTGGAAAAGGCCTACGGTGATACATGCATCATACTGGACGACCTTCGAACTCTTCAACTGATGAAAATATGAAAAAAAGTAAGGGATATTGGGCTGGAAGGCGTCAGGCAAATGCCCGACATCTTTCGCGAGTCCATTTAAGTGATTTTGGTAGATATTTTGTATATGAAACGACTCGTGCCCATAAAGTTGATTTTTCTTTTCAAAAAGGGAACCGTAAAGAGGTCGCTGTGAAAATCTTTGATCGTGCGAATTCCGGCCCGACATTCATGGGGAGCATTATAATTGCTTCTGAGCCATGAGTTTGACATACAAGCAAGTCAACAATCACAGAATGGAGTGAAAAAAACGAGCAGAAACTAAAAAACTCACGACAAAGCCGCTGAAAAATCAAGGCGATGCTCATTGTTTTTTTGATATTTGTGATTTGGTGCATCACGAATTTATTTTGGAGAGACAGACGGTCAATAAGGAGTTCTATTTAGCCATATTGAGGCGTTTGCGTGAGAACTTCCGTCAAAAACGGCCGGAATTGTGGAAGAACAATTCATGGATTTTACGCGATGTTATTGCGCCATCGCATTGCGCCACGATTGTGACTGAATTTGAGGCTAAAAAAGCAATGAATACTAAAAACTCATAAGATTTGGCTCAGTATACAAACTGAAATTGTCACTCAGTGGAACCCGTTTGCAGTCGTTCGTAGTGATAAAACAAAATTCGCTGAAGGAGCTAAAGGCCATCTCAAAAAGTGATTATGAAAAGTGTTTCGAGGACTGCAAAAATCGTTGGCATAAATGTATTACAACTGGTGGGGATTACTTTGAAGACGACAAAATAAATATTGATGAATAATATCCAGCATCATCATATTAAATATTCTGGATTTTATTTACAATTTCCGGGTAATTTTGTGTCACAATGTATAAATATGAGCATATTCTCCTAAATTTAGAAAATTCTTACTTGTACGTATGTATGTATTATCACTTCTGAGAAAAGCATGAATATGAATAAAATCTGTAAGTTTGTGTCAATATGGCAAGGCCAGCGTATATTGTAAATTTACATAAAGACCACAATTTATCTCCGTTAGTTGATCTATTTTTAGTTACGCTCTACACTTGATGTCATCTTCAACAACACACCCGCGCTCGTGTTCAGCTTGCCTTACTAGGAGCACCAGTCAATATTTTGCGTTTAAAACGCAAACAAAAACACTTCAATAGCTGGTAGTTAGATGGTCGCTGGAAAATACATTTCATGTTTTACAAAATTATAAATAATAAAATCAGATTTATGTGGCTCACATAAATTATTCTAACGAGCGCAATTCATAACCGTAGCAGATGCTTTGCTTACACCGTAAAGCTTGAGCGTGTAAACTGCATCCGTTGACTCCCTACTCTCTGCGTTTGCTTGGTGCGCATGTTGTCTTTGAGACATACATAATCGTATACTGTATGCATGTTCATATGTATACCTGTATCACGCTCATGCTCGCCTAACAGCGTTCATAAGTGATGGAGAAATATTACACCACAGCCTCATTAGACACTCGCAACATGCTGCAACAGATGGTATAATATTCCCAAACCGCTACAGTTAAATCGCTCAAATTCGCTCAGGACAAATATTGTCGGTATTCCCCGCGAGAGTGTGAAAATGGAGGAAGTTGGATAAAAAACACTAAAGGTGGCATAACTCATTAATAAACTAAACTCGGTAGATAACAGTGTCCTATGCTATGGTGAGAAAATGGGCGAAGCCGGATCACAATCATGCCTTCTCATTTAACACAATTTAATTTGACCGTATGCAAATCTAGTATATGAAACATTATATTGAGAGAAAACTTTGCACAAATAGTGCCTTTCTGCTATTTCGTGTCTAAAATTGGTCATTGGTCAGCGTATTATAGCTGTTCAAGTACTCAGATACCAAATATGTGGACCATAGTGCGTATGGCTGACTTTTTACCTTCTTATTGAAGATATTGGTGAATACTTTTTGAAACTCAAAGAGAGTCTTTTCCTAATAATATAATGCACACTCGTGTCAAAAATACATAAAACTGGTGAATAGCTGATTTAAGTAAACTAATTTGATTGTATCGGGTGATTTTTTTGAGGTTAGGATTTTCATGCATTAGTATTTGACAGATCACGTGGGATTTCAGACATGGTGTCAAAGAGAAAGATGCTCAGTATGCTTTGACATTTCATCATGAATAGACTTACTAACGAGCAACGCTTGCAAATCATTGAATTTTATTACCAAAATCAGTGTTCGGTTCGAAATGTGTTTCGCGCTTTACGTCCGATTTATGGTCTACATAATCGACCAAGTGAGCAAACAATTAATGCGATTGTGACCAAGTTTCGCACTCAGTTTACTTTATTGGACATTAAACCAACCACACGAATGCGTACAGTGCGTACAGAAGAGAATATTGCGTCTGTTTCTGAGAGTGAGGCTGAAGACCGTGAAATGTCGATTCGTCGCCGTTCGCAGCAATTGGGTTTGTGTTATTCGACCACATGGAAGATTTTACGCAAAGATCTTGGTGTAAAACCGTATAAAATACAGCTCGTGCAAGAACTGAAGCCGAACGATCTGCCACAACGTCGAATTTTCAGTGAATGGGCCCTAGAAAAGTTGGCAGAAAATCCGCTTTTTTATCGACAAATTTTGTTCAGCGATGAGGCTCATTTCTGGTTGAATGGCTACGTAAATAAGCAAAATTGCCGCATTTGGGGTGAAGAGCAACCAGAAGCTGTTCAAGAACTGCCCATGCATCCCGAAAATGCACTGTTTGGTGTGGTTTGTACGCTGGTGGAATCATTGGACCGTATTTTTTCAAAGATGCTGTTGGACGCAACGTTACGGTGAATGGCGATCGCTATCGTTCGATGCTAACAAACTTTTTGTTGCCAAAAATGGAAGAACTGAACTTGGTTGACATGTGGTTTCAACAAGATGGCGCTACATGCCACACAGCTCGCGATTCTATGGCCATTTTGAGGGAAAACTTCGGAGAACAATTCATCTCAAGAAATGGACCCGTAAGTTGGCCACCAAGATCATGCGATTTAACGCCTTTAGACTATTTTTTGTGGGGCTACGTCAAGTCTAAAGTCTACAGAAATAAGCCAGCAACTATTCCAGCTTTGGAAGACAACATTTCCGAAGAAATTCGGGCTATTCCGGCCGAAATGCTCGAAAAAGTTGCCCAAAATTGACTTTCCGAATGGACCACCCAAGACGCAGCCGCGGTCAACATTTAAATGAAATTATCTTCAAAAAGTAAATGTCATGAACCAATCTAACGTTTCAAATAAAGAACCGATGAGATTTTGCAAATTTTATGCGTTTTTTTTTAAAAAAAAGTTATCAAGCTCTTAAAAAATCACCCGATAGTATCAATATAACGGGGATATAAAGCAAAATATCATGTCATGAAGCTAAGTGAGTCTACAACCTCTATAATAATTTAAGAAGACAGCAAATTGATTCTTGTGGAGGCATAAAATGTTCGGCTACACCTGAACTTGCCTTTCCTTACTTATTTTCTATTAAAATTTTCGGGCTTCAATTTCCGCCCACCTCCCATTACCTTAATTTTTTATGCTGGTCCATATATGTTTGCATATATTTTTCATATTAAGGTGAGTTATTCAGCTTCAAGAAGACATACATTTTTACCGTCACTTCTACATCTGATTAATGTCAAGCTTCTCATTGGGAGCATTGCATCGTTTGTAGGTGGGACCACAGCGAGATTTTGTATTAAATAACCTAAATTTCAAAGCTTTCGTGAGCTTTAAGTCGTTTGATAATTTCGGTCTGCTTTTTGCTAATATGTAAATGCCAAAAATAACATGAAGATTACTATTCATGTCTCCCTAACTTTTTATTTAATTAGAATCTCGAGTACAAACTTTGCTGATAACAAGCTAAAACTTACATTTTATGTTTATTTTTGTTGTTGAAAGTCTTAAATAGATTGTTCCGTAACAATAACTTAAATATAATACTTATGCCAGAACACGTACGGAATTTGATTTTTACCTATTCGATATGGATTTCTCATTAGATATCTTCTATTCTGACTATCTTGGAGCGCTATTATATAGCTTATTATATTTTCGAAAGTATTACGTGTAAAAGCAAAAACACAGTTAGTGAGAGTGAGAACTGCTTATTACATATATACATACAATGCATAATTTTATGCATGTTTTACTCCTCTGAAGTTTAGACTTTCAAAAATATGACCTTGGAAGGTTTTTTCAAAATTCGACTTATTTTCGGAGATACAGCCGCTTTTGTGACGTGGCGTCCGTGTTCACTAGAATTGTCTCCTAAACTTTAAACGCGTTTTTCGCGAAACTACTTTTTTTGAGGTGATTGACATGATATCTCAAGTTCTACTGAACCGATTCCTTTAAAGTTTGGTATATATCTTCTTCATATAATGCACTGTCGTGTCTGCTTTGGATTTCCAAAAATTTTGATTTGAAGTATTTTTAAAAAATTCGAAAAGGTCGAAAAAATCGGGTCAGAAATTTTTTTTTTTCAAGTCGACGCCATTTTGTTATTATTATTTTTTTTTTTTTGAAAATGGTCAAACCGATAACGACATCTTTACTAATGAAGAATCTTCAAGGGTTGAAATCACGTCAACCAGGACGCACTTTTTTTTTGAAGCCCCCACTCCACCGGCCCGTATCTCGACGAATTTTGGGTTTTTTGTTGCATTTTTTTTTATATTATTAAAATGTCAATAAAAACATATAAAAAAATGGATAGTAAAAATGTTTTTCATTTTTTTATCTTAGTTTAAAAAATGCCTAAAATTCATGCATTTAGACCAAGAATACCCACTTAAGGTAAAATTTTATGACTAATACTGCTATAAGCAAAAAATAGTAAGACTTTCTTCATAATTCTAAAATTCTTAGTTTAGTTTTCAAAATCTATATCACCCCCCTCAAAGTAATTCCCTTTGGCCCCAATACACTTGAGCCAATGTTTTTCCAACCCTCGAAACAGTTGTTAAAGTTAATTTCCGGAATAGCCTTCAATGCGTGTAGCGCTTCACATTAAATGTCTTTAATTAACTTAAAACGGTTTCCCCTGAGCGGTCGTTTGAGTTTGGTGAATAGCCAGAATTCACACGGAGCTAAATCAGCCAAATACTATCATTGCGGCAAAATATTGGTTGAGAATCTGGCGAAAAACTCATGAAGATTCAATGCAGTACGCGACGGTGCAATATTGTGGTGCAAAATCCAAGTTTGTCGGCTTCTTTTTACGAATAGTTTCGCGCAAACGCCGCAAAACACTCAAATAGTATTCCCTGTTGACAGTTTGGCCGTTCGGAAGGAGTTCGGAGTACACTACACATCGACAATTGAAACAAACGGTCAACATATCCTCGATTTTTGAACTACTTTGACGTGATTTTTTCGACTTCGGCTCACGTTTGCCACGATATTCGGCCGATGGATCGTCTGTTTCCGGGTCGCAAGCATAGATCCAAGATTTATCGCCAATAATACTACTGTTTATGACATCTTGGTAGTCGGAAAGCATTGTTTCAGAGACAATAATGCGTCGCAGCTTTTCGAAAAAATTGTGAGATTTTGGAACCAATCATGCTTTCACTTTTCTTAAGCCCAAATGATGTTTCAAAATGGGTTTCACTGATCTTTCCGATATACTAACGATGCCAGATCTTTGACTGTTAATCGTCGATTCTGAAGCACCAATTTCTTTATTTTATTGACGTATTGATCGTCAGTTGATGGCCGTCTTGGACGAGGTTCGTCGACAACGCGTTCTCGACCCTTTGTGAATAATTTGTACCAATTAAAAACACATGCTCGCGACAAACAATTATCACCGAAGGTCTTTTCCAACATTCTGAATGTTTCAGCACCTGAAATTTGATTCCGCAAAAAAAATTTACTGAAACTTTTTTGTTGAATAATTTCACTCATCGTAAAAATCGCCGAATGCACTTTATATAAGATTTAACACAGATGTCATTGACAGTAATAACAACCAGGAAAAAAGATGTCACTGACAGTCATCCCAACCTACAAAAAAAATTTCTACAAATGGGTTTTCGCGCGAAAGTTTAATAAAAAAAATCTCACTATTTATTGCCCACAGTAGTAAATTGTACAGTAAAATGGCAAATAAAATGTTATAGCAAGATTTCACCCTAAGGGCTGTTAGTTTGTTCGATTCGTTACTCTCCAATGATTGGAGACGAATAGCCAATCAAAATTTAAAGTCAACAATTTCGTATTACCGTATTTCTAAACCAATTTGCTAGCGAATTTACGAGTTCTGAAGATGTTTCTAAAATTTAAAAATGTTTGCAGTAGCCTTTTCATGATTTAAAAGTACCTTTAGGTTGTTGCCTTTAGCATACTTGAATGCCGTGCTTTCTTTTTCTATTGAAGCGTTCTTGATATTTCAGTAGGTCATTGCTTATAAGCGCACTCAAGCGTAAAAGCTCGCATAAAATCCTTAAAATGTGTGTGTAATTATATTAAAGGGTTAAACTTCAACAATAAACGCTCCCTCACAGGAAGCTTGCCAAATTAGCTTTGCGTGTTTGTGTGTGCTCATATATAGATATTTAAGTATACATGTATATTTAAGTGGCTTTAAGTGGACGGAAGAGTTTTCCAAGGCCTGGCGGAACATTTTAGATATTATTTTTTACGAGTGACTGAGCATTGAAAAGATTTGCATATTATTCTACCGAAATTGGTTGGCTTGTAAGTAATATCATACAACATACATACATACACTTGTATACTATAGTTTTTTTTATTGAGAGACTAAATTAAATTAAATTCGGCTCCAACAAGGCACATAAAGGTAAGTTTAATCTGTACATTTATTCATGTAGGAAATTAATCATACCATTTTGGCATGTTCAAGGATTACGAGTAATAACGAAGATTATGTGAATGCACAGGTATGGGGTTGTAGAGACTATGAAAACTCGGTTTAGTGGTAGGAACTTAATGAAACATAAGGTGAGAGCTGTTAAATAAAAAATAGATTGTTAGACTCGTTAAATTGAGTTTGGTTACCCAAATGCATATTTGTCTGGCATACTAAGAAGCCAGTTTATTAAATATGCTTTTGTCTAATATTGCGAGTGCTGGTGAGTTCAGCAAAGAATTCACGTAGAGAAAGTTTCTGATGGTGTTAGTAGCTTAGTTGTAACTTGAGCGCTTTCAAGGGTTATATACAGTTAGAACTTTCAAAAATCGATTTTTTTTTTATTTTATTTTCTTAATATACATATATTTAAGAATAAGAATGCGCACAGAAAATTCACATTACGGTGAATATTTTCGAAGTTACACGCAAATTTTAAAAGGCCTTTCAGAGTGCTTGGAAGTACAAGGCCAAACTTTAAACGCGTTTTTCTCAAAAACAAAATCAATTTTTTTTTGTGAGAAACTGCCATTTTTTTAAGGTAGTAATCTGGAAACTTGGGTTCAAAAAATCTAAAAGTTTTTTTTCTTAATTTGAAAGTACAATGCCTTGACAACATACTGTGAAAATTTCAGACAGAATATCGAAATATTTCGGGGTTATTTATAACGAGTTTTCTAGAGCGTCTCGGAGTCCTCTCTCTCAGAGTTGTTGGGCTGACTTTAAACGCGTTTTTCTCAAAACATTGTTTTTCTGGTCGGCCCGGGTCCTAACTTCCAAATTTTAACAGGCTTGTTTACACACTTATAATTCTCGTCGGTACTAACGAGAGTTTTTTTCACCCCCAACTTTTTATTTTACAAGCCTTTCTTTGCTAAAATAAAAGGACTTTTTTTTCAAAGTCCGCCATTTTGTTATTTACCCTTGAAATTTAACTTCAGTGGTTCCGACCAGAATGTCTATAGAATAAGAATAATCAAGAATGTTTGATTTCAGACAACATCAAGAGTCAAAATCCCCCGGGCCACCCACGTGCATTTTTTTTGAGGTTCCAACTTCGAGTGCAAATAATAATAGTAATAAAGTATTGATTTTTTTCAAATAAATTTTTTTTATATTTTCAATATGTAAATAAAAGCACTCTAAATATTCAAGATAATTCATTTTTATTTTCCTATAAAAAACCACCCACCAAAGAAGTCATGAAAATAGGCATAAGTTACCAGACGACTACCTTAAATTATTTTGCTCTTTCGATTAGTTACTAGATTTAACATTATTTTAACGGAAACTGTTTAGCTTTTTTTTTTTAATTTTAGAGGATCCAGCTCAGCGTATAGTGGTCATCGAAAAACGTCTTTTTTGAGAGGAGCTCCCGGAGATCAGCTGTAGTTCCTTTCCAAATAAATATTTTTGCTAATACTAAGTCTTAAAATATAGTTAAACAAGCAAAAACGTTAACTTCGGTTGCACCGAAGCTAAATACCCTTCACAGGTGCATTTCTGTTAGTAACTATGTGTTCAGTTTGTATGGAAGCTATATGCTATAGTAATCCGTTCCAAACAAGTTTTTTAGAGATTACATTGTTGCCTTAGAAAATAACATATACCAAATTTCGTGAATATATCTTGTCAAAAGTGAAAGTTTTCCATACAAGCATTTGATTCCGATCGTTCAGTTTGTATGACAGCTATATGTTATAGTGGCCCGATATCGGCCGTTCCGACAAATGAGCAGCTTCTTGAAGAGAAAATGACGTTTGCAAAACTGAGAGACTAGTTCGTATATATACAGACAGACGGACAGACAGACAGACAGACATGGCTAAATCGACTCAGCTCGACAAACTGATCATTTATATACATATATACTTTATTGGGTCTCCGAGGATTCCTTCTGGGTGTTACAAACTTCGTGACAAACTTAATATACCCTGTTCAGGGTATAAAAATATCGTAATAAGTGTACAAATTTTTGGATCAATAAATTTGAAAATTTTCTCAAAAAAAAATTCTGGAAATTTCGCTTTTTTCGGCCTTCTGTATATAACCCTTTCGCCGGCCCTAGATATGGTCTCTTGGTGTACCTGCGATATCTTTTTTGGTTCAAGTAGACAACAGATGTCGCTGGATGCCAAACTGATTTTGGCGAGAATCGCAATAATTTGGAAGAAAATTTTGTAACCAATTTAATATTTTACGATGATTGATTGATTGATTGGATATCAATTGGTTTTATTAAAATTACTCAAAACTCGATTATAAAATGTATAAATATTCTTTTACATAATTTTCGCTGTCTTACTCAACCTTTTGCCCCAGTGTCGGTTTATTTGTAATTTTTTAATTAATTAATTGTTGCTTAATTAAAATGTAGTATAATTAATTATTTTACTGTTGCAATAGCATTAAAAAAAATTAAATCGAAAAAACAAATAAATAAACGACTTTAATCTCACAAAAAGCAGTTACAATGTCAATTGCAGCTTCAGTAACACAACTGTTTTATATTTCTACTATATTTTTACCTCCACTTTCATCACTTGTAAACAAGTTACATTACATAAAAACACTCCATTTATTGTTTGACAAATACCAACTATACCATACGAGTGCATTGACGCATGCTCTCAGCGCAAAAAGAAACTCTGAATTGACCCACTTTAATTGTATCGATTTGACATCATTTGTACCGAAAACGATTACAGTTAATTTCGCACAGTTTCGATGGCATTGTTTTTTTTTTTGGTTGTTATCTCAGTCGACATGTTTCAAAGTATATTGCTGAAAATTTTCAATATAATAGGTTGCCAAAAACGTCTTGCGGTATTTTCGCTAGTTGGCGCTGAAAGCGCGTAGTTCTAGTTTTATTCGTCGCATCGGGTCATGCTATATATTTTTTCAAAGCTCATTTCACGCGCTAATACGTGTTTGATTGATTGTCGTTTCTTTTAAGTCGTTCGTGAGTTATAGCGTCGCAAACATGGAGCAAAATAAAGAGAAAATACGGCATATTTTACAGTACTACTACGATAAAGGCAAAAATGCATCTCAAGCCGCCAATAAAATTTGTGCAGTTTATGGACCCGATACAGTTTTCGTTTCCACCGTACAACGATGGTTTCAACGTTTTCGTTCTGGTGTAGAGGTGGTCGAAGATGCGCCACGCTCCGGAAGGCCTGTCGTCGAAGATTGCGATAAAATCGCTGAATTGGTCGAAAGAGACCGGCATAGTAGCAGCCGTAGCATCGGTCAAGAGCTGGGCATGAGTCAACAAAAATTCATTTCAATTTAACAAAAAAAAAAAAAAAAATTCAATAAAAATACCGCAAGACTTTTTTGACAACCCATTATTAAAGCAAGAATTTATTTAAAAATATACGTTCGTGGGATGTTGGTCAAAAATGGCAACAGCTTGGCTTCGTTTAATATTCTTTCAGCGTAAATTACAGTTTAGGACCTCAAAGCTACATATAGAATATAAGCTATTTGTGCAAATAATACTCAAATATTACAGCGCACTTATTGAACTTGCTACTTTCTCTAGCCAAAAGACAAGTCTTATCAATTTGGCCTAACAGTTTGCGAAATAAAATACACTTGCCTTCAATAAACTCATAAAATATACATATACTATATATACAGTACATGTGTATAATATATATTATATATGTGTGAAATACATACACACATACGGAATATTGTGCCACAGCATTTACATGAAATATCTTTTGTAACCCTCTCTCTTATCCCCGCGCAGCCAGAAACATATTCAAACAATTTTAAATTAAGCAAAATACTGTTTTTGAGTGCTGTTCATGACCTTTCGACATATTAAGCAAGTGTCCTAAACATCAACATTTCTTTGTTCAACTGTTTGTCAGACCGCCGAAAAAGGGATGATTTCAATTTATTTCCAAATTTGGTAGTCGCGTACCGCAAAAAAAAAAAAAATAAAGTGCCGCTATGGAAATAGTATTCAAAGTAAAATTAAAGACCAACATAAATAACTGAACAATTTATTATAAAGTGCGAATAATGCTAGGGAGTTGCCAGACTTCTTCATTTAAAATTAAAGTATCATTTGGTACATACTCGTATAAATGAGAATTCAAAATAAATTTCCAGACAAGTTGGTATCAAAAACAATGATACAGAAAAGCGCTTATTCGATAAACTAGTATTGAAATTAAACTTATTTCCAACATCCATTCGATTAGTGCTTCCTTTCGTTTTCCTTTTGGGCTTCCACCAGCGATTCAAATATTTATCAAGCAAATACTTATGGAGCTCAGTCCGTGCATTCATGCACATTTTTATCCTTTCTAATATCAGCACCCTTTCAGGAGCTTAAACGACTCTTCTTTCTGTTTGTCATTTGCCATTTCGCATATTTTATGCGGCTTCGTCGCTTGCGCTGCCACAATAATAAGAAAAAATTCACTCTCATCCGATTTTTAGCGCTTTGTACTCACTTGCTCTTATATTATAACGACTGTTGCATGTTAAGCTTTAATGTTAGTCAGCCGCAAGTGTACTGTGCAAGAGGGCAAATTCACTCTAGCAAAAAAGTATAGCTCTACGCTTTCATTCCATTCGTGCTTTTTATCGCGAAGTGTGAAAACTTCCACTTTTTTGGCTTTAGCATGTCTTTTTATTGAAATGCAACTTTTTTGCTTATATTTTAGTATTCATATGTATATATTCTGAATAAGGATTCAGTAACTAAATTCATCAACTATTTTCAATCTATATCAAGGTTCTACTAATATCATATGTATGGCAATAAAATCATGCTAAAACCCTTATTTAATTGTGTCAGGTATATGTACTTTCCTTTGTTCTAGACGTTTTTTGGAGTTCCTAAATCAATGAATTAAACTCTGTTTTTCTCGAAATATATACCAGCAACTAATTGCGATAAACTTTAACTATACTTTTGTCCTTTGTGAAGCTTTAGATACATGAAAGAGTGTCCATTTGTAATTCGCTTTAACTGAAACTTGTAACTTAGAATGATTTTCACTTTTCCTATTTATTCCCAGAGATTACTGAGGGGACTGTCCGCCCGCTTAAAACAGCTCTCGAACTGCTCATCTTCGGCCATGATAAGGAAGTGCATTCTTAAACATCACATAAATTCAGCGAGTTCTGAGCATTCGCTAATATTCACTACCACTTGCGCTGTCGTAAGGTTATTTCAGTCCTGTAGTCTTCATCGTGGAAAGTTCATTTTGTTATATTTTTCTTTAGTTTAGGGATTTAGACTGTCAAATTTTTAGACATCCGGTAACCGAAGCTGCCTGAAAGATGATCAAGTCGAAACTTTCTGAACTATCCCGTTTTTGTGGAACCAAAGTTGGGATTGAAGAAAAATGATCAGAAATTAAAATCAGCCACCATAGAAGATTTGTGATGAACTCAGAAGTTTCGTCAATGTAAAAATTAAGCTTGTTACAGAATTTGTGGCATTGGAACGGACGTGTGGAATCATCTCTGATCAAAAAATAGGCCTAGCTAATCTAACCTTACTCTAAGTAATATTCTCATGTATTTCTCAGTATTTAGAGGAGTTGTAGTGAATTACCCAATGCTCAATGCGGATTGTCCAGAATATACTAGAAGAAAGCTCGTGCAATATTTTTTCGTTTTTTTCTATTTACACCCTGAACAGGATATAATAAATTCCACACCCTGAAGGAAACGTCAGAGACCCTATAAAATGCATTCATAAATGCATGATGAGCTCAGTCCATTACTCATGTCCGTCTGTCGGTCTGTCTATATGTATAGTCCCTTAGTGTTTGAGATATCGAACTGAGTTTTTATATATGTCCTTTCGTCCCTAAAAAACTGTCGGAACAGCCATACCAAATGAACGTTCGGAAACAAGGGCTTCTATAGAAAACTTTTTTATTTCACGGGAGATCTTCTCAAAATTTGGCCTGTATCGTTGTTTAAAGCAATGGTGTAATCTTTTATGAAATTGTTCCAGCCCGCAGAATTTGTAATAATTCTTATTACTGCACAAAAGCTAAGTCTATGTGCGCAATAAATTCATTAGAGCAATAAAAATGAAAATGCAAAAATATGACATTTTCAAGAGCAAATATTTGAAGCATTGAAAATTATCGCGCATATCAGCTGTCAACGCTGGTTGAAGAGTTTTACTGCAAATACCAGCTTGAGCTTAAAAGCCTTATCAGCAGTTTTGACCTCGTTCTTGACATACTCACTTCCATACTTGCCCAGCTGTGTAATATATGCACACATTTGAGTGTGAGTGGAATGTAAATGTATTCACGCAAGTGTACATATGTAAGTATAATCGTACAATATGAATATACATACATATATGAATGTATACATATATATGTAGTATACAGAAATTTGGTTTATGGTCACATTAGTGGCGAGTTCTTCGCCGAAAAAAAGTAGAAAATCGTATGAGAGGGAACTGCGAAAAATGCTGCAGGGTGCCCTGGGTGTCTGCCACATACCGCCAACGGAAAACCGCAAACTTAAAACGCGCTTATATACAGTTAAAATGCTCACGTGTCCGCTTGAATCCATTTGCACGTTGCACGTTGTCGCATTCTTCGCATAGTTTTCACTTTCTTTAAGCCACTTAAGCTGTCCAAAACCACAGCCAACTAATAAAATGTGTAAAGCATTGTATTTCCTTGCATTTATGTAAGTGGCCAGCGAAATGTGCACTAAAGCAGTTATCACAATTTTCGCCATCCACAAGCTGCAAGTGTTTCCTACTCAAAAATTGCCAATGTGAGGACTATTTTGGTCATTGTGCATAAAAACAAACACAGCATTATAGACTTTTCATAAAATTTTTCTGAAATTTGTTCATTTTATTTATAAGTTACTAACAAATGTTAGGTTAGGCTACTCTGGTAGGCCAATGAGCCACGCATAGAGCAGTTTTGGTCTTTTGCGATACCAGATGGAGTTTAGATCAGGTCTTAACACGAATTTCAACAGATCCTTTGGCCACACTATCGATACCTCTTCCAGTGTTTCACATCGTGGGAACCCCAGCTGCTTACAGCGTAGTCTTGCCAATGCCGAACAAGTGCAAAAGAGATGCTATACAAAAAAATGCGAAATTCTTGGAAAAATCGGGTTTAGAGCCCCGTACTACCTCGCCGGTGTGAGTTACAACTTTGTTGCACTGAGCACTTTTGTAGAGTGAACAATTCTGAAAAATATGCGTTTAAGTCAAAGCGATGCCATAAAATACCTCTGATCTGTAGGAATTCACAGATAAAAACTCACGATTGTAGTATATTTTCTATGGAAAATTTTTACAGACCTTGGTCCAGTTCTTAATGGTCTAGACATTTTCTGCAGTCTTCTCGATCTGTCAGCCCCATTCACAGTGCGTCACAGTTAGTATTCCGATCATTTTCCTACAGTGCCAGTAGGAATTTTGTGTACTTACGATCTACCGTTTTGCAGATGTTTTGCATCATTGTTAGCCATACACCATTCTTGGCAATCTCGCTCACTATTTCATTGCCCTCGATACCTTTGCGACCTGGCACCACGCAGCAATTGAAGCTGTAACATTCACTTTATGGAAGATTTTGTGGAAGGATCTTAGTTCGCAGACTTACAAAATTCAACATGTCCAAGAATTAAAGCCGAACGACCATCGAGTGCGTCGCATGTTCGGTGAATGGGCAAAAACGAGATGCCCACCGATTTCGGAGCTCACTTTTGGTTGAATAGGTACATTAATAAACAAAATTGTCGCGTTTGGTATGATGATAATCCAGAAGCCATTGTTGAGACGAAGTTAAATCTTCAAAAAGTCAATCTTTGTTTTGCTCATTGGCCCATACTTCTTCTTAATGTTACAGTCCGTGGAGGACACTATAGAGCCATGAGTAGTAGCCATTTCCTGCCCGAATTGAGGGATGCCTATTTGGACACCTCTTGTTGCAACAAGACGGCGCTACATATCATGGGCTCGTGGCGTGACCTCTAAGATCGTCTGATTAAACTCTTTTTTGTGGGGTTATGGAAGTCGCTTGTTAAAGCAGAAAAACCCGAGACGATTGACGTTTAAAAAGAATCTTAGGTGCGTTATTACTGAGATACGATCCCAGTTCCTGCAACGAGTGGTGGAAAATACTGCCTCTCAGCTGAAATTTATTCGAACCAGCGTTGTATTCATAATAGTATAAATCACAACTTAACAGTAAAAGGTAGTCTAAGTTTGCGGTAACCTGAGAAATTTTAGGAAACCGATTTGTTTTGATTACCAATAACAACCCAGTAAGTCATGGCTACCGAACCGAAACCCCAATACATTGAAATTAACACATACACACATTGCAAATCATAAGGACTTTAGGATGACACGTACACAATAGTTTTAGTTAGAATGGTCACTTGGGCCTTAAGAAACTCATAGAAACTTTAACAGAGATTTCTTGTAGATCAATTGGGTAATTAACCGGTTACTTAATCGACAGGTGGCTTGCGTGAACACTTATACTGATAATTTACTATATTTGACTGGTGTGTTTGTTTTTCTTAAAACTTCTCTATACAACTAACCCAAAAATTTAACAAAACGTTCTTTTGCACTTAGATTACAAAAATATTCAAGTCGAAATATAAACTGTGGCCTGAGTTTGTGCAGACAGATGACCAAAAGAACTTCGAAAACAAAAATGTAAATCCAATTACACGAAGTCTGCGCACCGTAAACGTCATGTAAGTTGAGGCAAAACGTTTCCTAAAAGGTTCGCCCAATAAAAAGTAACCTTATATACCTAACTATATTTTAGCGAATTGGCAAAAGCACGTACGAAAGAAAACGAAATAAATGGCCAGACGTAAATCATGTGTTAAAACACAATTCTAATAAAGCAACGGCGCGCAAGTACTTAAGATAAATGATTTATTATTGAAAAGGACGAAAATACTTTATCATTAATTTAAAATTTAAATACAATTTAAAGCCAACACGTGCCAATTCTCATTTATTCAGTTCCGCTTCGGCGCTTCAAAAACAGGCGAATGTCTAATGTTCGGTGACATTGTCACTTTGAACTCAGGAATTCTGGAAATGTGCGCGCACACAAACACACGCAAACATTTTGTCGTAAAATATGTAAGCGACGTGAACAGAGCATCCATCGCTCCACAATAACTGAAGCCACAAATTTTCGTTTTGGTAGCCAACAATAAGTATGTGCTGGTGCAAGTTGAGGACAAATTGTTGAGTTAGGCTGTCAGAAAAGGGAAACATGAAAGCGAAAATTTAGCCAAATATATGGCAAATATCACAAGTAACTATTTATTTACTACACAGCTGATGTAGAAGCAGCAAACTAGCCGGAAAATTGACTAGTGCCGAAACATCTGATTTGTAGCAAAAATAAATGGATTTTTTGATTTCTGGTTGAATTTAAGTTTTGTGAATCTTGGATTTCTGGAAGTGAACGAGGGCAAGACGAAATATCTCCTGTCATCAAACAAGCAGTCGTCGCACTCGCGAGTTGGCTCTCACGTCACTGTTGACAGTCATAACTTTGAAGTCGTAGATAACTTCGTCTATCTTGGAACTAGCGTAAACTCCACCAACAATGTCAGCCTGGAAATCCAACGCAGGATAACTCTTGCCAACAGGTGCTACTTCGGACTGAGTAGGCAATTAAGAAGCAAAGTCCTCTCTCGACGAACAAAAACCAAACTCTAGAAGTCACTCATAATTTCCGTCCTGCTATATGGTGCAGAGTCTTGGACGTTGACAACAACTGATGAGTCGACGTTGCGAGTTTTCGAGAGAAAAGTTCTGCGAAAGATTTATGGTCCTTAGCGCGTTGGCCACGGCGAAAATCGCCTTCGATTGAACGATGAGCTGTATGAGATATATGACGACATTGAAATAGTTCAGCGAATTAAAAGGCAGCGGCTACGCTGGCTAGGTCATGTTGGCCGAATGGACGAAAACACTAGAGCTCTGAAAGTATTCGACGCAGTACCCGCCGGGGGAAGCAGAGGAAGAGGAAGAGGAAGACCTCCACTCCATTGGAAGGACCAAGTGGAGAAGGACCTGGCATCGCTTGGAATAACCAATTGGCGCCACGTAGCGAAAAGAAGAAACGACTGGCGCGCTGTTGTTAACTCGGCTATAATCGCGTAAGCGGTGTCTACGCCAGTAAAGAAGAAGAAGAAGAATCTTTGGATTTCAATTATAATTTTACTTAATTTATATACCTTGTATGCTTTAACTAAAATATCCCTATTATGTGCGGCAACTAGGTAGCCCTGCACCAATATTTGGCATTTTGGCACATGGCAGACCAGACCACTACCAACTGTGTAATTGAGCATCCGGAAGGCATTTGATTAAAAAATTAAAGGTCAAACATAGGCAATTGCTTAAGACGATTTGTTTCTAGTATTTTGAGAGTCTTAGAGAAGGTATCTGAAATATCTTTCAAGAAAGAAGGAATATAAGGGAGCATCGGCGAATCTGTAAAATATGTATATGCAATGGGGGATCCAAGCAGAGGTACTTTTTTCAATAACTTTTTTTGACAGATCACGCGTGCTACATGCCAAGTCGTCTTGTTATATTTCTTTAGTATTGTTTGGCATTTCATCATGAAAAGCCAACGCTTACAAATCAAAAATTCACGTTTTGTAAAGAACTGAAGCTGCTCGAACTTCCTAAGCGACATCGCTTTGCTCAAGGTTTCTTAAAAACTTCCAAGAAAATCCGACGTTTACGAACCAAATTTTGTTCAGCGATGAGGTCCATTTATGGCTCAATGGGTATGTAAACTAACAAATTTGCCGCATTTGAAACGAAGTGCAACCTGAAGAGATACAAAAGCTGTTATTTCATTCAGAAAAGGTGGTTTGTGAACCAGTGGAACTATCGGTCCATATTTCTACCGGTGAGAATGTAACAGTCAAAGGCGATCGTTATAACCAGCTATTTGATGCCTGAAATTGAAGCTCATGATCTCGACGACATTTGGTTTCAACAATATTTGCCACTTCCCATACATCACATCTATCAATGGATTTATTGAGAGAACGCTTCGGTGTGCTTGTCACTTGGCCACCAAGATCGTGTGATATTACACCGTTAGACTTTTCCCTGTGGGGTATGTAAAGTCCAAAATCTATGCGGACAATCCCGCGTCGATTCAGGCTTTGGAGCAAAACATTACGTGTATCATTCGGGAGTTACCAGTCGAAATGCTCGAACGAGTCATCGAAAATTCGACTCAATGGATGGACCAACTGAGACGTAGACGCGGCTAACATTTGAAAGAGATAATCTACAAAAAATATATGTCAAAGAATGCTCTTTCAAATGGTAACAAACGTTCCCCTTTAAAATTGAAGTTTCTGTGTTTTTTATTGAAAAAAAGTAGAGAATCTCGAAATGGATTACCCTTTATAAGAAATTTCTCTGTAGCTTATAGCAGCCGAAGTTAACATTTTAGTTGTTTTTTACGAACTTCTCAAATATCGAACTACGAATCCTAGCCGGGCTACTGCCAGTTCACTTGACTGTCATGTATACATATAAGTACATATGCATATATAGTACATATGTACATGTATGATAGAAGCAAGATTAAAATAATGTTACCGGATGCGACATACCAGTGTCGAATTTGGGAACTAAAAGGTATGCATAGACAAAACAACTACAACAAAAACGAAACAATGAGCGCATTGAAACGTGGCGAAGACAATTTTTCAACTTTCAAGCAGCAATAAACGTGTCAAACGAATTTTGCGGGCCACACATGGTGGAGTCGTCTATATGTATTACATTTGGGGTCATCACACGTGCTGCTGGTCCATTCGCAACTTTGCACGTAATCTTTTAGCAATAATTTATTTAATTCCAAAGTTCAATGCAGCACGTAAACACACAAAAGCACGCACACATACACACACACATCCGTGTGTGTCAGTGCAAATTTCATTTTGTGGCGCTATGAACTTTTCATTTGGAGGCATTAAGGTGGCTGTTCGCCCGCTTGCGTAATGTAATATTAATTTTGCCGGCGAACACACGCCGACCACAGCAGCCGCAAACAGGCGAACTGGAGCGGGCGTGCGGGTAAGCGCGAGCAAATGCAAATATACATACATACATATGCAGCATTAAAGTATGTGTCCACAAGTATATATGTATGTGTGTTACAGTGCCACATCGTGACTAAAGGCTGAAAGGCCGGACTTGCAGCAAAGCATATTTGTGGCAAATAAATTTTATCAATTTTCATTCACCACTGAAGCTCTAAAGAGTTTTATTTATTGTGTATTTTACAAATGCCTGAATGATATACCATACATTGACTTGTTTATTAATACGGCGTTTTTCATAGTTTTATAGGGTGATCCAACGGAGGTTCGCTAATTTTTTTAAAGAAAAAACACAGAGACATCAAATTTATTGGGGAATGTTTAGTATCATTTGAAAAAACGTTCATTGGCATTCAGTTTTTGAAGATGATCTCTTTCAAATGTTGCTACATCTCAGATGGCCCATCCGTTAAGTTCATTTCGACTGGTAACTGGCGAATAACACGCGTGATGTTTTGAGTTTTGAATCAAATGGAATTGTACGCATAGACTTTAGGCTTTTCATATCCTCTCAGCATAAAGTCTATGTGATATCACATGACCTCGTTGACCAACCGACCGGGCCACAACTTGAAATTATCTGCTCACTGATGTATTCAGCTCTTGAATCTCTTCAAGTTGCTGTTCGTCCCAAATGCGGCAATTTTGCATTTTACATACTCATTGAAACAGAAATGGGGCTCATCGCTGAACAAAATTTGGCCCTAAAACTTCGAGTCTTCTTGGAAATTTTTAAGAGCCCAAGAGCGAAGTGATATCGCTCGGGAAGGTCGAGTGGCTTCAGTTCTTGCACAAGCTCTATTTTGTATGCTTTCAATTCAAGATCTCGATGGAAAATGCGCCAAGTCGATCCAGACGTCAGTCCGGGCTGCTGCGAAAGGCGCCGAATCGACTCTCTATGATCTTCGTGTACACCCTCAGCTACGGTTGCTATACTTTTATTTATATTTATTATATATTTCCCTTACTTCGTGCTGGACGTGATCTATTCGGTCGCATATTATCCAATAATTAATGATGGGTTTCATTATGGTTGATGGTGTTGCGAATAGTACGCTCAGTAGCCCGATTATGTTCACCAAAAGTTGAGCGAAGCGCACGAAATATATATGAAATTCGGAGAGAATCAAAAACTAATGATACTCTTCTTAGCACACGAGTACCTAATAGAAAGACTTCCAATAATTTTCCGGGACTTTGATCCTTACGATTGCGAGCGTATAAAATGTGCGGTTACACCCGAACTTTACCTTTTCTTACTTGTTCGTTTTAAATTGCTTCAATTTATTGATTGCATTAAGCATATGCAGACGTCCCACACACAAACAGAGTGTAACAGTAAACCACCCATTTTACTGGAATTTCTTTATTCCCTACATTATTATCTGCTATTGTGCTCTGCTTGGCCCTCTGGAAAATAAACCGGAATTGGCACTTTGTCCGTTAACTACTGTTGTGCCACTGGGTCATGGTGTAAACTCGCATAAAAATGCTTACTGGTGCCTCCACATACGAGTATAACAATCATATTTGCACTGGAAACTTTTTTCTCTCACTTCCGAGCGTAAAATTGCCAACTGCAGCGACACACAGACACATATAAACACTCTCAGGCAGCTGCGTGGAAAGCGCAAAAAATCACACTTTCACATGAAAATGGTGCAACATCCCGGCGGACAAGTCCGTTGCACACTTGCATGCAACAAACCTACAAACGAGTGAACGAGTGCATTGCAACTTAGAGATATGTATGTATGTATGTTTGAGATGTATGCATCACTGAAGTTACAACAGCAAGGGATGTCTGTCGAAAATGCTGGTACTTTCTGTGTTCGTAGCGTCGTCACTTGGGCACGAAGGCATATAAACATACATATACATATTTAATGCAGTTCTCGACTCAACTAGCATTGGAGAATGGCAAATCGAACAAACAACTATTAGATTGGTGATATATATTGGTCGTATGTAAAGAGGTTACGCCACTTCAAAGTGATATCCGCATGCTCTCTAGTATTGAATTCAATTGTAGGACTTTGTCCTTGTTCTCTTATGTATGTTTCTTATGTATTTTTTTAGACAAGAAAGCGAAGCTCTAAGCTAGCGCGCAAAGAAATGCCAAATATGAGACGGTTTATGTTGTGACAGTGACAATTTAATTTAATATTAGCGAATGTTTTTTGTCAAATATTTGTAGTTCAAGATTCTTAGCTGTTTATGTCACGATACTCACACATTTTTAATGCTTCAGAAAACAAGTTTAATATATAACTAGTATTGAAATAATCAAATAAATTAAGTAATGTGAAGCTCGAAACTGCTCTTTCTGTACGAAAAATTGCAATTCGTAGAAATTCAGAGTTATGTCAGACTGTAATATTAAATTTCTTTTGCAAAATCATAATATATTAAGAATACAAAAATTTCATTATTTTGTTGAGTGTTGGGTCAATAATCATGTGTGACCAGTTTCGCGAGTCTTTAAGATTATTATGTTGAAAGCATTAGGAAACTATATTCGCGAATAAAATTTTGATACCCTGAATAAAATATTTGCCACGATGTTCGTAGCACTTAGAAAGAAGCGTCCTAAACTAAAATATAGAATATATCTAACCATTAGAGTCTACATAATGAGCAGAAAACAGAAGTATTGCTCATAAGCTCCTGGAAAGTTTAAGAAAAGATATCGCTCACCATAGGAGAATGTGAGATTACTTCACAGCTGCATAGAAGTTTCTTGGTATAGTAGTGGACTCAAGACTCAAATTCAAGGAACACTTGGAAAATATAACATTTAAAGGAAATAAAATCTAACTATAATTATGGAAATTTATAACTTATCCGAGTCTACCGCAGCAAAAAGAGAGGAGAGAATCGAAAGCATCCTAATGTGGCAGCAACGATGGCAAACTTCATGCAAAGGACCGTGGACTCACAGACTACTGCCGCACATACATTCGTGAATATATTGACAACAAGGGTTCCAACCTGGCCCAAATAATCAGTGGCCACGGGTGCTTTAGAAGCTACATACTCGTATTCAAATATCGTCATGACTTTGTCCGACATGTACAGAGTGCATAGAAGACTCTGAATACGTACCTTATCATTGCCCTCGGTTTTAAGTACAAGAAAAACAAGTAAGGAAGGTCTAAGTTCGGGTGTCACCGAACATTTTATACTCTCGCATGATAAAGTGATAATCGAGATTCATTATCCGTCTTTTACATATTTTTCAAATACCGTATTTGTGTAAAGTTTTATTCCGCTTCATCATTGGTTCCTAATGTATTAGGCTGAACGCCTCGTAGCCAGTGCTGCGTTTATGTATTTATATAATAAAACTCTTTTTTGTTATATGAATTATTATAAATAAATAAATAATATATACATATATTATACAGAGAAGGAATCAGGTGGAATTCAAAATAGCGTTATATTAGAAGAAGGCGTGGTTGGTAACCCATTTCACCCATATTTCGTACATGTCATCAGGGTGTTAAGAAAATATTATATACCGAATTTCATTGAAATCGGTTGAGTAGTTCCTGAGATATGGTTTATGGTCCATAAGTGGGCGACGCCACGCCCATTTTCAATTTTTAAAACAGCCTGGGTGCAGCTTTCTTCTGTCATTTCTTCCGTAAATTTTAGTGTTTCTGACGTTTTTTGTTAGTCGGTTAACGCACTTTTAGTGATTTTCAACATAACCTTTGTATGGGAGGTGGGCGAGGTTATTATCCGATTTCATCCATTTTTGAACTGTATATGGAAATGCCTGAAGGAAACGACTATATAGAATTTGGTTGACATAACTATAGTAGTTTCCGAGATATGTACAAAAAACTTAGTAGGAGGCGGGGCCACGCCCACTTTTCCAAAAAAATTACGTCCAAGTATGCCCTTCCCTAATGCGATCCTTCGTGCCAAATTTCACTTTAATATCTTTATTTATTGCTTAGTTATGACACTTTATAGGTTTTCGGTTTTCGCCATTTTGTGGGCGTGGCAGTGGGTGGATTTTACCCATCTTCGAACTTAACCTTCTTATAGAGCCAAGAAACACGTGTACCAAGTTTCATCATGATATCTCAATTTTTACTCAAGTTACAGCTTGCACGGACGGACGGACGGACAGACAGACAACCGGATTTCAACTCTACTCGTCACCCTGCTCACTTTGGTATATATAACCCTATAACTGACTCTTTTAGTTTTAGGACTTAGAAACAACCGTTATGTGAACAAAACTATAATACTCTCCTTAGCAACTTTGTTGCGAGAGTATAAAGATGAATACCGCACTTGGAGGTAGCCTTACGGTGGAAAGTTTGACTGCAGTTATGTGCGAGTCCTCTGTAAAATGGAAAGCTGCCGGTGAAGCGGCAGCGCTAATTATGACAAGATTGAGACATTTACAACAGATTCGGCGTCAGTCACCTGTACAATAGAGGATACTTAAACTATATCTTCTCTCCCATGAAGTAATACTTTGTCCAGTGGTCCGGTGGGAGAGACATGAGATGGGAGTAGGTTAGGTTTAGCGAATTGAAGTTCCGCAGTCCGGCTTTCGATGCTTCCTCCTACTATACAAAAATAAAGAAAGTGTTGTAGCCATGTCCATCTGCGCTGTCTGGTCCAACTAGTGCCTTAGTATTGAAATTTTGCACACGACCTTTTCTCCCCAAGAAGCTGATTATTTGTGGGACCCGCCGATATCGGACTACTGTAACATATAGCTGTCATCCAAACTGAACGATCGAAGTAAAGTGCTTGTATAGAAAACTTTTTAATTTGAAGAGATATCAAGTATTATTGCCTAAGGCAATAGTGTAATCTCCGAAGAAATAGTTCATATCGGATCACTACATCCTATAGCTGCCATACAAACTGAACGATCGGAATGAAGTTCTTTATTTTCTTATTTTGTATTTGTGACGGATATCATAGCTTCGGGGTAAACGAAGTTAATGATTTTCTTATTTTTACGAATTTTTCGATTACTAAATATCGGTCAACATATGCAAGGTGCGTTCCAAAGTAAACAGGACTTAAAAAAAAACAGAACAAATGCAAACATAGAAGACACCGAAAAATGTTAAGTGGCCGAACGCTGTCCAAGTAAGCATTAAAGGTGTAGTCACGTCCTTGTGGTCGACAGAAGGATAAACAGTGAGCGAGATCGAGTAAAGGTCACTAGTCCATCATGACTAGCTGAATGTGTATTTATGTGTGAGCTGGTGATGAGAGGTGTCACGTCAGCTAAGATTATGGAACAATGTCAACCAAATGGCCAGGTTTTCAACATATAGAAGCAATTTTCATTAGAAGTGAGCGTAAGTGTTGAAAACGGGAGAAATCGATGTTAATCGTATCATTTGTCTTCGAAAAATGTAGTTTTGAGAAAAACTTGTTTAAAGATAAACTGATGACACTGATTGAATTGAATGGGTACACTTCAGAAGGCTGTAACTCAACAACAAATTTGAGATACCGATTTAAAATGTTAATATTTTTAAAGTTATAACCTGTCGAAAACTTGTTTAAATTTCATACAAGGTCTGCTATGACGTTGTGTTTTTTATATATTGTATTATTTTAAAAACAGAGAAGTTAAATTAGCGTTGATGAGAATAAGTAAGTTGTTCGACAAAACGTTTTGAAAACTATCGCTTTCTGCATTCTTCCTTGATTTAGAAATGTAATAATTTTGCTCGAAAGATTTTAAATCTGATTGTCTGTGAACTTATTCTTGAAGAATATTCTGCGCTATGATACTATACTTTAGTTAGGCACACACCAAGCGTTAACGACTTGTTAACCAGATTTCGAAATAAAAAATGCGATATAAAATTCTCCCCCTCATACGAAAAGTTGAAAAAAATTAAGCTCCTGTCATAAATAGCCACTAGATGGTATGTTCGTGAGTGCTTGCCTGAATGAGCTCACTCGTGTGTACTCGTGACTGCAACAGCTTTTCCAAGCATTCAAGGATGCGGGCGTGCAACAGGACATCTACGACCGTCACAGCTGAAGGCTTAAGCTTTGTGGCTTTGTGTGCGGTCGCTTGTTTACAAACAGAGCAATAATAACAAAAACCCTCCACCGGCTGGAATGTGTGTGCGGACAATGTCTACAAGGTGAGCGAACGTGTTGCACTAATTGTTGCGTGTAGTTTTCATTGTCTGCGATGGTGGCACTCCACCTGACAGCGTGGCAGGCGAAGAGCATGCAACAAACGGACAAGTCAGAGTATGGTAGCACAGTCGAGTGAGTGATTGCATGTTGCCAGCTATACACCGTTGGATTTATCATCATCATCTACATCTACATATATGTAAGTTTATTCGTGCGCATTGCAGGTGTGCATGCGTGTGTTTGCCATTTGCCGCAATGCTATGGCTAAGTATGCAGGCATTCTCAAGTATTGGCGTAGGCGTAGCATTTACGCACAAGTGCCACTTGCCGCAAATTGTTGTTATTCTATTTAAATAAATTATAATTAGACTTTCGTATTCATATCTGAAATGCCATTGCGTCTCATTTAAGGGGTTAGGTGTAGTCAGAGATATGTAAATTTGTCAGTTTTAGTTTATTTTTTGATGGTAAATTATTTTATTTTAACGGGTGATAAAAGTAGAGGTGCTTTTTTCTATCGTTTTTTTTTTTTTTGTCAGATCACGCGAGAGTCGTGTCAAGCTGACATGTTATTTGCATTTATTACGAAAATCCACGTTCTGTAAAGAATGTGTGTCACTTATGGTCAAAATAACCGGCCTACTAAGCGTACTATTCGCAAGACCATTACCCAACTTGAGACCCAGCCAATATTATAGAATGAATTTGGACCGATTAGACCACGTTCAGCACGCAATAAAGAAAATAGTTCAGCTGTAACTGAGAGTGTTCGCGAAAACCGTGGAGAGTCGATTCGGTGTCGTTCGCAGCAACTCGGACTAACGTATGGAACGACATGGCGCAGTTCAAGTAGAGATCTTAAATTGAAAGCGTACAAAATACAGCTTGTACAAGAACTAAAGCCGTTCGACCGATAACCGACTATTTGAGGCCGAAATTGAAGCTCGTGATCTCGGAAACATTTAGTTGCTACAAGACGGTTCTACTTCCCACTTTCCACATATCGCATCAATCGATGATTTATTGAGAAAACACTCCACTTTTCCAGTGGAGATATGTACAGTCTAAAGTCTATGCGGACAAACCCTCTACAATACAGGACTTGGAGCAAAATATCACTCGTGTAATTCGCCAGTTACCAATCGAAATGCTCGAAGAAGTCATCGAAAATTGGACTCCACGAATGGACCATCTGAGACGTAGCCGCGGTCAACATTTCAAAGAGATAAACTTCAGAAAATTTTTCCCAGATTTTCGGGTTAAACTCAACAGTTAATTGTTTAAAAAAAATTGAAAAAAAAAACGAGAAAATTGGACATAAGCTTCTAAGCAATAATACCCTTCACACATACAAAAAAGTGCAGAATTATTTCTCGTTCTACTTTTCGTCCTACTTATTTTTAATATTTATATTAGTTCGTGAGTTCTTCTGAATTTGCATTAAAATTATTTTCCGCGCTCTGATTGTAGGATAGTCGCAGGCTCTATTGACCCCCAAAACCCAGCCTGTGCGCCACTGAGAAATGTATAGATACAGACTCAAATAGTGCTATGGCGCATTTTTTCAAGGCGTGAAGAGAAAGTGATTCAGCCGCAATGCAAGTGAGTGAGCTCACTACGTCATTCCTCAGAAATCATGAAAAATTAAAAAAAATTATTTAAACATTACAGCGGTTTATTGTTTTGTTATTTTTAGCTGGCCACGCAAATTTCGCGATTCGCTAATAGTTTAGGCGGCATAAATATTTAACTAAGTGGCAAAACAAAATTATTAAGCACGAAGCAGCAGCGCATCGCTGCGCAGTAGCATCAATGAGTGAATTATTAAAATGACCTTGTGCCCGTTTGGCGCTCGCACATTTGTCACTGCCACAAATGGCACTCGTGTGACAAGATGACACAGTGGCAGCGTCGCCGGTGCCACGACACGGCTAATCAAGCTACCCACTCAATGAAACTGTTCTTATTCGCTTCTATTCTACTTTCACATGTGTGTCTGTGTGTGCGTGTGTTCATATGTGCATACGTTGCTACAAGTACCGTTATTAGTTAATAAATTTCACGCTGCCACTTGCTCACTCTTGTGACTTAATTGTGCAAAGCACGTTTTAATACCGAGGCTTCACAAGGCATCGAGCGGGGGCTGTGGTCATGAGGAGCGGATCTGCTGAGCATTAGAAGCATACATGCCAGTACGATAGTTAATATGAACAGGGATGGAATAAAGTGCTACATTAGGGTGAGACGCAAAAGATCAATATTTCAGAGGGCACACATAAGTCTGTCCAATTATTACTGTTGTTTTGATTTTATCAAAATACAATGCATTTGACATTTTGTACTGCATTAGCTATTATACATATAAATTGAAAAGGATCCCAAATATTTTTACCTTCTTCTTTGAAGTTAAATGCTGTCGTAGAGTGCATGCGGCAACTCTGATACAAAAATTTTCATTCCTTATCATGAAGTTAAGAGAACAAATATTTTCCTGAACAATGTGGCTCGGTACCAAAAGCTATTGTCAATGTACTGTGGGGAAAAGATACAGCTGTGAGCTGAAAAGTAAGCGTAGCACCGCCCTTTTAGAGATTTATAGCCCTGACAGACGGCAGCGTTAATCCGGATTAACTGCGCACTTAATCAGATACAAATTTGTAGTTGACAGACGGCAGCTATGCGAGTTTGAAACTCTCCTAAACAGCTGATTGTCATTATACTCTCGCAACAAAGTAGCTAAGGAGAGTATTATAGTTTTGTTCACATAACGGTTGTTTTTAAGTCCTGAAACTAAAAGAGTCAGATATAAGGTTATATATAACAAAGTGATCAGGGTGACGAGTAGAGTTGAAATCCGGATGTCTGTCTGTCCGTCCGTCCGTCTGTCCGCCCGTCCGTCTGTCCGTCCGTCCGTGCAAGCTGTAACTTGAGTAAAAATTGAGATATCATGATGAAACTTGGTACACGTATTTCTTGGCTCCATAAAAAGGTTAAGTTCGAAGATGGGCAAAATCCACCCACTGCCACGCCCACAACATTGAGAAAACCGAAAACCTATAAAGTGTCATAACTAAGCCATAAACAAAGATATTAAAGTGAAATTTGGCACAAAGGATCGCATTAGGGAGGGTCATATTTGGACGTAATTTTTTTGGAAAAGTGGGAGTGGCCCTGCACCCTACTAAGTTTTTTGTACATATCTCGGAAACTGATATAGCTATGTCAACCAAACTCTACAGAGTCGTTTTCTTCAGGCATTTCCATATACAGTTCAAAAATGGAAGAAATCGGATGATAACCACGCCCACCTCCCATACAAAGGTTATGTTGAAAATCACTAAAAGTGCGTTAACCGACTAACAAAAAACGTTAGAAACACTAAATCTCACGGAAGAAATGGCAGAAGGAAGCTGCTCCCGGACTTTTTTTAAAAATTGAAAATAGGCGTGGCGTCGCTCACTTATGGACCAAAAACCATATCTCAGGAACTACTAGACCGATTTCAATGAAATTCGGTATATAGTATTTCCTCAACACCCTGATGACATGTACGAAATATGGGTGAAATCGGTTCACAACCACGGCTTCCTCCAATATAACGCTATTTTGAATTCCATCTGATGCCTTCTCTGTATAATACGAGTATATACATTAGGAACCAATGATGATAGCGGAATAAAACTTTTCAAAAATACGGTATTTGAAAAATATGTAAATGACGGATAATGAAATCTCGATTATCACTTTATCATGCGAGAGTATAAAATGTTCGGTGACACCCGAACTTAGCCCTTCCTCACTTGTTTTTATTTAAATTTAAATGAAAATGGATAGAAGATAAACATTGCTGTTGTTCGCCGACCAATTTTTACAAAACCATTTTTTATTGCAAAAAAAAAACATATCAGCACGTTATTTTTAAAACTGCATCATAAAATAACATCATAACATAAAACTTCTGGTTTTATTTACTGTGAAAATCGGTCAAACAAATCATAATCATGACTACTCCACATATAAAGCCATAAAAAGACTCTGTGGTGTCAAAATTGGATTGGCGTGTCACTAATAATTTTTGTGAGAAAGCCCATATCTCAGAAACTACTTTGCCGATTTCAACAAAATTGTGTATATGATATTATGTATTTGGACTTTCTTATGTTATGTTGGAAAAAATAGGCGAAATTGAGCTATATATGTACAAGGCGCGTTCCAAAGTAAACAGAACATGGCATTTCATCGATAGAAAGTGAAGTTATTATGTTTTAAGTGTCAGTATGTTTGTGTTATCGGTGCGAAAATAAGCTTCGAACAAAGAGCCAAAATTAAATTATGTTTTAAAATTGGTAAAACTTTTACCGAAACGTTTTAATTGATGAAACAAGTTTATGACGATGATTGCCTATCCCTTAGCAGAGTGCACGAGTGGTTCCAACATTTTCAAAGTGGTCATGAGGACATAAATAACGATCAACATGTGGGTCAATCAAAATCAGTGATCACCGGAAATCCATCCAACTATTTTTCAAGTTATGATATGTAATTCCATCGAAACTGTGCGTGAATTTATTAAAAGTCAGCCGAAATCATCATTGAAATTCATGAAGAAGGAATTGAACATCTCCAAAACATCGATTTATCGCATTTTAACCGAACATTTGGGCTCACGAAAGGTGCGGGCACGGTTTGTTCCACACAAATTAACTGACGGCCAAAAATTGCTCAGAATCCAACATTCGAGGGACATCATTAAAGAGGTCAAAAAGAACAAAAACTTCCTTTACAATGTTGTGACTGGTGACGAAACGTGGTGTTTCCAATATGATCCCGAAACGAAATGCCAGAGTACTGAATGGAAGGCACCGGACGAGCCGAAAGCCATTCAAGAGGCATACTGGCGCCCGGCCAACAAGCTAAAACACTCGTTCGACATACTTTTGGACCATGCAAAAAGCTGTATTGAAGCAGAAGGAGACTATTTGAATAAAATAAACTGATTTTGCCGAAAAAACCATTTCTTCTGTTTTTTTTTTTAAAGTCCAGTTTACTTTGAAAAGCACCTTGTATAACACATTTCGTATGATACTTTCACTTTACATATAATATACGTATATAAATCCAGTTCCATACCTTCCCTAACCCACATATAACTTACGCAAGTACAACTATTCTCAAACATACGCTTGCTTTATACCTTATATATTGGTCAATATGTGAGATATCTTAATGAAACTTGAAGAGACTATTCTTCTACTTATGATATGTAATGCCAAAAATAGATAAAATCGGGTAATTACTTCTCCTAGCCCAAATACACCCGATATAATGATTACCGACTTTCTGATTTTAAGCCGTTTACGTTGGTCAATGATGTGAGCGAAAAATTGGAAAGACCTTGCTAAATGTCGCATCAAAATAATCATTAGTGTTTAGTATGCGCTTGTCTTTCTGAAGTACATATAGAGCATTTGGCGATTTTTACGTTGAGGAAGTTATTCAACAAAGAAGTTCTATTAAATTTTCTGTGCGGAATCAAATTTCTAGTGCCGCAACGTTCATAATGTTGGAAAAGGCCTTCGCTGATAATTGTTTGTCGCGAGCAATTGCCTTTCTTTGGTAAAAATTGTTCAAAGAGGGTCTAGAACGCGTTGACGACAAACTACATCCAAGATGGTCATCAATATCAGCTGATGAGCAACACGTCAATAAAATAAAGGAATTGGCTTTAAGGAAAGCTTGAGAATCGACCATTAACGGTCAGAGATCTTACTGGCATCGTTGGAATAACGGAAGGATGAGTGAAACCCCTTTTTAGAGATCATTTGGGCCTAAGAAAAGTGAAAACACAATTGGTTGCAAAATTACTAAATTTCTACGAAAAACAGCGTCGCGTTAACATTTGTGGAATTATTCTTTCCGATTACCAGGATGTCATGAAACGTGTTATTATTGGCGATGAGCCTTAGATCTATGCTCACGACTCGAAAACAGACGATCAATCGACCGCATATAGTGGCGAAGATAAGCGAAGCCGAAAAATCACGTCAAAGTAGGCCAAAAGTCAAAGTTATGTTGATAGTTTTCTGCGATCATCGAGGTGTGGTGCACTCCAAATTCCATCCGAGCAGCCAAACTGTCTACAGGGAATACTATTTAAGTGTTAGATAGATTTCCGATTTTCTGGTTGATGTATTTATAATATGCCTAATATATTAAATTTAGCCTCTTTGGCTGACTTTTTCGATTGAGTTAACTAGTTCAATTTCACTATTAATATCTCGGATATCTGAAGCAAAATATAGTAAGTGAGTCCACAACTATAATCTAATTTAATAAGCTAGCTAAATTGATTGTATTCCTCTCATCCTTTCGAATATGCATGAATAATCAATATTGAATTCCATCTGAATGTATTTTCCCGGCTTTGATCCTTGTGAGATTATAAAATGTTTGGTTACAACCGAACTTAGCTGCTTCTTTTCTTTGTTATACACTCGCAACAAAGTTGCTAAAGAGAGTATTATAGTTTTGTTCACATAACGGTTGTTTGTGAGTCCTAAAACTAAAAGAGTCAGATATAGGGTTATATATACCAAAGAGATCAGGGTGACGAGTAGAGTCGAAATCCGGATGTCTGTCTGTCCGTCCGTCCGTGCAAGCTGTAACTTGAGTAAAAATTGAGATATCATGATGAAACTTGGTGCACGAAGATAGGCAAAATCGGCCCACTGCCACGCCCACAAAATGGCGGAAACCGAAAACCTATAAAGTGTCATAACTAAGCCATAAATAAAGATATTAAAGTGAAATTTGGCACAAAGGATCGCATTAGGGAGGGACATATTTGGAAGTAATTTTTTTAGAAAAGTGGGCGTGGCCCCGCCCCCTACTAAGTTTTTTGTACATATCTCGGAAACTACTATAGCTATGTCAACCAAACTCTATAGAGTCGTTTCTTTCAGGCATTTCCATATACAGTTCAAAAATGGAAGAAATCGGATAATAACCACGCCCACCTCCCATACAAAGGTTATGTTGAAAATCAATAAAGTGCGTTGACCGACTAACAAAAAACGTCGGAAACACTAACTTTTACGGAAGAAATGGCAGAAGAAAGCTGCACCCAGGCTTTTTTTTAAATTTAAGGTGGGCGTGGCGTCGCCCACTTATGGACCAAAAACCATATCACAGGAAATACTCTAACGATTTCAATGAAATTCGGTATATAATATTTCCTTAACACCCTGATGATATGTACGAAATATGGGTGAAATCGGTTCACAACCACGCCTTCTTCTAATATAACGCTATTTTGAATTCCATCTGATGCCTTCTCTGTATAATACATATATACATTAGGAACCAATGATGATAGCGGAATAAAACTTTTCAAAAATACGGTATTTGAAAAATGTGTAAATGACGGATAATGAAATCTCGATTATCACTTTATCATGCGAGAGTATGAAATGTTCGGTGACACCCGAACTTAGCCCTTCCTTACTTGTTTTTTCAGAATTTATTTTGTGAAATAAGTTTTGTATGCACACATGCAGTAAATTTACCAAGTAAAATGATATTATTAGTGCATTCAAAATTAATTAATAATACAACGGTTATTAATTCGGCGTTAAAGTGAAAATTCCATTCACACTTTTTAATGCCGAAAGGAAAAAGTAATTAAGGCAGAAGCATACCACTGAAATTTCACTTTAAGCCGATTAAATAAATGAAAATGTATGGATATGTATGGTACATATAAGTATACGTAAAGGAAATATTTAACGGTAAATAGCTTTAGTAGTTTAAATGGCTACAGTAGTTTTTTAATATATTTTGTATAACACTTTTTATACAAAAATATTTTTAATTCAGACAAGCAAGTCCACATGCATTAATGTTAATATGTGGAGTAGCATTAGGGTGGTTGTGGAGTTTTTTATAAATATTTTAAAAACGCGAATAACTTTTTTGACATACCTTTTAATGTTTTTGTGAGATTTAAATTTACGAAGCCAATTTCTGTAAGTTTTTTTTAACGTTCAATGATAATCTGCAAATAAAGAAAATTATTATAAATTAATAACATGTCAAAGAATAATTAATATAATGAAATTTTATTATTTTTTTAACAGATAGTATATATGCTCTTAGTAATTTTATATAAATTTGTTTTAGATTTTATGTTTGATTATAGGTATCACATCGTAGTTTCGTAATTTACTTGCCATTGTGAGCCAGAAAACCCGGCGTAAGAATGATCGCTGGAAAACACCTGAGAAACCATAGCTAATTTCACTTTATATTCAACTTTTAATTTTTTTCCATATTTTATTTCCTCCCAGTTTCTATCTCTTTCCTCGAGCAAAAAACAGTATTTTTTTCGAAATTTTTTTTCTTATTTAAATTAAGAAATATTTTATTAGAATTTTTTATATTCTGGATTTTTTGTAAAGAAAAACATTTTAAACTTGGCCATTGCGACGCCATTTCCTATGACTCCTCGAAAAGATCATTTAAAGTGAAAAATACGTGTTCTTATAAAAACCTTAATTAACTTACTACTTGGAGAAGGAAAAAAACTGAAAATTTAATTTTTGGCAAACATATTTACAAAAACATGAAATTTTCTGTAAAAATTTCGCCATTCGACATTTTTTTTTTTTCAAAAAATTTTAATCGAAAAAAATTCTTCAGTCCAAGGCTTTAAGAATTGTATCTCAAAGACCTGCGAAAATTTCATGAAAATCTGTTGAGTAGTTCCCGAAAACTCTTGTCAACCGATTTCAAAACACAGTTTCGAGAAAAACGCGTTTAAAGACGGTGCACTTAACTTAGCGTACCAGTTCTCAAGGCTGGATCTCCAAAACTATTACTCGTATCAATATTCTAGAGGTGTTGTAGAACTTAATAAGACAATAAAAAAAATCGATTTTTTGATAGCCGTAAACCTACTATGTAATCCCTTAAGAAAAGCAGCGACGCAAAAAAATACAGGGTGTTAATTAACGAAGATATAAATATGTCACCATTTCAATTAATCTTCACAGCTGACGAAGTTAAACACTATTCCTACCATATCTGGTATGAAACTGTCGAAATGACGCCGTCCAGCTTTCATCATTTCAATATTTTTGAGATATTGTTCAATAACGGATACGTTCTTCTAATGTGTAAGGCCCAATTTTTACTAAGCCTACACTGTCAGCTGTCGATTTGTTCTTCCTTAGAGTTGTCAACACTTTACTACATATTTAAATCTTGCCTTAATTTTGGAACACCCTTTATGTACTTTATGGAATATCCGACACTTCCAACTCGTGTTACAAACTTCGTGGCAACTTTATGAATAAATAATATATGTTGTTAGAATTTTAAAATTTCATGTACCTATATTTTCAGTTTTTTTATATGTACATATTTACATATGTTATATGAAGCATACTTACATGACATACATATGTACATAAGTATTTGTTTACTGTAATGTGAAAGCATTTAACACTGAATATTCATTATTTTAATTGATTCCGATTTATGTTCACATCAACATAAATATTCATGCAAGCAATTCACAAAACATGAATGCTTTTTTGTGTTGCTCTCAATGGCCAATTAATTGCAAATGAAAATGTAAGTACATTAATTTGTTTCCAAAACATATGTTGTGATGAATAGAGACGCGTTTTTTGTACACTCACAATTTGAGAGATTAAGAATATGATAATAGCTAATATAACGGTTGTTTTGCAACAATTTGTTTATAGGTTCATATGTGTACCTACTAGAGTGATTTAAAAAAAAAAATTATTTTTTCGTTTGGTACTCGGAAAAATAGGTTCCTAGACACCTCTAAGAAAGCCTATAAGTTTCATCATTCATTTATTATGATTGAGTATACTTTTGTATTAATACGCGTCTGGCGATTAACTGGACTGAAAATGTAGAAATTAGGGTTCTTAGTTTCAACAAGCTACTTACTTCACCCAACACAGTTCAAAAGATCCTATTTCGGAGTTAGACAACAAAAACAATTAATTGAAAATCGCTTTATGGATTTTGAAAAATTGTCGGAGCACTTTTGCCACACTGATTGAGGTACTTGTATTTCCAAAACATGCCTCCACAGGTGTCGAAAAACGTTGACTTCTTAGTTTATTTTTTACCAACGGAAATAAAAAGAAATTATCCGTGCCACGCTTGAACTATAAGGTAGATGACTCATCAAACTAATGTTTTGAGTACTCAAAAATGCAATCGTTTCAGTCGATGTGTGACAGCTCGCATTGTCGTGGTGAAATGTAATCTCTCTTCGGCGGTTGGTTTTCCTGATTTCTTAAAATACAACTGGCAAAAAAATTGTTGTGCACCACTCAGAATTCACTGTTCTGCGTTGGTTCAGTTCTGTGCTTTTCATTGAGGGATTGGGAGTGTATTTTTAAGTGGCGGGTAACAAACCCGCATAGCGCTTGAGAGGGATGTTTCGTCTTCTCACTTTAGCTCGCCTTCAAACGGATGACTTTTGGCTACCCAGAGGATACTTGGTGTAGAACAGGAAGTCGCGAGCTGCATGAGCCATATTTAAACGATGACACATCTGATGATTCAGCGTTACGAGTTTTCGAGATAAAGGTTCTGCGGAAGATTCGGCTCCTTTTGAAACACCGAGACAGTTGACTGCTGTTTAAGCTTTAATGGAGCTTCATCGCCAAAAATTGAATTAAGTTCATCGAAGTACTGTTGCTGAGTTAACACACATCCAAAGTTGTAAAAAATAGTCGCATGAAAATTTTCGCAATTTAGTTCCATGATTTGCCCGAGATGAATATTTTAAGTAACTATAGGCAACATAAATAAAGCTCGTATGCCATAATTTTCCGAGTATGTAGAACAGCAAAAATGTCAAACTTTACGACAAAATTGTGAGTTGGCAGATTACAACACCCTGTTCAGGGTATAACAACCAAGCATGAAAACTTTAGTAATTTAGCCCCTAATTGATCTAAATTCCTCATTATTTACAATAATTAACTAAACGCTCAATTAGTGTTTAATTGTCAGTGAATATCTACAAAAGTAGCTTTACAACCCTTATGGTTGTTTCAATTACAACTTATTTCCCCTTTGCTTGACGTTTCGTACATGTACATTTCTCCTCACATTTTTGACAAAGACCTTGTAATTTTGTTAAGCAGCTACATGGAGCAATAAAAGCCTTTTATTGACACGAACGATTCCACAGATAAAATCGAAGCATTTTAACTGCTGTCAAGTTCTAAAATATTTATGAAAGCTAAATGGAGTACTCCTAAAAGTCTAACCAAAATGAGTCCATTAAATCCACGAAGTGCTTTGAATCTAATAACAAATTTGTTGAGGCAGCTAATGTCAGTTTCGTCTACAGGCTTTGTCCAGAAAGTAGGACTGAGTCGATTTAAAAAATTTATTGAACCAATCCTTACAATTCTTTACAAGCTTTTCAAATTGGCTCCTTCTGCGTCGATGCAGCGCTGCCAGCGCGATTTCCAAGCACTGAAGGCGTCACGGAAGGCATTCTTCGGAATAGCCTTGAGAGCCGAGGTGTATGCCGCTTGGATCCCCTCTGTTGTTTCAAAATGCTTGTCTTTCATCGGCCTTTTCATACTCAAAGATCCATGACTCGGCACCTGTGATTACGTTATTGAAAAATTGGGGGTCACTTTCACACATATTCAAATTTTCTTAACACTTCCACTCGCCGCAATTTCTGGTCGTTAATGAGCACTTTTGGGATCATCTCCGCGTACACCTTGCGCATGTTAAAGTGCTCCGTCACAATGTCATGAACCACAGATTTTGATCAATTTAACAGCTGGGCAATTAAATGAATACTTAGTCGACGGTCTGAGTTTAAAACTTTGCGCACACGAGTCACATTTTTGGTGTTTGTCGAAGTCGCAGCTCTCCCAGCACGGTCTTCATCAGCGAACTCTTCCCGGCCCTCCAAAACGGCCTGGTGCCACCGAAAGATACCACTTCTTACTTAAGCAACATCTGGGTAAGCCTGCTTGATAATATCAAAGGTCTCCGTCGCAGTTTTACCGAGTTTCACATAGAGTTTAATCGCCTACCTGACTCTCCAGGTGCTCGGAGACTGACCGTTTGTTCTTCCTAGTTAACTCCTCCCTCTACCGAATCCAGTCGGTGCGCGCGAAGTACAGTCGCGGCGGAAGAAAATCAGTCCTATTACTTTCCGCACAATCGCTGTATGTCTTCTGGTTCGCGCAAGGTATGACTGCCGAGATGCTATGAATTTAGTCCTGCAAACGCTGGACAATGGAGAAGAAAGAGCCTGGATGTTTCCACCTCAACTTCTTTTCATACAACTTTAACAATTTGAGTATGTGCCTTACAACATGAATGTCTATTGGGCAGTGTCCAGTAAGAACCTCTACGATTGCGGCTAGATGAGCTTTGGTAAGGGCAAGTAATTCAAAAGATCTGCATTCTACTCCAAAAGGACCCGAACAATCTTATAAACACGTAGAAGCTGTTCGTCGACCAATATCTGCGAAGCGAACGCGTGTAGGTCCAGTGCTAGAACTTTATATGGTAACGGAGATCCAACTCGCTCGCACTTCGTTGTGAGGGAGGGTCTACTTGATTACCTCAGACTTAATTTTATTTTCAGTTGACTATTTTTGCTGACAATTTGTACATGGGAGATGAATCATTGTATAATAATGGCATGGAAACAGGTTAGACATCTACACAAATTACTCTGATGAGATCATGTCGAAGCGCTCCAACACTCACACATGCATACATGTACATACACATATTGTAAACATTGCACGAGTTCTAAAGAATCTGCAAATTGAGTAATTGAAAAGCGTTGAACATCTACGAAGCGTATTTAATTACAAAATATCTGAAGCTGATACTTGGCATGGAGCTGTATCTGTTGCTTAGGGCGGGCGCTGACACTCGTATGTGTGCATATGTTAGTTTGTTAGCATTTTTATCAATTTTAGGCGTTTGTAGCACATATTTTTATCACGGCCTCACGTGCTTTTCCAGCTGTATTTGCTCGCATTGACAACGGATGTTCTCTTATACCCATGTTGCATACATACATACGAGTATGTGACTGTTTGTATGTATTTATGTATGCGCATATATATATATAATCACAGCGAAACGAGCTTCCAATCGCTATCACCTATTTGCTGAAGATTGCATTCTAGTTGTAGGTCGTGCACAACATTTTATTGGTTTTTCGAGAATCTTCCGTTACTTCTTGTAGTTTTGTAGAAAACAGCAACAAACTGAACTTGCTGTTATCAACTCGGCAAACACCTACGCTGTGTGTAAATGATAAATAGGAAACAAGCAAAATGAAGTGGAACACAAAAGCAAAAAACGAAAATGCAGAATGAAATGAACTCGATTCGCGCGAAAAGCGAACGAAAGCGGAAATTGAAAACGCACTGCTTATAAATTTGCTACAGAAATAAGTTGGCGATAACGACAAACAACTTTTTGTACAATGAGAAAACTCGAAGTATTTGTTAAATTGTTTTTTTTTTTTTGCCTAAACTTCTTCTTCTTTATTGGCGTAGACACCGCTTACGCGGTTATAGCCTAGTTTACAACAGCTCAGCAGTCGTTCCTCCTTTTCGCGGCTTGGCGCTCATTGCAGATTCCAAGTGTAGTGAGATTCCTCTCCACCTAGTCTTTCCAAAGTAGTGGAAGTCTTCCTCTTCCTCTGTTTCCCCGACGTGTACTGCGTCTAATACTCTCAGAGTCATTATTTACAACTTTGATGTTATGATTGTCAACAGTGACGTGAGAGCCAAGTCGCGAGTGCGGTGAATATTTGTTTGATGTCAGGAAATATTTCGTCTTGCCCTCGTTCACTGCCAGACCCATTTGCTTTGCTCCCTTATTCAGTCCAGAGAAAGTAGAACTAACGGTGTCGTTTTTGAGGCGGATGATATCAATATCATCTGCCTAAGCCAGCAGGATGGAGTCATGTGTAGAGGAGGATGGAGTCATGTGTAGAAGTTCACGCAAGTGAGGAAAGTTCTCTGATCGCCATTCACTTGGGAGTGGCCAGAAACGATTCTTTTACACATGGCTCAAGCAGCTCACAACTTCCGGTCTTTGACCAAGTATCCTCTGGGTAGCCTAAGAACATCCGTTCGAAGGCGAGCTAATGTGAGAAGGCGAAAC